>NC_054386.1:35712878-36031378 GCF_017654675.1 Xenopus laevis | reverse complement strand
ACAGATAACCTGGAAGAACTCCCAGGTAACATCATAGGAATGTAGTATCTGTATAGGGCAGGTCCCTGAATAATAATGATTTATTTTAAGCTTGATGTGCTATGAAAAGATCAAGGGGATACTCACTATATGTTTGATTTTCTTTTTACGCCACCACAAAAGGATTTCAGACCACTGATTGTGTTTCTTTTTATGGTCGGTAAGACTGAGCTACAATGGAAAGGCCGAAACGAGTTCAATTATAAGTGCCTATGTTTTTATGCAAAAAAAAAAAAAGCCTTTATATTATGATGTCAGCGCCCTTTGAAACATTTACAATTGATCATAATATATACAGTATATATATATATTACAGCTGCCTTTGGTACAGCAAAGAACTGTCCCGGCACAGCGTGGAAGCCAAGAGCAGCTATAATAAACTTTGTATAATGATTGCCTGAAAGTAACCCCCTTATTTAGTGACTGGTTAATCCATTTGCATGAATCTTTTCCTGATCAGTTAACTTTGATGACTTTTACTTGAAAGAACCCACCCAGGCCTTCCATGACAGTTTGATTGGAGGGTTTCCTCAGTGTTTGGAGGTAACTCCTTATGGAACTGCTCTTCCTGCCCTGTGGGTCTTGAGAAATCAAAATGTATTATAAACGCTTTGTATTTTATTTTCTGTATATTATTATTTTGAGGATTACTGCTTTTTTCTTTGATTTCCTGTACCATTGTAAATACGTTTTTAATTTTTGCTTACTTGCTGTAGTGCCGTTTTTGTATCTCGTTGAAGCTGTAGGAATAGTGTGCGCAGAACTTGGGAGCAAATTTGCTGCCCATGGGAGCACATTTAAACAGTGTTTAGAAATGAGCCCCATTATGTGTAGCACAAGAGCCGGCAGCAATATTGCTGCCATTGAATTACTTGGGGCAGATGTACTGTGTTGGTGCCGTTAGGCCGCACAGTCCTAGCTCTTCACATCAAAACATCTTCAGTTGCCTTCCTTCCACATACATGCACTCTCTACCCTGCCTGCTCAAATGGCTTGAAAAAAATGAAGGCCAATTTAAAAGTTGCTTCAAATTAGCCAATCTGTAACATACTAAATTACTTAAAGGTGAACCACCCCTTTAATTTCTGACTTTGACCTGTGATGATTTCTACTTGTGGTTGGTCCTGGGGTTGTATTAAAGGAGGCAACACTAGATAGTGGACAGGTCCATCGAAACCCTGACAACTATCAGGGGAAATGAAGAGTTCCATGTTGCTTTTCAAACGGTATTGCAAAGTGGTTTAGCTTTAAATGTGTGTCAGTGGCATCAACTGCTACAAATGGGCCTCCTAACAGAGCGCCAGATATCTTAATATCCAACCTGCTTTGTTTTCAAAGCTTTATAGTATGACACAGCAGACAGGAAGGATTCAGCCATTGCATTAAGGCTAATGGCTCGTGTAGCCTTTGCTCTGTCTGAGCTTTTCCAGCGATGACATGTGGCAGCCATGTGGCATGTCAATGGTAGGCAGTGCCAGGCATATGAGACAGAGCAAGTGCTAGCCATGCCATTAGCCTAAGCTACACAATTAGTGAACTAGGCATTTTTTTCCAAGCTGGGTCTATGGGAAAGCTGTTGGTTTAAAAGATTTGAGCATTTTGCTCACACTTGCACATCAATGTAGTGCTTTAAGTAAGCTTGCCAGCGAATCATCAGTGCTTGCTAGTATGATATATAAGCCCCAAAGCAGCAATTATTAGCTTTCTCCCTATCAATCTCCTATGCAATAAATATGCTGGCAAAAACCTTTCATGGTTTTCTCCCCTTGTCCCCCAGCATGAGGGGACCCTTGGCCAAAAATTAGCCTTCCTGTCTACTTCTGGCTTAGTTTAGAATTATTCTTGTACTGTGCTATATCTAGCCATGGGATTATGTAGTACTTCTGCAGTTAAACGTACCGGCTAGCTCCCCTGTTTTCTGCCACTTGTAGTTAAAATCCCTCCTATCCATGTTGGATACTTGCACTTTTTACAGCCGATCGAGGGATCAGCTCATTTGCCAACCTCTCCAAATGGGCAGATCTCTGAATGTATGGGAAACTTTGGTCAAGTGCTGAGTTAAACAGGGTCTTGACACCCACATGGAAACTATATGCTTATAAGGTGCCTTAGAATGTAGTAAACATACCTGTAGGCAGTTATTCGGCACCTGCGCCCAATGTCTCGGGCAGCCCGTTGCTTCTCTCAATATGAAGCCATTAACATGGGATCTTAACGGGGGTATTCGTGCCAGTCTTCCTTTAGCAACATAGGAATTTACCTCTGTACTGTAATGCAGGAAGAGCCATGCTTTTGCACTGTGATCATCTGCTAAAAATGCACAAACACATGATAATAATAACAATAAAATACTTGATTTTTTGAAATGCTGTTTTGGGTTTTCTTTTGTAATCTGAAGGGAAATTGAAAGAAAATAAAAATGTGGTTTTCATGCTGCGGGTGTGGCCTAGCTTAACATGCAGCTCACATACCTCCCAACATTTGAAAAATGTAAAGAGGGACAAAAACAAAATATGTCAGGTTATGAGAGTTTGAACACATTTCTGTGAGTTTTAGGCCTCCTGTTATACTCTACTCATCCTTGGCTACCCAAAACATAACAAATGGCGACAAGGATGGCTCTACAGCAGCCTGCACCTTTTCTTCCAAACCCTGGTGAGCCTACCATACCTTCTACTGTTTGGATCCGTATGTTTGAAAATTACATTATTGCTGCTGACCAAGGGGAGATTTCTGCTGCTAGAAAGCGTGCTTTACTTATTCACTGCCTGGGAGCAGAGGGACAGCGTATATTCTATCCATTACCATTACCTGATGATACTTATGAAACTGCTCTTACTGCTATAAAGAACTTTTTCGTGCCGAGAGTAAATGTGGTTGCTGAAAGATATAAATTCCGCCGTGGACAGCGTAATGGCGAATCCACAGAACAATTTGTAGCAGCTTTGAGAGAGCTGGTTGTTACCTGTGAGTTTGGGAATCTAACAGATGAAATGCTAAGAGACCAAATAGTGTAAAAAACAAACTCACCTCGCATTAGAGAGACTGTTCCTAGAGCAGGATTTAACCCTTGCAAAGGCTATTACAGTTGCTAGCCAAATAGAAACAGCAGTAGCAGAGGCTAAAACTCTCAGTCAGGGAACTGCTGGGAATGTACAGATTGTGAATTCAACACTGTGGCCTAATAATGCACAGTCACAGGCAAAATACAGTGCTAAGGAAAGGAATCACCTACAGTATAAAACCATACAGCAAATACAAATAGAAAATACTGCTTTCGCTGTGGTTCAATACAACACCCTGCAAATCATGTTACATGTCCTGCAAAAGCTAAACAGTGCCGCAAATGCACAAAAGTAGGACATTTTGCTAAGATCTGCCGTAGTTTGGCTAAAAATGTTCATGAAGTCACTACTACAAATGTCACAGTATTAAGTGTGGATAAAGCTGGTACATTTTTTCCAGACAAGTTTATATGCAGTGTCAGTACTGCTTCTGCTGAAAAGGGGCACTACATTAACCTGATGCTTGATACAGGTTCAGCTGTTTCTATACTACCAAATGATGTTTTCTTGAAATACTTTGCAAAAGATTCACTTGTTGCACCTGCCCTGAAACTGGTCAGTTACTTAAAGGATCCAATCCCTGTGCTTGGTTGCTTGCCAGTGACTGTACAATTTGAATCAAATACTGCAAAATGTGACTTTTACATTGTGAATAAGGTTACTGCTATACTTGGAAGGGATCTCTTTGCTGCATTAAACCTACAATTAGTTGATGGTCTCATTGCTACAGCACCAGTGCCTGCCACACAGCCAGTGTCTAAAATTTCACCACAAAGCAACACTTCACTGGGTTGTGCAAAGAACTTTGTACACAAAGTTAAGTTGAGACCAGATGTAAAACCAGTACCATTTTCTGATTCAGCATGGGAAAACTTGCTATTGATATTGTTGGTCCTTTTACAGATGCTCCTATAGATTGTAGATTTGCTATAACCTTGATGGACTATTATAGTAAATGGCCTGAAATTGCATTTGTTTCTCATATACCATCAGCTACAGTGATAACATTTCTGTCTACAGTCTTCAGCAGAGAAGGTAATCCAAAGGAGTTAATATCAGACAAAGGACCACAGTTTGTCTCATATGAGTCTGAATCCTTTCTGAGAGAGAGGAATATTGTGCGTAGGAAATCTTCAGTGTATTACCCACAAGCAAATGGAGAAATCCGGCAATTCAACAGCAGTCTGAAAGAAGCACTACAGACAGCAAATCTTACTGGGAAATCTTGGAAAGTATTTACAACAGAGTTCCTACATAACTACAGAGCAACGTGCCATGCAACAACTCAATCATCTCCTGCTAAATTATTACATGGCAGAAAGATGTGCACTAAGTAACATGTTGCAGACATCAAACTTCCACAAAATACTGTGCCTACATAATCATCTACTGCTGACATTGTGAAACGTCAACAAGCCAAATGCAAGGCTTATACTGACAGAAAACGTGGTGCAAGAGAAGTGCACTTTCAGCCTGGATCTTAAGTCAGAATTAAGAAACCAGGAATACTGAAACAAGGACAATCTAAATTTACTACACCACTTGAAGTGAGATGCCAGTGAGGACCATACACATATGAACTGTCTGATGGACGCATATGGAATGCAAGTCGTCTTGCTCCTGTTAGATATGACTTTGGAGAAGCTCCATTTGATGAAGGACATTTTCCTACTCCTGATGTCAACTGCAATAGGCCTGAAGAAAGGGAACCTATAAGGCGTACTGAGAGAATCAGAAAACTACCTGCATGGACCCAGGCCTATGTGATGTGAATAATGTATATTATTGCTTTAAGATGCATTGTTGTCGTTTATTACATTTGCCCAAATGCTTTCCTACTATAGGGGGAATATGTGGTGTTCATGCAAATGGCTTGTAGATGTCACTGTGCTCAAACTTATACTGTGTATACTTCCTGGTAGCTTAAAAGTGAAAGCTTACTGTTGTGTAATGGCTGCATGACTCTGCCAATAAAGCACTGTTATACTCTACTCATCCTCGGCTACCCAAAACATAACACTTCTGGTTGCCCAGAGAGAGAGAGAGAGAGATGGTGCCCACAGAGAGACCTGTGATCTGGGTGAAAAGGCTTGGAAAGCTGCTGTTTGTTTTCCCAAAGGAAAAAGACTCTGCTCTGCAAGTACTTTGTGTTTTGCCATGGAATCCCGGTAAGGCATTGGTATTAGAGAACAGAAACACCCTGTGTATTAGTTACAGCCCATATGCGACAAGGCTTGTGTTTTATTTATGCACCTGTTTGCTCACAGGGTCTGCTACTATAAATAATAACCGGACTTTAACCTTCTCACCTTTCTCCTGCTCACAGTCTGTAACCTCATTCAATTTAGAATCAACTCTTAGTATGATGTAGTAGAGATGGATATTCTGGATGAGATGCAATTGCTATTCATTTTTTATTATCTGTGGTTTTTAAATTATTTAGTTTTTTGTTCACTTTGGAATTTTCAGTGGCTATCTGGTTGCTAGGGTCCAAATTACTCTAGCAAACAGGCAGCAGTTTGAGTAGTGAATTGAATAGAAAAAACAAGTAATAAAAAGTAATACAGGTATGGGAGCTGTTATCCAGATTGCTGGGGACCTGGGGTCATTCGCAATTTGGATCTTCATACCTTATGTCTACTATAAAATCATATAAACATTAAATAACCCCAATAGGCTGGTTTGAGTCTAATAAGGATTAATTATATCTTAGCTGAGATCAAGTACAAGGTACTGTTTTATTACTACAGAGAAAAAGGAAATTATTTGTAAATATTTGGATAAAACTGAGCTTTCTGGACAACTTATACCTGTAATAGCAATAAAATGATAACCTCAAAGTGCAACAGTTTTTTTGGCTGCTGGGGGAATCGGTGACCCCATCTGAAACCTGAAAAGAGTTAGAAGAAGAAGGCAAATACGTCTAAAACTATTTTAAAAAATGAAGACCATTTGTGAAGTGGCTAAAAACTGTCCCTTCTATAACATGCTAAAAGTTAACTGTAAGAGGAACAACCCCTTTAAGGAGGCCCTCACTGGTTCAAACTGGGGATGCGCCGATTGCCAGTGGCTGGCATTCAGGGAAACCGTCCACAGCACTCACAGTAACAGAGGCACCCTTGTAATGCTTCCGGAACCAGTCTGCGTGATGGAACCCCCAAGCACCCGTTTTATCCTCCAAAATATCCAACGTCCAACGTCAATAATGAATAACCCAACACCATCCAAATGTTGAACTAGAACTCCTGGTACACCTATGCCACTGAGTTCAGCCACATCTGGAGGGCTGTGTACCTAGTACATAACATTTTCTTTTTTGTTGATTCCAGATGTTTGTAAGAACCTATAGATCAATCGATGACTGAGGATATATGGAAATTCTGCAATGCCGGAGCTCAACGAAGACTGGGGGGGGTGACAGACTCACAGACAGGGAAGTTGCCGGGCCCCCCCCCAGCAAGTGCTTTTCTAAACATGATTATTATGCAAAGCCTGGTAAGTCTGTTTTCTTTATTCTGATACAACATTAATTGTGTAAAGACAATATGCCCCCGGGTACATGGCTATGAAGGCACAAGAAACCAGCATAAGTGTTCTTTAGAGGCCTCATATCCCCTTTAAGTAAGTGTTTCCCTGTTCTGGTAAAACTGGTGGGTTTGCTTCAGAAACTTAACTATAGTTTATATAAACAAACCGCTGTGTAGCCATGGGGCAGTCATTCAAGCACAGGATACACAGTAGATAACAGATATTTGACTTGTTATTCAGAATGCTTGTGACACAGGGTTTTTCCGGATAAAGGATCTTTCTGTAATTTGGATCTTAATACCTTAAGTCTATTATAAAATCATGTAAACATTAAATAAACCCAATAGGCTGGTTTTGCTTCCAATAAGGATTAATTATATCTTAGTTGGGATCAAGTACAAGCTACTGTTTCATTGTTACAGAGAAAAAGGAAATAATTTTTAAAAATTTGGATTATTTGGATACAATGGAGTCTATAGGAGATGGGCATTCCGTAATTCGGAGCTTTCTGGATAATGGGTTTCCGGATAATGGATCCCATAACCTTTACTATAGTTTATTATTCAAGCACAGGATACACAGTAGATAACAGATAAGCTCTGTAGTATACAATGGGATTCTTCAGAATTTATCTTATCTACTGGGTATCATGTGCTTGAATGGCTGCACTATTGGCTGCACAGCAAATTGTCTATATAAACTATAGTAGTACTTATCTGTTATCTACTGTGTATCCTGTGCTTGAATGGCTGCCCCCATGGCTACACAGCAGCTTGTTTATGTAAACTATAGTTAAGTTTCTGAAGCAAACACACCAGTTTTACCAGTGCAGCACAATAGTACATTATGTTGACATTCCTTTAAAAAACTAATTTTTAGATGTTACTGTTCCTTTAACTTGAATCCCTTACCAGCAGGTCTGTCCAGGCATGGCCTTATTTATGTCCTATACTAAATAGCTGTGTAGTCACAAGACTTCAGCCTCTGCCCACAGATATGGGGGTGCAGGAGCAGGGACAGAAATAGGCAAGTGAGTAACATAGTAACCTGTGAGCATGTGTGACCCCTCTGTAACTCAATACACAATACTCAAAGCTGTTGTATCCTGATAATCACATGCAGGTCTTGTTGTTATGTGCGTATTATATGTGGTCCTATTCCTAGATAGCACTCTGAGCTGCCACTTATCACACTGCAAGTGACAACTTTCCTAGCCGCTCACATTCAGTGCATGTCTATAAATGGGAGTAACTCTCATTCCCATATGAGCAGTCACAAGTAATTTACAGGTTAAATATTTCAATTAAGGCTGAGGTTAGAACAGGTCATTCTTACTAACCCTGATGAGCTTAAAAGCTTGGTTTTTCAAGGGCGTCTGCCGCAGCTGCGGCAATTGGCATGGGCAAGCTGTCATTAATGAGGTTGCTCTAGTACAGTGATCCCCAACCAGTAGCTCGTGAGCAACATGTTGCTCTCCAACCCCTTGGATGTTGCTCCCAGTTGCCTCAAAATGTATTAGCTTCAGGTGCTTATTTATGAATTCCAGGCTTGGAGGCAAGTTTTGGTTGTATAAAACGAGGTGTACTGTCAAACAGAGTCTCAATGGAGGTGGACAATCCACATTGAGGCTATCAAATGGCCAATCACAGCACTTATTTGGCAGCCCAAGAACATTTTTCATGTAAGTGTTGCTCCCCAACTCCTTTTACTTCTGAATGCTGCTCACGGGTTAAAAAGGTTGGGGATCCCTGCTCTAGTATGATGTAGAGAGTGAGATTCTGAGATAATTTGCAATTGGTTTTAATTTTTTATTATTTGTGGTTTTTGAGTTATTACGCTTTTTATTCAGTATCTCCCCAGTTTGCAATTTCAACAACCTAGTTGCTAGGGTCTGGAGTACCCTAGTAACCATGCTTTGATTTGGAAAAGAGACTGGAATATGAATAGGAGAGGCCTGAATAGAAAGATGAATTATAAAAATAGCAATAACAATACATTTGTTGCCTTACAGAGCATTTGTTTTAGATGAGGTCAGTGACCCCATTTGACAGATTGAAAGAGACAGAAGAGGGCGAATAATTCATAAACTATAAAGAAGAAAAAATGAAGGCCAATTGAAAAGTTGCTTGGAATTGGCCATTCTATAAAATACTTAACGTTAACTTAAATGTGTGGGAGAGGGCAGGTATATTGCCAATCTAGCTGGAACTCCAATCTACTATTGGGGAAGCCCTGCTCCCGTATAGATCCTCCTAAACAGCTGCAGTGGGCAGGTATTTCTTACACTGGGTAGAGTGAGAAAGATTCTGTGACAGTGCTAGGGTTAAAAAGAAAATAGCAAGTGTTACCCACTGGAAATTGTCTGTGATGACATCATTAGCACAAGGATTTCATATCATTAGTTCCTCTCCAAAAATGTGGAAATGGGAAACCTGCATCATACCTATACAGATCATTAGCTGTATTCCCCCTCTCCCCCCTTCTCTGTCTCTCTCCTCTCTCTCTCTCTCTCTCTCTCTCTCTCTCTCTCTCCTCCTTCTCTTCCTCTCTCTCTCTCTCTCTCTCTCTCTCTCCTACCTCTCTATGACAGTCTCTTACATATTGTGCAGCTTTTGTTACCGTAAGTGCCTCTTCTCCCTGTAGGAATTGGAGTCTCTTCTCTTCTTTTATGGATGTGAAGTCTGGGATGTGATGGGAGAATCTATGGAAGTGGGTTTCCCTCAGTGCTGAGTATTTGGGGCACTGTAGCAAGAAGTGGGCCTCATCCTCCATTGCCTCCTGGTCACATCTCTGGGTCTTTAGGTCTGTCTTTGCTGTCCCAGTTCAATCTCCAAGTTGTGGGCACTCAGTCTGTACATACTCAGGATCTATGGGGTGCTGTTTATCCCAAATACATTCTGTATACAAAACTATCCCTAATACACAGAATTAATGTCTCTCATGGTATATAAGTATTTGTGACCATACACAGATAAAAAAATACACAAAAGACTTATTTCTATTAAAGAATGAGAACAAAATCTGGTTAGTGCAATGTCATTATATTATGAACTCCATTCTGTACATTTTAAAAAGCAATCAGTCTCACAAATGTATAACCTCCATGTAACGGACACACTTATGTGCAAAGTTACTTACAGAATGAATTATGTTAAAAAAACTTGGACATAATATATAATAGTGTATCTAACTAGTGCATGTCAAGCTAGCTTTCAATGACAAAATAGATATTTGTGACAGAAAGCAAGATTTTATACTACAGGATTCATTCTTTCCACAAAATGAAAGCTCAGTTTCACAAAACATTTAAAATATCCATTCTGTGAAGCAATACTGTCAGTCACATTCCTGAACCAATAAGAACAATGCTTATTGCCATATAACAAATAAGATTTTGTAGATGGGTGTTATGAGGCCTTGGTTCCATATCTGAGGGAAGTGGCCAACACTAAGGACAAGGTTAAAGAGTTTTGTTATTGCAGCATGTGTTTCTGGGGGGCTGTATTTAATAATCTATGGCAGGTTTCCATCTGTACCAGCAGCTTTATTACATTGTAGGTCTTTTTTTTTCTCTGCTAATTCTTGGGGTGTTATTGGTGTGTCTAGAGGAGTTTGGAAATCCTTTATTTTTGCTTCCAGAAGATGAAGCTTTGTCTTTATCTGCTTTTGTTCCAGGGTTTGCTCAGGGGTCCTTGCACTCCGTGTCAAATCATTTATTGGGGTTTTTATAGGCTTGTTTCTTGCAGCTGGTCCTTTTAAGCTGAGATAGTTCCGCTACGAAGTGTAGTATTTTGTTGAGGTCCTTTGCTGCTTTGTTCATCCCTTGTGGGGTTCTCTCGTACGGGTTGTTTTGGAAGCTTTCAAGCAGTTTTTTGACATCAGATCTTTTGGTGACCTCCCTGTACTTCATGGCAGAGTGTTGGGTCCATTTAAACGGAGAGGGAAGGTTGTAGAGGCTGTACTGGTGGGGTTGTGTGGGTGGTTTGTTGCTAGATTTAATATATAGAAGTATTTGATTATGGTCTGACAGGTGGGTTTATGGAGTCACAGTGAAGGTGCTGATGTTTGCAGGGTCCATATCTGTAATAGCACCACACTGCTACCTTTATGGGAGTTTAGTGAATATCGCCCTAGTGTGTCTCCTTTGGTGCGGCCATTAAGAATAGAAAGTCCAAGTCTTCTGCGCAGGTTTAACAGTTTTCTCCCCATTTTGTTTACTGTGCTGTCTTAACTGTTTCTTTGGATCGGTACTAATTCCTGGCAGCATTGTGCAGAACCCAGTATGTAAGTATTCCCCTCAGGGGTCAGGTAGTCTTTCTCTGTGCCTGTTCTGGCACTGAGGTCTCCATATATGATCACTCGGCCCAGGCACTGGAAGTGTGCAACCTCCCTTTCTAGGAGCACATCTGGGCTGAAATACTGGGACTCCGGTGAGGCGATGTATGCTGTACATAGGTATATGTCCGACTGAGAGGTTAGTAATGTGCTGCTTATTTTTATCCTGATAAAACTGTTTCCTCTCTTTATTGCTCTAATATGTTCTTGCAGCTCCTCCTTGTACCAGACTAATACCCCTCCTGAACAGAACCAAAAACTCCCTGTAGCCAGTGGGTACCAAGGATTCATCCTCTGCCTGGGCCAATGTTTCCAGGAGGATCTGTATATCAATGCCATACAGTCTCTGTGTAAAGTCTGGATCATTTACTTTTGATCCAAAGGCTGAAGTGTTCAGACCCTGGATGTTCCAGATACTAATTATGAGTGAATTTATTATGTATCCATGTATACCTTGTAATGAGATCAATTTCATGGGTCAAATCAGATTCTGACTGGTTATTGCTGTAGGTTTGTTATTTAACTTTTAATTTATATTACTGACCCTTGTACCCTGTACCAGCAAGCCAGCAGCCATCCATAATACAGCCCTCCTGTACCTGTGCCAGCAAGTTTAGCAGCCATCCATCATACAGCCCTCCTGTACCTTGACCGCAAGCCCAGCAGCCATCATATTGCCCCCAATCTTTACCTGTCCCAGCAGCAGCCAAAAATAAATGCCCCCAAGTATTTATGTACCTGTACCTGCGCCCAGCCCAGCAGGAAGCTTCACACTTTCACAGTAATAGAAAGAATGCCTTCAGTACAGTGCAACTGTACAAGGCTGAGAGCAGCAAGCGTGAACCACACCAAGCAGGCCGCCAGCTCTCTGCCACCCAACTGCATCAGTGACGTCATTGACATCATCTACACACGTCGCGCTGCACCGGTGTACAACACAGAAGGAGCAATTACTTGCTGGCGATAGGGAGAATGTGAGGGAGGTGGACTCCACCCAACTGAGTGACCATCATTACTGAAAAAAATATCCCCTTAAAAGTGAGCCCCTCAATGATGGCGCTCTAGGCAGCCGCCTACTCTGCCTACCCCTACTAGAAAATATCTGTACCATATTCTGTCCAGCTTAGACATTGCCTCCCTGGACAACGCCTCTGTTGGTTCACTATTTCTGTGGCCAACAGCTGAACTGAATGTACAGAGACAGCAAAGTAGCTGCCCCCGACCGACCGCTGCCACTAATGGATTCCGCTGTCACTGTGATGCAACTCATCATTGGCTTGCTCAGTAAACAAGGGGACTTCTGCATTATAGAGATGCTATCACCTTTAAGTTAACCTTACAATGCCATAGAATGACTAATTCTAAACAACTTTTCAATTGTTCTTTATTATGTTTTTTAATAATTTGCCTTCTTCTTCTGATTTTTTTTCCAGCATTTAAATGGGAGCCAGTGAGCCCATCAAAAAAACAAATGCTCTGTAAAGCTACAAATGTATTGTTAATGCTACTTTTTATCACTCGTCTTTTTATACAGGTCCTCTCCTATTCATATTCCAGTCTCTTATTCAAATCAGTGCATGGTTGCTTGGGGAATTTGGCCCAAGCAACCAGATTGCTGAAATTGCAAACTGGACAGCTGCTGAATAAAAAAGCTAAATAACTCAAAAAACACAAATAATAAAAAAAAATGAAAACTAATTGCAAATCTCCCTCTCGACATCATACTAAAAGTTTAAAGGTGAATAACCCCTTCAAAGGATAAGTAAATCAAGCTCTGCTCTGTGCCAAGCGAGAGCCTTGCAGAGACCAATGTTGTGGGTGTGATGTTCCATAGGCACCTGGAGAGCAGGAGCTTCAGTGTATGCGCATATGAGCCAATCACAGCAGAGGAGGGTACCCCAGAACAGCTGCCGGGCTGGGGGGATTTTTGCGTTACCATTGCAGTATCAATGCTGTGCTCAGGTCAGTAGATAAGGACATTATGCAGTCATGTGCACTCTCAGAGTTAGAGTTACTGTTTATTTATAAAGAGAGAAATTCACTCCGTTGCCAAAAAAATTGCTGCCAGCAGCTCCTGTTCCCAAGATGTGCCTCAGCGTAGTTGCAGATTGTGCTCTTGAATTCTAAGGATTAGAAAGAATGTAAGAAACAGCATTACATTGGATGGGTTGGTTGGCAAGGGGACAGTCGTCACTGTTTGTTTGGCTTTTTATGAACGTTCTGTGTTTGCTTTGTTTACAAGGGGCCAAATAACTCTCATGTGTAAAATAATATTTCTACATTAACTCTTTCTGCAGAATCAGGGGCCAATCAGAAGGAAGCACTAGCCTGTGTAGTGGAACAGTTGAAGGACAATCTTTTGCTATTTAGGCAGGGGAACGTTCCATTTATGCTCTTAGAAGGTGGATTGTGGGAGAGCCAGGGAGATGGAGGGTTGAAAAGGCTGGGTTGGCTAGTGGAGGTAAGGATGGAATTTTACAAATTAACCAGCAAGTACATTGCCTTTAAATTTGTAATACCAGTCCCATCCTTAACTGCTGATTTACTGGTTAGACTGGTAAGATACCCACTGGGTGGCAACCCTAGGTACAGCTGAGGGCGCAGGTTTTCTGTGAAAGCCACAAAAATGATTTCACAGGATTCCCAGCCTGGTCCAGACTGAGAGTCAAAATAGGCCTTGGCATTTCAAGTACAGAGAGACCCAAAAAGCCCCCACCTGCCCAATAAATAGTGAGTGTCTATGCCCCTTTGCCATTTGCCAGTCCTGGTCCGGTTCCAGCTAAATGATGTAATGCCATGGGAGCTGCTACTGATTGGAACACACAAATCCTTCTGTAATTAAAGAAAGAAGAATTAATGTAAAGTACAAATTCTCTGTTTTCAGCCCGTAGGATTGGCTCTGATAATGCCCAGGACTTTTGACCTGTACACATCAGCGCTGTCTTGTTTTTGTCATGTTGTCCTAACATTGGCCTGTGCCAGACATTTGGGCAGTGACACACAGGGGCTTTTTGTTGGCCGCCATTGTCCTTGGGAGGGTCGGACCACTTGTCAAAGTAAATAAAATGTGTTTGAATTAAACTGCAGGGAAATAATTTTTACCACTCTGTGTTGTCAAAGTAAATTAAAGTGCAGGTTATGAGTCAAGGCAAGGGGCAATAATGGAAAGTGATGGAAATACCATAAGATTTCCGGGGAAGCAATCTCAGTGCAATTTACTAGTTTCCTCACCTCTGTATGGACTGGCCTGCCGTAGTGTTACAGGAGCCCGAGAATTTTGCCATTGGCACTTTCCACAATAAGCCTAAATAATGACCTTGGCATTGGTCCTGTAGTGGAGGCCCAGCCTGGAGGCTGTAGGAGGCTCATCTGAACCCCAAGTAACCAAGTGACCTAGTTATAGCTTTTAGAGCAGAACACCAAGCTGCACTGTCAGACTGTTCTACCAGTACAATGGGATTCCATTCACCTTGGGAAAGGGCTGGAATATCTTGGCAATGGTTAACCTCAATTATAGCATGGTGCACTGGGAAGTCCCTGGTGGAAAATTACAAACTTCAACAGACTGCTTGCTATCTCCTCTACTAAAAGGATGGATAAATATCTTCTAATAAAACTTTATTGCCTCCAATCCACATTCTTTCTGTCACTCTGGACAAATTCCCAGTGGAGATGAATTTCCAAACAGTTCTATGGCAGCACTGGATCCTAATGGTGGCCAGTGGGTGCCCTGGTATCACTACAATGATCCAGAGAACCAGCGCCAAGGAAGTTATTGAGGATTATTATGGGAAACTCCTTGGATTGGATCTCTTATAGTTCTGTGGCAGGCCAGTCCTGGAGCGGTCTATACAGAGCTGGCCCCATGGAAGTGATATGGAAGCTGCCGATGGGTTATTGGGGGTATCCATTGCTGACCTGGTTCTTGTACTTTGGACAGAGTATTTAAAGGGAAATGGGTTCTAAGATAAAGTCTATGTGCAGTCTCCCACACAATCATATCCATTTCTATTAGCAAATACATGTGCACAAACCTGTGGCTCATTGTACAAAGTCAGGATTAGTTTTAAATCCCATTTCCATGATCATTTAGGAACTGCCATGGGCAGTGTGTGCTGTATGCTTGCAACAGTCTACCATCCATTATAGTATATGGACAATCCTGATGTTTGTCCCAAGTTCTCCAAAGACCTGTAGTAGTGGTGAGCAGGCTGGCCTGATACCCGTGGGTTCCAACCTTGCTGCACCATTTTCTTCTGTCCGTGCTCCCCGCCCCCAACCTTAAATTGCTGGCTTCTGGTTTTCCCCCGCCCCCTTTAAGACATCATCAGCAGGAGGCGGCGCGGGTCTATAAGTTGAGGGGGAAACCGGGAGCAGGCGGATCAGTCGGGCACGAGTGAAGTCGAGTTTTTCTCGACCCGCACATCACTAACCTGAAGCCCTTCAAGTTTCTTATTCCCTGCTGAAACATAAAGAAACCACTTCTGACATAACCAAATGTGTTTGTATTTAAAATGTTGGTTTTGGGGGTGGTGGAGCCTAATAATAAAATGAGGTCTCATGCATGTATTGTTTTTTTTAAACAAAGTTCATATCAATGCAGCAAGTAGGTTGCAACCTGGCTGATCCCAATGTTATTAATAGGGAAAAAAGATAAAAAATATAGGAAGGCCAGTATTTTTTTCCAGAAAAGGTGGCAACCCTAGCAGCAAGGCACCATGGGAGCATGAGGACCACAGGTGACATTTGCTTGCCCTTACTGCATTATAAAACGCTTGTTGTGATCAGGGAAAAGTGGTTACATTATCCTTGGGTAAGTGGATCTTCTGCTAATGACTTAGAGCTTTCTAAGAATGGTTCCTTGCAGTTAGCGGGCATCCTCATCCCTACTAGTCAGCAGCACATAATCCATCAGCTTTGCCTAAAAACTCTTTTCCTAAGGCCCTGGTCACACAGAGCATTGGCTACACTTCAATCTGCCTGCATGTTTTAGGCAGGTGGAGAGAAGTGGATGTGCTTTCTACTGCAGCTCCATATAGCTGACAGGTACAGCTACCATCAGCTACATGGAGTGGACCAGAGATCAGCCCAAAAACCACAAAAAATGCAAGTAAAAAGAAGCAGAGCTAACGCTCTGTGTGATCAGGACCTAAATCTGCCCATACACAGGCCAATAAAAATTACTGACAGACCAAATTGGCAGCTTATTGGCCTATGTATGGAAACCTCTGAAGAGCTCCCCCAAATGATATCTGGCCAAAAAGTGGCCTTCTTTGGACTGGACAGTTTTAAGAATCCCATCGGAGTGAGGAGCGCATTGGTTTGCTGAAGCAGTTCTCACTCCTGTCACCTGTGTTCTCATAGTTGTGAGCACATCACTGGTACTAAACTGCATTAGTGCTGTTATCAATAGCAACCAATCAACAATTGTTACCTGTCTACTAGAGCTTAAGAATTCAAACCAAAGAGCTGATTGGTTTTTCATTATCCCTATTAAACAACAACCCAAGACTATTCTTCTCCGACAAAGTAAAATTTAAGCTGGCTGTTACTTATTGCTGAAATGTCAGGTAGCCCTGCTGTTTCAAATTCATTATATCACATATAATAACATATATCAGCTCTCTGCTGCTAATAGCTTTGAAACTAGAAAAAACACATGACTGTTAAAAAGTGTTTAAGATGAGCAATTTTACATTCTCTTTTTTTGTGTTTACTTTACCTTTAACCATTATGCTAGGAATTCAGGACTGTAGAGCAGAATTCAGTGATACTGTATCGCCTCTGTCAAATGAATGGGTGGTTTCAGGCCCTTAATCATAAGGGGTTTTCAGTAGCTAAAGGGGTGGTTCACCTTTAAGTTAACTTATAGGGGCAAATTCACTAAGAATCGAAGTTGCGCCAGGCGCAACTTCGCCGCTCTTCGCCAGGCGAATTTTCGCCAGCGCTCTGCAAATTCACTAAAATGCGAAGTTGCGCACAGGGGTAGCGTAAGTTTGCGAAGTTGCGCTAGCGTTAATTCGCTATATAAAGCGAAGTTGCGCTAGCGAAGGCTAATTTGCATACGGCGCGAAATTCAAATTTCAATGGAGGAACACGTATCTGCACTACAAATGCCTAGAAAACCTTCAAATCTGCCAATAAAAATTTTATTTTGCCCTACACATGTGCCCACTGTCTAGGTAAGTTGCCATGAGTCAGGAAAAGTAGGGGGGAGGAAGGGGAGCCCCAAAAAAATTTCGATCTTTTTCAGCCTATCAGCCATCATGTAGAAAACACGCCAGCGTTTTTTGGGACTTAGAAAAAATTTTGACTTTTTTTTTAAACAATCCCTATCTACTCTATTGCGCTTCGCCAGGTCTGAGGTGACGAAGGAAGTCTAGCGTAAAAGGTAGCGTTCGCTACACTGCGCAAGTTAGTGAATTTGCGTAGTTTCGTCGCTAGCGAAAATTCGCCTGGCGTAAGGTTGCGAAGTAACACTAGCGAAATTACGCCAGCGTTCGTTAGTGAATTTGCGCAGTAGCGAAAATTTTTCAACTGGCCCTCATTGTTTATTTTTCTATATGTTGTAATTATTTGTGGTGGTTCTCCTTTACATTAAATTTTGGTATGGCTAATTCTAGACAACTTTTCGATTGGTCGTCATTATTTATTTTTTTATAGTTTTGAATTATTTGCCTTCTGATTGTTTCCAGCGTTCAAATTGGGGTCACTGACCCCATCTATAAATGTATTGTTATTGCTACTTTCTATTATTCATCTTTCTATTGAGGCCTCTCCTGTTCATATTTCAGTCTCTTATTCAAATCAATGCATTGTTCCTAGGGTAATTTGGACCTGTATTAGAATTATAACTTCCAGCAACTGTAACCTGTTGTGGCTGGCAGAGGCTGCTGGGAGTAGTAGTCCGTCGCTACTGATGGCAAAAAAAAAAAAAAGCGCCTGTCTCAGGATATGTAGAAAGTTAGCAGAAGCCATGTTTGGAATTAGTTTATTTTCTCCCTCCCAGGCCTGGACTTGCAATCTGTGATTGTGAGGGGCTGCTGTAAATTGCCATAGACAGTCACTATGTATTGGGCTGGTGGGGGACTGGTTGGGCCCTGTGTGCTTGAAATGTCAGGGCCTATTTGGAGTCCCATTCCAGACTGCTCCCTCCTCCTTTCATTTAAGGGGAATGTGCCCAACCCTTAGCAGTGGGGGGAACCAGGGGGGCAGAAGGTCACTCCCCCGACACAAATAACCCTCTCAGCCAGTACACTCACCAATGTACTTGCCCACCTTCACTAGTCAATGTGAACAAGCCAATGTTTTACAGCTCTCTGGGGCCTTTTCGCACATTTACTCAATCACTTAGTATCACTCTATTTATTGAAGACTTTTAGGGTCAGGGCACACAGGTAGATCATTGGCCGGCAAAAAAATCTCCTCATCTTCGGGATGACTAATCTCCCCGAACTGCGTCCCCCGCCTTCCTGCCGGCTAAAATGTAAATCGCCGGCAGGATGGCAATCGGAACAATTCGTTTTCCGAAGTAGCCCGAAGTTGCTGACGAGAACACTTTGGGTGACTTCGGAAAACTAATCTATTTGTGGCAGTGTCGGACTGGAATGCCAGGGGCCCACCAGAAAATGTTAGTGCAGGGGCCCATTCTCCAAACTATTTCTCCTCTTCCTCACCTCACTCAACCTCTATTTTTCAAGTCTCTTTTCTTTCTATTCTATTATTTCTTATTCTTTATCTATTTGGCCTCTCTTTCTACCATACAGAAGTAGGTATTTACCATGAAACAGGCCAAATGCTTAGAAGCTGGAGGGCCCACTGACACTTGGGCCCACCGGGAGTTTTCCTGGTATCCCTGGGCCAGTCCGACACTGCTCCGAAATACCAGCCAGGTGGCAAGCCTATCCACAATACAAACTATAGCCGTAGACAACATCAATGTGCTTCTTTTCCTTCCTTATTTATATTCTCTTGCTTCCCTTCCCCAAGCAGTTAGGGTTGTGCTTGAGTCTTGAATCCTCCACCAACCTTATATCCATGGTTCTGCTCTGATGAAGTTTTACATGGATCATATACAGGTATGGATCCAGAATGCTTGGGATCTGGGGCTTTCCAGATAAGGAATATTTCCATAATTTGGATCTTAATATCTTAAAGGACCAGTAACATCAACATTTTTTTTAAAAAAATTCGTTAGTATACACTTAAAAAAAGCACCAAGACAAATTAAACGTTAAAATCGTCTTTTCTGAAGAGGAGCGGAAGCGGAGTTTCAGTAAGTTATTTCTTAATAAAGACTTTACGATTTTAACGTTTAATTTGTCTTGGTGCTTTTTTTCAATGTATACTAATGATTTTTTTTTTTAAAGGGTTGTATTTTTTCCCAGAAAAGGTGCCAACCCTATTAAAGGGTTACCTTTTAGTATGACGTAGAGAGTGACATTCTGAGACAATTTGCAATTGGTTGTTATTTTTTCATTATTTGTGATTTTTATTCAGCAGCTCTCCTGTTTGCAATTTCAGCCATCTAGTTTCTAGGGAAGGAGAAAATAAACTAATTCCATCCATGGCTTCTGCTAACATTCTACATATTGAGTAGAGAGTAAAGAATGACCCAAAAAGATTTGCACCACCCCATTCATTACATCATGAATCCCATGAACCAGGAAAGTAAAACTTAACCTTTATTGGTATGTACTAAAAATAGACCAAGGGTGAAAAATCAAAAAGTGATTTAAAATTACAATAAGGGGGAACTCATATTTTGCTGAGTTAAATAGTTTGCCCCAAATGCTTGATAATTGATCGTATACCAGCTTAGTAGGATCATATCAGAAGCATAACCATGGGGTTAATCTAGATGCAGTTCCTAGAATTGTAGCGAAATGGCAATAGTGCTGGCACTCAATTCCCCAAAGGGTTAAACTGCTTATGAGTGCCAAACGATATAAAATCTATATATACACGTAGTAGGTCGATTGAGGATAAGCCGTAGGTATCCCTCGTGTTAACCCACAGCTATTGCCGAAAATACCCTAATGTGACAGGTAATCATGAGTTTCAAAGGCCTGTCAGTAGCGATTCTATTCACGGCATAGCATATTTTCGTTATTAGCTACTATGTTGCCAAACGCCCATCCCACCCTTGACACACCCCCCGTGGGACTGTGTGGTCGGCGGTGAAGTATATTCAAAATTACAGCAAATGAGCTCCCTGCCTATTGCGAGTTTAAAAGTTAGAAAGATGCGCCTGACGCGCGTTTCGCTCGCTCAGCGAGCTTTGTCAAAGGCAATCTGTGGCGCATGGAACAGTGCGTCTATATATAGATGAGGAATAGTATTAAGTTTTACTTTCCTGGTTCATTGGATTCATGATGTAATGAATGGGGTGGTGCAAATCTTTTTGGGTCATTCTTTACTCTCTACTCAATATTTGCCTTTAATCCTTGACCCTGCACACCATTTATGTGTTCTTGATCGGTGGAAGGTGCTTTATACTCCTCTCTTTTGATATTACTATATAACATTCTACATATCCTGGGACAGGCACTTGTTTTATTAACTTTGCATCAGTAGTGATGGACTACTACTCCCAGCAGCCTCTGCCAGCTACATGTGGTAACAGTTGCTGGAGGTTATAATTCTATAAATGGTCCAAATGACCCTAGCAACCATACATTAATTTGAATAGGAAACTGGAATATGAATAGGAAAGGCCTGACTAGAGAGATGAGCAATAAAAAGTAGCAATAGCAATACACTTGTAGCCTTACAGAGCATTTGTTTTTAGATGAGGTCACCGACCCCATGTTAAAAAGCTGGAAAGTCAGAAGAAAAAAGAAAATAATTCAAAAAATATAATAAAATAATGAAGACCAACTGAAAAGTTGTCTAGAATTATCCATTCTATAACATTACTAAAAATGAATGCAGAGGTGAACCACCCCATTAAGTCTACTAGAAAATCATATTAACATTAAATAAACCCAATAGGCTGTTTTTGCTTCCAATTATTATTAATAATTATATCTTAAGTACACACTACTGTTTTATTATTATGCCTGTTCCATTAACAGAAAACAATCAATTTGCTTTTGTGCTGCACAACAACCCCCTAACAGTTACACATAAACTATGAATTATTATTATAAAGGAGGGTTTACCCATACAGGTATGGGATCCGTTATCCAGAAACTCATTACTTCGAAAGCTCCTAATTATGGAAAGACCATCTCCCATAGACTCCATTTTATCCAAATAATCCAATTTTTTCCAAATGATTTCCTTTTTCTCTGTAATAATAAAACCAGCCTATTGGGTTTATTTAATGTTTACATGATTTTCTTGTAGACTTAAGGTATGAAGTTCCAAATTACGCAAAGACCCATTATCTGGAAAACCCCAGGTCCTGAGCATTATAGATAACAGGACTCATACGTACAGAGTTTCCTCAACTTTGGCTCCTAAAGAGTTTCTGCAAAAACAACTCAAAATGATCACTCTGAAGCAGGGCAGCCATCAGGGGGGGACAGAGGGGAGAGTTGTAGGGGGCCCCAAGGGTAAGGGGGGCCCCGGCCACTCCACACTTACTTGATTAGCCAGGCCCCCAATCTTTCTGAGAGCTGCTGACTTTGATAAGGCATGGACGTTTAAGGGGCCCTGGCCACCAATTTTCTTATAATGTGGGGGGGCCCTGGCCACCAATTTTGGCCACCAATTTTTTTTCTCATGTGGGGTCCTAGCCACCAATATTTTTTTATGGGGGGGCCCTGGCCACAAATGTTTTTTTATGGGGGGCCCTGACCATCAATATCTTTTTATTTTTTATTAACATGTAGGAACCCTAGCCACCAATATTTTTTTTGTTTTTTTACTGTGTGGTGGGGAGGGCGGACCTGTAGGTGGGGCTTGCGGTGGGCGCAGCCCAGGGGGCCCAGGAAATTTTGTTGTACGGGGCCCTGCGATTTCTGATGGCGGTCCTGCTCTGAAGGTCGAAGTAGCCCATTCGATGGTCGAAGTAGCCAAAAAAACCATTCAGAATTCAAAGGTTTTTTTCCTCTATTCCTTCACTCGAGCTAAGTAAATGGGCCCCTTAGTATCGTATAGAACAGCCAATTCTAAGCAACGTTTCAACTGGTCTTCATTTTTTTTATTTATACTCTACTAGCCTAGTGAAATCCAAATCATCCCATGCGCAATTTTTCCTAAGTGGCAAGTGGTTCCACGGATATACAGAAAGTTAAATAACTGCTCCTGGCCAACTTGTGGTGCCATCGCTCCTTGCCCCTGAATGTTATCTCTATTCTTGGCTGGTTATCCCGACTCCTGCATGTGATTCCCCCGTGACATTAACACGCCAACGTGACAGGCTGCACATACACTGCCAGGTGAAGTCTACCCGTAGCACCATGTGCTGTAACTTTTATTGCACTTCGCCATCAGCCAAGTGCATGGGTGCCACTCAAATGCACTTGAACATTACATTAAACTGCAATGACAGGCTAAGATTGAACCATTGTGTCACCACTAGGTACCACTGTTCTAGAGATTTATATTTAGCCATTCATGTATTTGATACCATTGCGCTTTCAATAATTGAAATAGGGCAGTCATAAGGGCTCTTAAAGTCATTCCAAACACTCAAATGACATTGTTTCTAAAAGACAGAAGGTTTACACAAATAACACATTATGGGCCTGTCGATATACAGTATATTGTATGTATACACAGAGAGGCAGGTGCAGGGGTATTTATTGTTAACAGCTTTTAGGGTAAGTATGTAAGAGTTTTGTAGTTCTTTTGGCCCATTTGCCCTGGCACATTGTCTCCGGGTTATTCAGGTTGCTCAGACCCCCCCCCCCGTCGCCAAATAGCGCCCCATATTCTCCGGTGGATTGGAGGGGGTGCTGTGATTGGGGCAGAGCAGGACATTTACTCTCATTGCTTTTCAGCAGCACGATGATCCCAAACACCGCAAACGGCCAACTGGGGCTACCCCCTTAGGCCCCTGCCACAGTCGTGAGGTTCACCGGTGCCTACTGAACCCTGTGATTGCCGACCATTGGCCAGCATTTGTGGCTTAGCTATGTCCTCTGCCTCCCCCCAAATTAACCAACCCACACACACTGAGAAAATCTTTGGAAATTTAATTTTTACTTGTCCTTCAGACTCACAAGTCACATACACTGGAGACCAGTTATGTCCTCAACCCACGTCCCCTGTGAACACCCACACAGCCCAAACATCATCCAACCAATCAGAACCACCTAGAGCAACTGTCGCTGCCAGAATCACTTCCAGTACTTGTGCAAAGCTGCTATTGCCCTTTGTCGTGTTTAGAAGGGCCAACACTTACTCTAAGGAAGAGGACCCAGCAGTTAGCCTGCAGCTGCATTATCCATCTACCAGAAGCTGTTCTGAGGTCATTGAATATTCATCTGTGGATGCTGTCATATAATGGGTTTGTGCTCTGAGCAGTAGCGTAATTATAGCAGACCCTGCAGTCGCAGGGGGGCCCGGACTGTGGGGTCTGCTTCCTCTATAGCTAATAAGAATAAAAAAACCCTCTCCAGCCACTCTCTTACCCGCGGCAGGGAAGGGGGACGGACACACGTCGGCACAGGGCAGGGAGTTGGTGGAAGGATTAGGAGTGCACAGGGCCCCTCTGACGATTTATTTGCAGGGGGGCGCCGGCGCACTGTAGTTATGCCACTGGCTCTGAGTTACAGTTGTTGACCCTTTAAAGCCTTTGTTTGGGTGCAGCAGTTGTTGCGCTTAACATACACCATTGGATAAAGGTCACCAGGCAACCTGAATATATTTTCATGGTGTAAAAACATCAGTTCCCTGAGTGCTGTGATAAAATGCTAAGTGTGGGAACCATTGCTCATACCTGCAATTATATTCTGCTAATACAGAAATGAAAGGTGGTATTTGTAGCACAGCTTTTGAATGTCATCCTTTCACAACAGCGCCCCCTGCAGGCTTTGATGTATGTGAGTTACAGTGTACACAAGCTTGTGTGTCAATTACTCACAGTGGTTCTAAATCTATTGCAGTTACTCAAGCCCCCCAACATAGTGAAATCATTTGTGCCCTGGTGCACCTCCCTGTTCCAGTATTGTGCCTAGAGTGCCCAAAAACAGGCCTAGACTGGCATATCTGTGGGTTCTGGCAAATGCCAAGGTGGCTTCTGTAAGATGCCATAATCACTATTTAGTGGCTGGGTTGGGGGCTATTTGGGCCTTTGTGTACTTGAAACGCCAGGGCCTATTTTGTACTGCAGTGTCGAACCTGACTTGGATTCCCTTAATGCATTTAACAGTGTCATGTCTCTCTACTTCTCCTACAGTGGGGCCCCCCTGCCCCTGACTGGCTGCTTCTTGACCACCCCCAGGGAAGGGTAAGTACTGCTTAAACACCTTTATGCTGATAAGTGCTCGCTGCTCTTTGAAAGTTTTATCGACCTGTTGCTTTGGTGCACTGAAGTCAGATTTCTGTTCTGCAGCATGCAAGGGCGTCCTGTTTTTTTCATGTAACCAAGCTGCAGTGATTGACACAGCCATGTTATAGCAAGAAAACAAGAGGCATTATCTAACTTTCAGGTTGGGTTGCTCCAGGCAGCACCACAGTCTGGAAAAACACAGCTCTAGGTGGCACCGTTGGGAATTTTAATGGCCTGGAAATTATTTCTCCCTTATGGAAGAACCCACACGTTAGTCACCCACAAAAAAAGATGAATCAGTTATTTAACAAACATGTTTCCCGTGAAGCACTGATCAATGAGCATTTTACTTATTGATGGTTGGTCTCACATCTGTTATAACTTAAGGTAGGATTTAAATTTACTTTTTGGCCAAAAAAAAATTGAAAGATTTGCATTTTTGGGCCCAAATCCATGCCATAGAAACATAGGTATGGCATCTTTTAAATGGGGCAAAATGATGGGACTTGCATTTGTAGAGATATCCAAAATATAAAACCTCAAACAAAGATGCAAAAGACATTATGATATAAACAACATAGAAACAAGCCTTTGTTTAACCCAGGTTTATTGACTTCCTTGCTGCTGTGGGGCTGGACATGCAAAGCAAAGTCACTAATAGTACTCAGATCCCAATTCTGTAGCTGCAACTCTGAAAAAATAATGTATTGCCCCTCTTTAGCTTAAACTAACCCAACTTATTACTGAAGGGGGGGGGGACTGTACAAGAAACATACTGCCCCTAAGAAGTGTTATCGGTTAGTGGGTCAGTGGGTCAGTGGCTTGGATGGGGGTTTCAAATGACAGTCAGTCTATGATAAGAAAGCAGACAGATGACATTAGGGAGAGAATAGAAGAGAAGGCCATACAGAGTGCTGGAAATATAATACATATAAAAAACGGCCGTTAGCCCATCTAAAAGTCCATGTTTTCTGCCACCGCCACACACTCCGTAAGAAATGCTCCACGAAAAGAGGGATGAGATGCTTTGGGGGTATCCATGGCTGACTCAGTCGTCCTTCTTGTCCATTGGTCCATCTGCCTGTGCCTAAGGGGAAACACAGGGACAAAGGATGATTTACACGGAATCTTCAAGGGGATTGGACATCTGTGTTAGCAAAAGGTCTCTCTCCTATCCAGGATTTCACCACGTGGGCCACAATAATTCTGGCCCTCGATACCACAGAGGATGGGCAGAACTTAGATACACGATTGTCATTTTATGTACATTGTAGAGAGTAAAGGTGGCCATAGACGCACAGATAATATTATACAAAACGAATTTTCGTACGATATTGTTGGAAAAAGAGCCGACCGATATTGGCAGAAGACTTGGATATCGGTCGGCTCATTGATCGGCCTTGATGGAAAATTTTGATCGGACACCTTTGTTAGTGCTAAATCATCAGATACAGGTAGAATTCTATTGTTTCTACCTGTATATCTGACATTTCAGCAATCTTTCTTGGAAAGATCTTTTCCAAGAAAGATCATAATTGTTACATCTATGGCCACCTTAAGCAAAGCAGAACAAACCTGGAGACAGGAAATATTTTATACTCACGGAATCCAGGTGCAAGGGGTTGTGTCCCACCCACTCTCCTCACTCCGCATTCAGGAGACGTCTATAGGCTCCATCCACAGACTGATTGGCTACACTCATTGACAGACTAAAGGCCCCCATACATGGGGCGATAAAAGCTGCCGACAGTCGGCAGCTTATTAGCCTGTGTGTGGGGCCGTCTGACGGGCTTCTCGATTGGGCAGGTTAAAAAAATCTCAGCAGATTGCTGCCGCATCTGTGCATTTATGCGATCCCACGATCCGACTGCCCGTATCAGATGCCCTAGGGCCCAACGTTCGGATCATCCGATATTGCCCACCTCAATGTGAGCATATCAGGGAGAGATCCGTTCATTTGCTCTATGTCTATGGCCACCTTTACCCGAGGGCCAACCAGACTCAGCATATGAGGGACCACAATATTTCGCCACCTTTTTACTGTTCCATTTGTTTGTGCTGTTCTGATCCTTGCTGCTCTTTGCACAAAGTAAAGAGGAGCTGACACTTCATTTTCATTTCACCATCTGCCAATCCTCCATACACTGACCAATGTGTTTTATCTGCAGATGAAATTTTCAACCCTGCTCAATTACCAAACCAACCGATACCCATAGTACAGGCTATTGGTCGATATCAGTGGGCCACCACCCACACAGATAATTGGTACAAGTATGGCTTGCTTAAGGCACAATTGTGTCAACGCTACTTGTAGGTGAAATCAAAAAGCGACTAAATGCCAGAGCAATGCCCTAAGCTAATTGCTCACCCCATGTATGCCATTGTAGGTATGAATAGTATAAGTCCACCGCTGATTGCATGGGGCAACAAGATAATGCCCAAATAGCAGATGCATGCTTGGGCTGGTTCTAAAGTGATGACACAGAGATATCTGCTCTTTCCCTAGGGAGCCCCTAGAACAACCACAGATTCTATGTCGCGGGCACTCCTAAGTGCCACCAATTCAACTTTCTGCATACAGTGCCCATATTAATCCTATAGCAAAGCATCAGGGGTAAAATGCTTTTAAAAAGAGAATCCATACAGGGCAGTGACACCGGCACTCGGTTCTTCAGAATAAATACCCAGTAGGAAAGAATCTACACTTGAAGTATTGCCCTGACATTTTTCATACCATTGCAATCATACTTACATAGTTAAATTAGGTTGAAAAAAGACAAAGTCCATCAATTCCAACCCCTCCAAATGAAAACCCAGCATCCATACACATACACCTCTCTACTTTTAATTAAATTCTATATACCCATACCTATACTAACTATAGAGCTTGGTATCACAATAGCCTTTGATATTATGTCTGTCCAAAAAATCATCCAAGCCATTCTTAAAGGCATTAACTGAATCAGCCATCACAACATCACCCGGCAGTGCATTCCACAACCTCACTGTCCTGACTGTGAAGAACCCCCTACGTTGCTTCAAATGAAAGTTCTTTTCTTCTAGTCTAAAGGGGTGGCCTCTGGTACGGTGATCCACTTTATGGGTAAAAAGGTCCCCTGCTATTTGTCTATAATGTCCTCTAATGTACTTGTAAAGTGTAATCATGTCCCCTTGCAAGCGCCTTTTTTTCCAGAGAAAACAACCCCAACATCGGTCATTTAGTTCATCGTACAGGTTAGAAGATTTCTATTGGTTAACGATAATATCTCTGCCTGTATTGCCTATCTGACTGTATCAATGGGTGACTGTCACTACTAGCTGTCATAGCTACATAACTTTCGTATGATTGTTGTCATGGCCAGAACATCGTCTGATTGGTTCTTTTACTACTTTATTTTATCTGAATTGTTAGTAGTAGGTCAGAAGATTGGGACGTACGATCAGTCATCAGATATAAGGATAAATCTTTACATCTATGGCCAGCTTTAAAACACACATTAGGGGGTTATTTATTAAAATCCAAATTTGTCTGATTTTTTAAATAAAAAGTCAGACCAAACTAAAAAAAAAAATTGGGAAAACTCTTAAGAAACCTGAATTTTTCGTGTTTTATGTCTGAAAACCACGAACAATGTTTTTGCAGAGGAACCTAACTCCAATTTAGTGAGGGTTAAAACATCTTCAAATGGTTAAAGGGACATCTGCTATTGACTTTTACATTTTGGGATTCGAACAACTTCGGGGCATAATAAAATCGCAACTTTTTCAGGGTCTAAATGGACTCTGCAAAAAATTCACCTTAATAAATAACCCCCTAGGTATCCCCTGTTCAGAACAAGAGTTTAATGGCAAGAATTCAGCGTGGAGAGCTGTAAGTATATCACCCCAGCAAATGGAATTGGGGGGGGACACTGCCTCAATGTTCGCAGAATGGAACATTTTGGGCAATGTCAACCCAAAAAAAGAATTGTTTTGCCAAATTTTAAGCAACTTTGCAATACACATTCATTACAAGTATCTATGTTTTAAGTTATTTGTATATGTATTGCTATTGATAGCTGCGTCTGTCCCTTTCTATTCTCTGCCCTATTGATACAATATAAGACAAGGCAGCTAATTAACAGACCCATCTTTGTGGCATGTGAACCGAGACTTTTGCAACATTGTTTAAAATGTAACAAATGCTGCTTTCAATGGCAATTGAATTTCATAAATGGATATTGGAAAGTTGCTTAGAATAATGTTTTCTTTTATTCGCCAATTTTTTTATTTTTTATTTTGGCGTTGACCTGTCTTTTGATGACAAGGAAGGGTTACTTGTTTGTAACAGATACGTCTCTGGTGAAGGTTTTTGGTTTTTTTTGCCATTTTCCACCAACCAATTTACAAAAAAATGTGTATCAATTCCCAGCATGCACTGAGGCACATTGCTACATCTTAAAATACCCAGCAAGTTCCCAGAAATGACACAGAGACCTTTTTCTCCCTCCTCGTTTCACTTTAGGAATGTGCCCAACCTTTAGACTGAGAGGGCAGAAGGTCACTCTAGAGACACAAATAACCCTCCTCCAGCAGTGCACTTACCAATGTACTCACCCACCTCCAAGCCCATGTTTTACAGCTCACACGGGCCTGTAAATAATGAACACATTTGAATCATATCAGCTACTGAAACATGAATCAACAGGCCTCGATGAAAGCCTGAGTTGCTGTGCCTGATTCACCACTGGGATCACGCACAATCCACACGCACTTTATGCTTTTATTTTCTCTGCTCCAGCCTTTTGACTAGCAGGAATTTTTTTTTATCCCGGGCACCAGCCGGAGCCTTACCAGGCACATATGGCACCTATGCACTTTATTGCACATAGCACTTGCACTTATTTTTTGTTTTTGTGTGTCCTTTTTTTATGTGCACAAATCTTTGTCTTTGGGCTTTGGCTGCTCACAGTCATTTTGGGCTTGACCATAGGCTGTGGATTGATGCCCTGGGGGAATCTTTGGCAGAACCCAATGTTAAAGGGACTCCCCCCCAGCTGTGAGGCGAAGAGGAGTCTGAAGACCCTTGCCCCCTGTCTGTGCCTTTTTTTCCCCGGGGGTCGGATGATGGGGCTCACCTTAGCTCCGGCGAAGGTGAGCCCATCGACTCATGTTGCTTTCTTGCCTTGGCATGGGGCACTTGAGTATTGGATCCCATACCTTCCGGTAGGACTCATTGGGGGCATCCGCACTGTTGCACTTTAGCACTGTGCACTAAGGGCTAACTCAGCTTTTAATAATAATAAAAAAATAATCAACAGCCTTTAATGCTACAGTCACACACAACTGCCCCATGTGGTTCTGATACAGGTCCAGTCAACATTGCGCACAAGGCCGGAGTCTGTAGCTTGAGAAATATGACTCACTCGGATTCTTATCTTAACATTAGAATTGTGTTAAAGGGGACGGGAGACGTAGCGCTGCCGGTACACAGTGCGGGTGTAGTGACCTTACAGCTGCTCTTGTTTATCACTCACTGTACTGGCAGCACCAGGCACATGACTATGAGATCAGAGGCCTGGGGTGTGAGTAATGGCACTCGGCACAAGCCGGGGCAGCAGGGCATCTGCCTTATGGATACAAGATGTCAGCACTGACAGTGCTTTGTTTAATAGGACCCGCTTTCACTCATCAAACCAGTGTGCTTGGAAGCCATCCCACAAGGCTCAGCAAGGTCAAGAACTAGCATGAAAGTACTTCCCCTCAATTAGCAGCTATACTCTGCACAGGTCTTGCTGGCACAGGTCTTGCTGGCACAGCTATGAAACATGTTATTTATACATAATTCTAATCAGTGCTCAGCAACTCTTAATAGCTAAATATATCCACTTGTATGGTTCATTCCTTGCTAAGTGCTTTGCACTCTCCTGCCTGAGCTCTCTGGCTGCTACACACACATTTATGACAAGTTGATGATCGCGTTTACTTGTCAGCACCCATATGATGTAGCCCAGTAAAGCCGAATCAACAACCATTTGATTGGTATGTTCTTCAGAGAGAGAGAGAGAGAGAAAGGTAATTGGGCCGTAAATAACTGCTCCCTGCCAACTCGTACTGCCATCGCTCCTTGCTCCTGAATGTTATCTCTATTCTTGGCTGGTTATCCCGACTCCTGCACGTGATTCCCCCGTGACATTAACATGCCGACCTGACAGGCTGCACGTACACTGGCAGGTGAAGTCTACCCGTAGCACCATGTGCTGTAACTTTTATTGCACTTCGCCATCCACCAAGCACATGGCGCACTGTAACGCACTTGAACATTACATTGAAATGCAATGACAGGCTGAGATTCAACCATTGTGTCACCACTACGTACCACTGCTCTAGAGATTTATATTTAGCCATTCATGCATTTGATACCATTGCACTTTCAATAACTGAAATAGGGCAGTCATAAGGGCTCTTAAAGTCATTCCAAACACTCAAATGACATTGTTTCTAATAGGAGTGAAAAAAACATGTGTACCAATAGGCAATACTGATTAAAGGGGAACTATAAAGAAAACTGAATATAAGCTTCAGCATACTGAAATAAGAAGTTTTCTAAATACAATCAATTACAAATTCTTTATTGTTTCTGAAATCATCAAGTTTATATTCACTATTCCTCTCTCAGCATCAGTTTCTCTTCATTATGTCTTCATGCAGGAGTTGGGTGTCAGATAGCCTTTGCCAGTTAGATCCAATATATCTTATAGGGGGCTCCTATTGCCTAGAAGATGTATTAGAGCTCACAATCACCAGACATCATGTCTCTCTACATGCAGGATTTGTGCAAAAGGTAGTTATTTTATTAGATTTTGGAATCAGTTATTTGAATGAGCTTTAATACATCTGCTAGGAAAGGAAGCCCCCTATAATTTATATAGGACACCCAATTGCTGCATGAAGACAGAATGAAGAGAAGCAGATGCTGAGAGGTGGGTAGTGAAGATAAACTTCAGAACTGATACAGAATATTTAGTTGATTGTATTTAGAAAGTTTCTTATTTCAGTATGATGAATCTTATCTTAAATTTTCATTTCCACAATAGTTCCCCTTTAAGCAACACAACCGACATAATCTTTCCCTATCACTGGCTGTGACTGCAGATCTACCCCATGTATTGAGAGTTGGTAGCAGGTGTTGCATAAGGCTTCAGTGTTATCAGCAAGTACCATAATAGCAATAGATGTAATACTTCCCCTACTTATGCGGGATGAAGAATGTGATGGTGCAACTTGCATTTAGTCAGCTGTAACAGGTAAGACTGCGTTAGTGCAGAAGCTGGTGAATGGAAAGTTACCTGAAGCTTCGAATGCTCGTCCAGCAGCCGGTCATACTCCTTGGTTAAACCCTCACACTGTTTCTTGATAGCGACAACCTCACTCTCGGACTTGTGCAGGGCTGTGGAGAAGGTTAGATAATCCATATCAAGCAACATATAAAGCCAAACCTAAAAGTGGCCCATCAGGAAAACATTCTCAGCTAGCTTCACTTGGTTCTAAAGCCAGTTGCTTGTTACCCATAAAGGTAAATGGATTCTCATACTGGCCAAGTGCACTCACACCTGCCCTGCAAGCTGCTTTCCTGCAGGAACATGAGGAAAGGAGGAGGAAGCACTGGACAATGGAAAGCAGAATGCAAAAAAGAAATAAATCGGTCTGCACTCCATTCATTCCTATGATTCAATATCAACCCTGCACAGTGACTCTCCTGTGAGCATATGACTCACTGTTGGACACAGGGTCCATGGCTACCAAGCATGACATTATATGCAACCGAACATAAGAGAAGTGGCCTCTATGGGGTTATTCTGTCATTCATAATGTCTTCTTTAGGCAGACAGAAGTGTGGGTGGACACGCTGAACAGGAAAGGACAATGTGTATGGTGACAGGCCCCAAGGAGTGCAGTAGACCGTGTGTATAGGGACAGGTTCTGGAGGACAGGACAGGTTCTGTAAGTGAAAGTATAGTTATTTTGTGGTTGTCCTTCCACCTAACTCAAAATAACAGAGGTTTCCAAGGGCATCAAATAAGTGGAATAGGCTACAAGCCCAACATGCCAGCAGTAAATGTTCGCTGAAATAGATCCTGCACATAGGTACTCCATCAGGTTCCATGTCCTAATTTGGGCTTGGTGCATTTTACACACAATCACTGAACTTCTCTTCTCGTTAAAAGCAAAAGAACCATGGAAGAGTGTCACTGAGCCCAGGCTGGAAATAGTGGCAGGGAAGCTTTAACTCAGGTTACTACACAGGAGGGACATCTCTAATCTTGGGCAGCCCCAGAGCTCATCTTGCTTACACTAAAGGTCATGGAGAACAGACACCATGCTAGGTATCAGTGCAGGACACGTGGTGAGCTTGTGTTCCTAAATTATCACCACTACAGCAACATCAATGTCTCCTCCAAAAACAACTTCCAGGAATCACCTACATCGTGACAAAGTCAGGGACCTCCTCTTCCAGAATGCCCCTTTGCAGTGATTGACCCTTGTCTTATAATTCCATGGTTTAATATGTGGAATATAACTGATAAGCAGAAACATAACAGAAACCAATGAAGGATGTGCCCATGTGTCAGTCTGTTTGTTATTAGTGCTGGATAGGGATACATTGGTACCCGCACTTACTTTTCTTGGCAGATTCCAGCTCCCCCTTAAGCTTGCGCACCTCTTCTTTAAGCTTCTTGTTATCCTCCTCAACATTGGTGTCAGGCAGGTCATTCACTTCCACTCCTAAAGACTTTAGTTCCTGTAGCAAAAGGAGGGGGGTTATAATCGTATAATGCCATAGTGCTTGTTCTACAGTTGCACTATTATACCTAAACCCTCATAACAAATAGCAGCATGCTTGGGCTATAACACAGAATCTCATAGGGCTGCTATTTCCCTGGACTGGTACAATGATTAGCCTTGTTTAGCCTTAGAACATATTTACAAGCTTAAAACCAGCATAAGCTGCACATGATGTTGTTCTATGAGACAAAGCTCTAGGGGTGCCAGGCGAAAGGGCACAGGCCATACCTTCTTTAGCTTGTCATTTTCCTCCATGTACTTCTTGGCTGCATCGCTGGCACTCTCTGCCTGCTTCCTGAAGGCCTCGTTAGATGCCAATAGTGTTGCCTGCTTGGAGATGAGCATGACCAGGCGCCTCAGGAGGCTGCAGAGGAAAGAGAAAGGAGGACTAAAGCTGGCCATAGATGTAAAGATTTTTAAAAGATCCAATCGTTATCATGAGACCACGATTATCTCGAAATGATCGTTTAAATGTACGATATGCCCATTAACTAAAAAGAACATTTCAGGCGATATTGCCAGCAAAACTGAAGGGTAGCTGCCTGCTTGGCCCTGCAAACAAAGATAGATTGTACTGGGACCGATAAAGATTTTTTAACCTGGCCGATCAATTTTCTGACAGATGTCGGACGAAAAATCTTAAGATGTATGATCGTTCGAATCCCACTAACTTCATGATAATTTGATGGATTGGTCGGACTATGCTAAAATCGATCATTCGGCAAGAAAAATCTTTGCATCTATAGGGACCTTTAGTAAAGAAATGGAAGAGATTCCCAATAAACAATGTATCTAAGCGCTTTGCTTTATCATATGGCCAACACTTGAACCCAGTAAGCGCAGTCTATGCCTGATTCATCAAAATGCCCACTCACTAGAACAGTGATCTCCAACCAGTAGCTCGTGAGCAACATGTTGCTCTTATTGCTTATTTTTGAATTCCTAGCTTAAAGGCAAGCTTTAGTTGCATATAAAACATGTGTACTGCCAAACAGAGCCTCCTGTTCGCTGCGTCCAAATAGAGGCTATCAATACCCAATCACAGCCCTTATTTGCCCCCCCAGGAACTTTTTGCATGCTTGTGTTGCTCTCCAACATTATTTTATACTTTAGTGTGGCTCATGAGTAAAAAAAAAGTTTGGGGACCCCTGCACTAGAAGGTGACGCACCCGCTGCACTACTTTACCAACAGAAGTTGTTGCAGTTGAATAAAGATATGTGATCCATGTGACATCTAATGTTTGTGCTCTCAGTCTGTTTGTAAGCACCGCATTGCTGAAAACTAGAGACAAAAAGGAACACCAAGAGCCCCAATAGTGTAATATGTTTTTACAGGGAGAAATGGTAGAGTAAACAAGTTAATACTCACAAACCAGGGTTACCGATAGGCAACCACTGTATAGGCAGGTGGGGAGATTATCCTGACCCCACTCAGGAATAAAACGTCGCTCTCTGTACTATTGCTGAAAACTAGAACATTTGGCAAATAGGTAACAAGGAAATGACATTATTATCCACCCCAATGCTTTTCAACTTCTGTGCTGAACTGGTTTTACTCTTGTAAAATCACAACTACTTAATAATCCTGCAGCCACCCACAGACCAACAGTCAGTATTTATTAAGCTCAACAACAGTGTCCTCTGTTGGTCTTTTTATGAGCAGCAGGCATGCTCAGCCTAATATCACTAATGGAGATTTGCCACAGATTACAAAGCATTCTGGTATCTTTCCACTTAAATGCATTCTGGAAAAGAATAAGGAAATAATAAGGTACTATTACTATAGTATAAGTATAGTATAAGGTATTACTAATTTTATTAATAACGTTTCTTTAAAATAGGATATCGCTTCCCTTTTCGCTGTCTTGACTGGCAATGTGGAACTTCACCAGGAAATTTGGGAACCCTGGACTCTTTTCTGAACCTAGTAGTTACAAAATCCATGCACTACACAGATTGGGAATGCAGCAGATCACTGAGGAAAATTCAGTTTAATTTGCAATAGGTCTTCGCTCTCTCGTCCCTTCCACCCGTATTATTTTTCGGTACATATTATGTCATTAACTCGACCTACTTAAAAAAGCAAGCAAGCTAAGCAAATGCAAAGACCCGTCTTTAGTTTGTTATATGTTTAAAATGTGAAAGGGGAACTATCGCAAAAATGCTTCCTCCTACTGAAATAAGAAACTTTCTAAATATAATCAATTAAAAATTCTGTATAATTTCTAAAATAATCAAGTTTATCTTCACTATCCCTCTTTCAGCACCGGATTCTCTTCATTCTCGCTTCATGCAGTAGTTGGGTGTCAGATATTCATTGACAGTTAGATCCAATTTATCTTATAGGGGGGCTCCTTTTGCCTAGATGTATTAGAGCTCACTCTATTAAAATCGCCAGACATCATGTCTCTCTACATGCAGGCTTTGAGCAAAAGGCAGTTATTGTCAGATTTTGTTTGGACTGGAATCCGTTATTTGAGTGAGCTCCAATTCATCAAAATGTCATCAAATGTTGATTTTCACATTAGTTCCCCTGTAAATAAACAGATTATTAAAAAAGGGATATTGCTGAAAAGGGTAGATGGTGCACAACAAACAGTGGTGACATATTGTAGTCTACAGGGTTAAACTGTCCCACGAGGGTCCATGTCTAGACTGTATTTAGTGTGGAAAGCTATACAATACTCCTGTGCAATAAGTAGCAATCTCATGGGAGTGCTGGTTATGCCACAAAGGACAATGATTGTTTTTATTATTGCCTTGTTATTGACTTAGCCAAACATCTTATTGGGTTACTTTTCCCTTAGCAGCCAGGGCAATATCTGTGCCTAAAGACCAATTGTAGGGAGACAATGCTCTTAAAGAACTCAGTTCTGTTGCACCATCCCTCATACATGGTAGGCAGGGTTGCTGACTTATCCATTGTTTTTAAGTAATTATTAAAAGCTAATTATAGAGCTAAAAACAGCACCAATGTGTACAATTAAAAGAAAAAAAAACACCAAAAAAATTTAAAGTGCTTTAAAGGAATGACAATATATTGTACTGTTGCAGATAAGTACTACTATAATTTATATATACAAGGTGCTGTGTAGCCATAGGGGGCAGACATTCATGCACAAGATACACAGTAGATAACAGGTAAGTACTACTATAGTTTATATATACAAGGTGCTGTGTAGCCATGGGGGGCATCCATTCATGCACAAGATACACAGTAGATAACAGATAAGGTTGGAAGAATCCCATTGAATATTACAGAGCTTATCTGGTATCTGCTGTGTATCCTGTGCCTTTTCTCCTTTTTCAGCTTGAATGGCTGCCCCCGTGGCTACACACCAGCTTGTTTATATAAATTATAGTAGAGGTTCTGAAGCAAATACTCCAGTTGTATCAGTGCAGGACAACACTATATTATATTTTCATTACTGTTTATTTAAGGTGAAACAGAGTAAAGTGGTAAATCAAGGAAAAGGTGTGATTTAAGCCACTGTCTCCAAGGGTACAATCACTACTATATTTACACAACAGAATCTGTTAATGTTATCAAAGTGGTCCTAGTTTTGTTAAACTGCCGGCCATGTATCGGACTTGTCTGAGGGCTTCCTGGTATTCATCCCGGTGTGTTTAATCTGCAATACCTGTCCTAGGCCTCACAGTACGGACACATCAAAAATGCCTCTGTGCACAGCAACTCAGATGAGTGCTTATGTGTCTAGATACTGAGTTGCTCCTCATACTGGTTATAAGTCTATATATAATTTCTATAAAGAACTGGAGAATAAGTAGGTGATATATAAATAATAATAGCAATAATAGAAAGAGGCACAGATTACTCACAAGGAGAGGAGCAGGGAGAAGCCGGCGATATACAGATTGCGCTGAGCTCGGAAGAGTTTCATGTGGATGTGCTCGACAGCCACTGGGTTATTCTTAAGATCCACCAGTTCCCCGACTCCATATTTCTGGATTTCCCGGAATGCATCTGTGAAAGAAACCTGGTGGTTATTCACCGAATTGGCACTTAACTAGTGGGCTTTAATGCAAGTTCAAGTCCAACAGCAAGAGCAGCCACTCCCTTGCGGCCATGCTCCTTTATGTACTGTGTTGTGCCAGAAATCAAATCTATACAGTTTATAGTATGAGCACAATAATAATAATAATAATAATAATAAAACTAATAATAATAAGGTCCATCAGTGGGCCCCATGCACAGGCACATAAGGCCAGCTTAAGGGAAATAAATTGTTTTTAACTGCTATATCTTCAGTTGTTTGCTTTCAAGAATGTTAATCTGTTAACCGTTTCCATGGAGATGTGTACCATTCACAAGACCAAATCACCTGCACGTGGTCTGATGTGAGAAGAAGCAAATTGAAAAGCGCCATCTGCTCTGCTTACTGGTACCCTGAAGGGGTTGTTTTTTGTTCGGCAGCTCTCCAGTTTGCAATTTCAGCAATCTGGTTGCTAGTGTCCAAATTACCACAGTAAGCATGCATTGATTTTAATAAGAGACTGGAATATGAATTGGAGAGGCCTGAATAGAAACAGGAGTAATACAAAATAGCAATAACAATACATTTGTAGCCTTATAGAGCATTCGTTTGATTGATCCCCATTTAAAGGCTGGAAAGAGTCAGAGGAAGAAGGCAAACAATTAAAAACTATAAAAAAAAAAAAAAAAGGCCAGCCAGTTGAAAAGATGCTTAGAATTAGCCATTCTATAGTATACTAAAAGTTTACTTAAAGGTGACCCACCCCTGTAAGTAAAAAGCATGCCCGTGTATTATAGTCTTGCCATGTTATTTACAGAAACAAATGGACATATTTGCTATGCTCCGGAGCAGGGCGCCCTTACAATTATCTTTGGTAAAAGGGTTTCGCCTACTTAATATTAATTGATTTGACTAAAATGTGCAATTAATTTGTGCAAGGTTGCATTGCTTAATTATCCCAATACACGGTTAGTCTGGAAAGTTGACCAGAGAGTTGCAGGACTCCATGTTACATGTAGTAAGTGTGAACATTTGTATTGGGGGCTGGTAAGTATATCGAGTTCATTTCCTCTTAATCTTGTACCTAACAAACTACCTGAACAAGGGGATCTCTGAAGTGGGTCCCTAAATGTAAATACTTGGGATAAAAATCTCTAACAACCCATCCAAATACAAAGAGGGTGACTTTGATCCTATTTTTTAATGTTATCGAAGTGGTCCTAGAAATGCTAATTTGCTGCACCTCTGAAATGTACAAGATTTTGTCTACTAACTAAATACTGGTCTGAAATTGTTCAATACTTGGCAGACCTTGCCAACCCTGGTCTTTGCTCCCCAGAGGTATGCTTATTTGTAGATAATATATTTTCCCTGAATACGGCAAAGCTACTTGTGCCATCTGTTATTCTATTTCCAAAATGTTTAAGAGATGTATGACAAATACCACCAAGGCTATGAGCCTGGGCTTCCCTACTAAAGGACCAGTAACATCAAAATTTTTTAAAAAAAATTGGTTAGAATACAACGAAAAAAAACACCAAGACAAATTAAAATTTCAAATTGCAAAGCATTTATTAAGAAATAACTTACCGAAACTCCACTTCCTGTCCTCTTCAGAAACGGCGATATGGCGACCATCCATAGTGCGGTGCTGGATTTATCTTCCCTGGCTAGCTCCCATAGTCTACTGACAGCAGGAAGACGGTGCTGGAAAGCGGCCCGACTGGATGAAGAGCTGAAGTGTCCAGTGTGTGGCTCCTTCTACAGGGAGCCAATTATCCTCCCCTGCTCCCACAGCCTGTGCCTATCCTGTGTGCCCGGAACAGCCTCCTACTCACCCGGCCCTGCAGCAGCAAGCGATGCTTAGCGAGAGTGCCCCAGGTGGGTGGCAGGGCACACAGACATCGCTGGTTGTCTCTTCATCCCGTGGGAACTACCAAGGAGAGACCCCCTGCTCCCAAACATGGACCACCAGAGCTGGGCCAGAACTGCAGCTGTCAGCGCTAGCCGCACTGGTGTCAGGCTGAAGGCTGAAGAAGCGGTTTGCGGCTGGTGTCAGGTCGGTGTCTATGTTCGGCTGCGCAAAACCCGACTTTACGTATCGCCGCATCGGAATCGTTACCGACAGCCGAGCCTAGGCAGGAAGAAGTAGGCAGGAGCACTGGTCACTAAGTCCCAGCAGAATGCTAAGTAGCGCCGTCGGGCAGGTGTCTATGTTCAGCTGCGCAAAACCCGACTTTACGTATCGCCGCCCGCATTCTGCTGGATCCATTCTTTGATTGCTAGTACTAAGGCTGACAGCTGCATCGCTTGCTGCTGCAGGGCCGGGTGAGTAGGAGGCTGTTCCGGGCACACAGGATAGGCACAGGCTGTGGGAGCAGGGGAGGATAATTGGCTCCCTGTAGAAGGAGCCACACACTGGACACTTCAGCTCTTCATCCAGTCGGGCCACTTTCCAGCACCGTCTTCCTGCTGTCAGTAGACTATGGGAGCTAGCCAAGGAAAACAAATCCAGCACCGCACTATGGATGGTCGCCATATCGCCGTTTCTGAAGAGGACAGGAAGTGGAGTTTCGGTAAGTTATTTCTTAATAAATGCTTTGCAATTTGAAATTTTAATTTGTCTTGGTGTTTTTTTTTCGTTGTATTCTAACCAATTTTTTTTAAAAAAATGTTGATGTTACTGGTACTTTAAACTCTACCATCCTTCACTCCTCTAACCCTGCTAAACGGACATCTAATATTTACCAAAACCTGATGCTTAAAGGTCCAAAACAATTTAGATCTGATGAGAAAAGGTAGTCTCACATTCCTGAACTTACTCCTGATGACTGGGAAGAGGTGACTTTTTTTAAAAAGAAGATAAGACAAACTGATTCAGTATAAAACTGCCCATCGCTTATACGGGATACCTCTGAAACTACATTCAACGGCACAAGTTCCCTTTTGCCTAAGATGTGGCATGAGCTCGGCCGATTTCTTTCATATGATCTGGTCCTGTCCTCAATCTCATAGATTCTGTTCTGCAGTAGAAGAATCCCTGGTTTGTAGCCCCTGGTGCAAACTAGATGAACTAAGTAACCATATAGAGGAGTAAACTACTCATTATATTCTTTTCCAGTATAGGTTAGCTATGCTGACTCAAGAGAGCAACCCATTGTCAATCCTATTCTAGGGGAGGAAGTGGCCATATAAATTGTTAATTTACCAGCTGTAATAGATACAGTCCTATGTTACTTGAATAATTGTATCTGTGAGCCAGAAAGCTTTACTTGTCTTTTTATGATTGATTTGTGCCACCTCCACCCTCTTTTTTTTTTAAACAATTAAGTTTAACTTAAAAGGAGAAGGAAAGGCATTTTCTACTTGTGGGCGTTAGGCACCCCCAAGAAATTGTATTTACTTACCCGACACCCCGGGCTGGTGCTCCTATCAGCAGAAAAGTGCACCGGCCCAGGGTTATTCCACTGAGCACCACAGAGCGATCCTCTTCCTGCTTCTTCTTTCAGCTACGCATGCTCATTAGAGCGAAAAGCCGAAATTCAACAAAGAAGTTGGCTATTTCGTTTTACTGGGCATGCATCTGACCCGGGAAATTTTAAGAAAGAAGAAGGAAGCTGATCGATCTGTGCTGCTCACTATAATAACCCTGGGCTGGTGCAGTTTTCTCCTGATAGGAGCACCGACCCGGAGTGTCATGTAAGTAAAACAATCACTTGGGGGTGCCTAACTTTTGGCACCCCTAAGTAAAAACACCTTTCCTTCTCCTTTAAAAAACAATTAAACTCTCCCACTAATTAACGAACATATGAAGCCTAGGACTGTGAGGATAATTTGCAACATATGGACCCCATGGACAAATAATGCAGCCATTACTGGCTGAGAACTAACAATGTATAAATGTATTTCATATAATCTGAACTTGGAACTACCTATCATTCACTGCCCTCTTGCATATGCTGGTTTGTGAATTTAGCATAGCCCAGTAGCAAGTCAATGTTACACATACTCAAATATACAAATTGTTAAAGGGACCTGCTTGCAGCGCACTTACCTAGTAATAACAGCACCAAGATTACTATCAGGACGAGGAAGAACGTGTTCCCATATGACACTAATAATTGGACCAGGCGAGATTTGAAGATTTTCTGCCATCTGTAGAGCCAAAATACAAAATAAAAGCTCTTGTGAGAGGGACTCCAGAACTGAACGACTTTTCATCATGGGGAAGCAGTCACAAGGAACTCTAAATAAACATGAATAACTGTGCTTGCTACTTTCTACTGTAAAGAAATATTAATGAGCCCAGAAAGTGGAATCCTACTGCACTCCCTGTGCTCAGCATGGGAGTCATATACCAGGATTGTATTAGAAATGTGTTCTATATTCTTTTATTAAATGCAGAGCAGTGCAACTTAAAACAAACCAAGCCACAGGACCTGTTAAGAGTGGCCACAGTAGTTCTAAATGTAATGTTGACTAGGGGGCCCATTTACTTAACTCAAGTGAAGGAATAAAACTTTGAATTTCAAATGGTTTTTTTGGCTACTTCGACCATCAAATGGGCTACTTCGACCATCAAATGGGCTACTTCGACCTTCGATTCGAACTAAAAATCATTCGACTATTCGATAGTCGAAGTACTGTCTCTTTAAAAAAACTTTGACTACCTACTTCGGCACGTTAAACCTACCGAGCTACAATGTTAGCCTATGGGGACCTTCCCCATAAGCTTTCTAAGCTTTTTTTGATTGAAGGAAAATACTTCGATCGATGGATTAAAATCCTTCGATTCGAAGGATTTAATCGTTCGATCAAACGATTTTTCCTTCGATTGTTCGATCGAAGTATTTGTGGTAAATTTCATTTAGGACATTTTTGTTAGTTTGTAAATCTGATGATAACACCCAAAATAAGTTCTAATAGCACACAAGAGCTCTGACAGACAGGGACCTTTATTGACTGCAGGAAATCTCCTCTCCTGTGGGCAATAAAGAACTCCCTTATTATTTTCTAAATGGCACACACAGCATATTAGAGAAAATAACATGCGACACATAGAATTTGAGCCCAACAGCATGGGTACAACGGAGACTCTTCCTACCTTGTGGGGGAAATGAAGGGAATGCACAGCAGCAACACTAGGAACACTTCAACATAAAGAAAGGTTGCGACGGCTGTCCACTGAAGACTCATTATGTATCGGTTCCCAGCAGCTACAATACAAGAGTTCCAATAAGATTAAATGGTTGGAGCTGGTGCAGCACGGCCATCAGTCACAGGCAGCTGACTAAAGTGTACAAATTCCCCGCTGCTCTTGCAACACATGGTCATAAAGTGAGTTTGCTCAACTCATCTTGAAATTCATTCCGAATGACGAATTGTGAAATTAGGAAGGAAGGAAAGATCATTAGACTATGCCAGGGCATGTCAAATCAGCAGGAGTGCCGCTTCTGTCAGACAAGACTGTATGCTCTGGTGTGACTGCACATGCAAGGAAGAGAACAATATAAATGTAATGGAGACATAAAAACACTGCAGCATTGATAAGTTATTATTGTGTACAACAGTCCTACAGAACATTTTCCTCCCCTCAGCGGCATAACTAAATATTACTGGGCCCCACAGCAAATTATTTTTTAGGCTTCCAAAATGTCTAGAATTTGACTTGTTTTACCAATATTTATTGACATTATATATAAATTAGGGCCCCATGGGGCCCCTTTACCTCCTGGACCCCTGCAGGGTCTGCTTCCTCTATAGCTACGCCCCTGCCTCACCTTAACTTCTAGGTGCTAGGTTACACCTAACTTTGTGTAGCAACACCCAGCCCCATAAGCACTAAATGCCACTTACTACCGTAGATACCCAGTGAGCATGTTTGCCTGGTTCTAAGAAGTTTGTGGCAATTGCTAATGCATTTTGGGAAGCAGGAGAGATGAAAAGAAGAAGCAAAACTGGGAAGCCTAGAGGTTTATAAAGGTGATTAGAGTGCTAGCAAAGGGCAAGGCATTTTAGGGGGAGGTTTGTAGCCTGCAGTAGATTTTTTTTTAACATGGCCTACACATCTCATCATGTCCCTTTGCCCTTATTGCTTATTGCACGTCTTTATTCCTTGTTTTTTAATTCAATCCCTCTTCTATTCATATTCTATTCTCTCTAAGCCACTGCTTAGAGATAGCTTTAATTCTAACGGGAGAACTACTTAAAAAAAAAAAAAACAACCAAAAAATAAAACCAGATTTGTGTCAGAATATCACCATCTGCATTATATTAAGTTATTTTAAAGGTGAACTACCCCTTTAAGTGCCGCACCTATCTGGATGTTTTGCATACAGTGAAAGCAGAAGCTCATGAAATGACCAGGTGAAAAACTGGAAGTGTAACCTTCTTATCAGCAAGCGTTGTACTGGGGAAATTTGCCATAAGGGGTAGGCGTACCTGGCTATGAGTGGGGCCCTGTAAAGTGCAGATGAGTTTAGCCAAGTGCATTAAGACATGACAAAACCACACATTTTGCACAAAAAGAGTTGCAATAGTACTCCAATCACAGCAGGTAACTACTCACGGAGACCAGTAACACTGAGCATTTGGCCAAAACTCTAGTTATTTGTCTTAAGTAGTATAAACACCTATTTATAAGGCAATAACATTCTGTACCACTAGCGGATGAATAAGCAAATAAAGCATTATTTATTGGGGTCCACACATCACACAACAGATGAACAAACTGTACAGTGTTGTGGGATATATCGGCAATATATACAGATATATAATCATTGTACAGTGCTGTGGGGTAAATCAGTATTATATAGAGGATGATAACTAGGATAAACACACAGCTATATGTTTGCCACTTGATACTCTACATTAAAGGGGATGTATGGTCAACATTTTTAATCCCCCTTTGTCTTTGGGGAGTGAACAGAAGGATTTTTCAAATTGCAAATAATTATTTATTTGCCATTTTTGATCATATCCCCCGCATACATTCTCATGCTGCTGCAGCACGTAAAACCTTCACGGGCAATTGGCTGTCTCTTCTTCTTGTCCCGCCTGCCTCTTCTGCTAGTCCTGCCCACCTACCAATAAAACGAGTGGGCAGTCTTGTATACAGACGCCTGCTAGATGTGCCTCAACGTCACTGCCTACTCGTTTTTCATAGGCAAAGCCAAAGGGGGATTAAAAATGTTGACCATACATCCCCTTTAATGTAGAGTATCAAGTGGCAAACATATAGCTGTGTGTATATCCTAGTTATCATCCTCTCTATAAACATGAGCAGGTATGTGGGGGATATGATTGTGCTGCAAGCAGCTAAAAAACAAAAAATTATTTGCAAAACTCCTTCTATTCACTCCCCAAAGCCAAAGGGGGATTACAATTTTGACCATACATCCCCTTTAAAGTAGAACTAAAGTCTAATTTAAGAAGTAGGTAGAAATGTTGTACATTATATTTTGTGCTTCTGTACCAGCCCAAGGCAACCACAGCCCTTTAGCAAGGAAGATCCGTGTCTCCAAAGATGCCCCAGTAGCTCCCCATCTTCTTTTCTGCTGATTCACTGCACATGCTCTGTGCTACTGTCACTTACTGAGCTTAGGGACCCACTCACAATATACAGTACACATACAATATAAAAGTCACAATATAAGGTTGATTATTAATTAATACAGATAATTACTGCATGGCAGCACATCAACCAGTGCAATTAGCATCAACTTATATTACAGAACGATCTAATTTTCTGCTTGATAATTTGCGATGACCCCTAAACTTAGCTTCTCAACAGCTGCTCAGATCCCACTGAGTATGCGAGTGTCACTTTCCAAGATGGTGACCCCCTGTGACAAGTATGAAGTCCTGGATCACTGCTGCTATTGAGAAGCTCCAACTTGAGGCTTGTGCAATAAGTTCAATATATAAAAGATGGCATTTGTAGCCATTCCTATTTAAAGTGGACCTGTCACCCAGACACAAAAATCTGTATGATAAAAGTCCTTTTCAAACTAAACATGAAATCCAATTTCTATTTTTTATTAAAGCATTCATAGCTGTTGCAAGCTCATTTAAAAATCTCAGCTGTCAATCAAATATTGTCTGCCACTCCTCTATGCCAGTGGCATAGAGGCGGGGCAGACAATTACTTTCACTTTCCATTCAGCACTTCCTAGATGTCACCGCTCTCCCTGCATTCCTCCAGTTCTCTTCACCATTTAATTGTGTAGCCAGGACATGGGGATGGACATCGGGTCCCCTATTCTGGGGCACAAACAACATTCTGAGATGATACAAGGCTTGTCTTAATAACAGTGTCCACAAAATGGCTCCTGCCTGCTTGTTATAATTATGACTTCCCAGACTGAAGGAAACAAGATTCAAATAATTTATATAGTGTAATTAAAGTTCATTTTGTTTGACTAATGTGATAAAATAGGATTTTGAATAATTTTTTTGGGTGACGGGTCCCCTTTAAGGTTTAGTTCTCCTTTAATATCATTATAAATATGAGTTACTGCTGCTTCTAAGTCACCAACATATTCCGCAGTCCATAATAGATTCAAAGAACGGAGCACCGAGGCCAGTTGTTAAAAATCTTTAAAAAGTCAAGATTTATTCAAAAATTAATTTAAAATCTCCATAATTACAGCAGCAAAACACACAATTAGGCTGCCTGCTTGACGTGTTCCGTGGCTCCCTGCCACTTCATCAGAAGCCATATTCTGCAGTGCAATACAAGAGAGCAGAGGTTCCATATAAACACACATTCAATGGGGTTCACATATTTCAACAGATGAAACATTACGGGGCATATTTATCAAAGGTCGAAGTTAAAAAAACTTTGAACTTCGAATTTAAAAAGTCCAACCGAATGGTGTTCGAAGTTTTTTCGACCCCAAAAAACTTTGTAAGATTCGAAGTAGCGCTACTTCGATTCGAAGGTTTTTTTAACTTCTACCTTCGATCCCCCAATTGCCTCTATACAGGTTCTAGGAGGTCCCCATAGGCTAAACAGCACTTCCGCAGCTTTTAGGTGGCGAATGGTCGCAGTCGAAGTTTTAAAGAGACCTTCGAATTTCAAAGTTTTTTCAACTTCGAATCGAAGTTGGACTATTCGATGGTTGAAGTACCCAAAAATGAATTCGAAATTCGACGTTTTTAACTTCGAACCTTCACTTCGACCTTTGATAAATCTGCCCCCACATATCACCCCATTTGTTGGGGCCCACACATATCAGCTATTAAATAATAATTGCACAGGGCTGTGGGATATATTGGCATTATATTATATAAAGGATAACTGTATAAGATATACACGCCAAAAGTATATTTATATGACTCCCCTGACATCATCATGTCCACCCTTGACATCACTTCCCCACCCCTGACATCAAGTCCCCCACCCCTGACATCATTGCCCCACCCCTGATGTCATCAGCCACGCCCCTTTGATCGGGTTTAGACAGCAGCAAAGGAGGCAACCCTAGCTCCAGTAACGTAGAAGTTGACATGTCAGTATAAGATTATGTTGCTCCCACCCCCTATAAAAGGATAATAACAAGAGCCATGGAACCAGAGCCCACTGCCACCTGCCCCAGTACAGTCAGCCCACAAATACCTCACACTTCGTTCTGTTCTTCTTCCCACTTGTGAGACTGCAACACGCACTCACGCTCCTTCCCTTCCGCCTTCCGCCTTCCGGTGACGTAGCTCTAGCGTCCAACGAGACCGAGGCTTAAATTTGGAAGACTGTATCTATGGAATATAAATCAGTTGTCAATTTTTTTAAAGGAGAGGGGAGTGGAGAGAGTCTACGCCCGGCCTCCTTTTGTTCCGATTGGCCCACGTTCTGTCAAAGTGGGCGTGGCTCGTCGCTGACACAAGTGACAGGGGTGGAGGCTGACGTTACTGGCTCTGCATGCAATACATTATAAATAGGAGCCAAGGGGTTAAATATGGACGAGAAAGTGAATGAGAAAACTGCTTCCCGAGTTCATACAGGGAATCCTATGAAGCCCGATCAAGACCGTGTTGTGAGGCTTTACAGGGAGGTTTTATGGGCAGCTTTATCAAAGGTCGAAGTGAAAATGTGAATTAAAAAAAAATCGAATTCCGAGCTATTTTTTGTATAACTTCCACTAGGGAATAGTCCAAATTCGATTTGAATTTGAACAACATTTGAAAATTCGAATATCAAAATATATCATGCACTGTCTCTTTAAAAATTCGACTTCGCCCATTCGCCATCTAAAACCTGCCGAATTGCTGTTTTAGCCAATGGGGGACCTCCTGGAATCTATTTGGAGTCAATCGGTGGACTTAAAATAGAAGTTTTTTTTTTGAAAAAACTTTGAATCAAATCCGATCGATTGTGCTGTTACTTCGATATATATAATTTTAATTTGAACAAAAACGGCCTATTCACCCGGAAAAAAAACCCATCTATTTCTTTAATAAATTTCAGTTGGTCTTTTTTTATTCTAATTTTGAAGTTTTTTATTTGAAATTCGACCCTTGATAAATCTGCCCCATAGTATTGTTATATGGTGGCCAGTTCCTAGCAACTTTTCAATTCGTCTTTGTTTTTATCGTTTTTTTATTGTTATATTATTATTATTATATTTTATTATTTGCTGCCTTCTGACTTTTTTCGAGCTTTCAGTTGGGGGTTAGTAGCCCATAAAGTGTTGCTGTGCGAGTTTATGATTTTATGGGGTGTTTTTGTTACCTCTTTGTCTATTGAGGTTGTCTCCTATTCCAGTTTCTCATTCAAACCACAATTGGACCCTAGCCAGTGCCACCTGAAATTCCAAGCCGAAGAGAAACTGAACAAAGAGGTAAACAACTCAGAAATAATAAAAAAAAAAAAATGAAGACCAATCACAAATAATGCTATGTAATATATGTTTGCAACTTGGTATTTAAAGGGGTGGTTCACCTTTAAGTCAACTTTTAGTCCAATTCTAAGCAACTTTTCAATTGGCTTTCATTATTTATTTTTTATAGTTGAATTTGCCTTTTTCTTCTGATTCCAGCTTTCAAATGGGGGTCACTGGCCCATCTAAAAAAACAAATGCTCTGTAAGGGTCAGTCCACACGAGCAGATTCGGGGAGATTTAGTCGCCTGGCGACTAATCGCCTCTTCTTCTGGGCAACAATCTCCCCGAACTGCCTTTGCATGTCTTCCTGTCCTCTATAATGAAAAGTCGCCTGCGCTAAAGCACACACGGCGCTTCGTTTTCCGAAGTCGCCCGAAGTTGCCTCACGAGGACAGGCGACTAGATCTCCCCGAATCTGCTCGTGTAGACTGACCCTTAGGCTACACATGTTATTGCTACTTTTTATTACTCATCATTCTATTCAGGTCCTCTCCTATTCATATTCCAGTCGTTTATTCAAATCAATGCATGGTTGCTAGGGTAATCTGGACTTTAGCAACCAGATGGCTGAAATTGCAAACTGAAGAACTGCTGAAAAAAGCTAAATAACTTAAACACAAATAATAAAAAATGAAAACCAATTGCAAATTGTCTTGTAATATCACTCGGAATCAGTGGCGTAACTAGATATTACTGGGCCCCACAGCAAATTATTTTTCAGGCCCCCAAAATGTTTAGAGGTTGACTTGTTTCTCCAATATTTATTGAAATTGTATATGAATTAGGGCCTCGTGGGGCCCCTATACCTCCTGGGCCCCCCTGCAGCCGCAGGGTCTGCTTCCTCTATATTTACGCCCCTGCTCGGAATATCACATCATACTAAAAGTTAACTTAAAGGAGACCAACCCCTTTAATCAATTCAGTGCATATACTGAAATAATAATGAGCTTTTTTCTGGTTCAAGCTCTTATCTTAAATTGGTTACATAACCAGCTGGAAAGGTCAGAGGTTCAAATTCTTGGAATGCATCAGTATAGCCTATAGACTTGGCATTTGCACATTTTCAATTACACTTCCATAAAGATTTCTTACATTTTAGAGTGCAGAATCAACCTCCTTATTTACATTGTGAAACCCTATTAATACCAGGGATTAACTAAAATACAGTCAGACTGTCTGGATGAAGTTGCAATGAATTGAAAGTTGTGCATGATGAGACCTAAAACAATGTATCCTCATTACACTTGTTAAGTATGTTTGGCACCCTCTTTGAGAGTTACTTATGAAGTAAGACAGCAGATGGAGCCACAGCATTATCTTCTCTACAACACAAAAGCTTGAACTTGTGATCTCATGAAAAGCCCAACAGGCAAATACACAGTGCACATAAAGCATGTGAGCTGTAACATTGGTAGGGAAAAATGGTTTAGCACTGCAGACCAGTGCTGGGCCAAGTTGGCCAGGCAGCGGGGCAGCCCAGCAGCCCTTCTGTAAGCCAAGCTGTCTGGGTCAAAACTGGCATCCCACTTGTACCCTCATCTTCTCGCTCTGTACTCTGTTCTCTTTAGGAGAAGAGAACTTTATGTCTCCAGTCTGACCTGCACACAACCCGCCTAGCTGGCACTAAACCCACAGGTCCCCATGGGTTTTTATGTCAACCCGCACATCACTAACAAGGTCAGGATCATATTTTTTTTTTCATTTAGGTCCGCTGGCAAGGCCCACTACTCAGAGGGACAACAAAAGTTGTGAGTCCCTCCAAAAATCAGTCAAGGGTAGTAAAAAATACAAAAAGTTTATTAGGACATAGTAAAACAACGGCCTAACGCGTTTCATGCCTATTGGGGCACTTACTCATAGGCTGTGATGAGCTTATGAGTAAATGCCCCAATAGGCATGAAACGCGTTAGGCCGTTGTTTTACTATGTTATAATAAATTTTTTTGTATTTTTTTCTACCCTTGACTGATTTTTGGAGGGACTAACAACTTTTCTTGTTTTTCTATGGATATACACCTGTGGACTTGGGTGAACTGTGATTACATCCTCCCCTTCTACTAAAGTTTTGATCTATTTTATAATCCTATTTACTTAGGTAGTGCCTATATTGGTTTTTGGCACCTGCTGTTTTTTTGTTTTTGTAAGGGCTCTTACACATGAGCGTTTTTACCTGCGCTCCCCTGCGTTCCGTTTTTCGGCGTTCAGCCGCAGGGGAGCGCAGGAATAGACGCATTTAATTATTTCAAATGGGGCTGTACTCACACAGGCGCATGTAGGCGCCGAACGCAGGTTGAGACTCAACATGCTGCATTTTTCCTGCGTTCGGCGCCTACATGCGCCTGTGTGAGTACAGCCCCATTTGAAATAATGAAATGCGTCTATTCCTGCGCTCCCCTGCGGCTGAACGCCGAAAAACGGAACGCAGGGGAGCGCAGGTAAAAACGCTCATGTGTAAGAGCCCTTACTTGCCACTACTCAGAGGGCCCAGGTGACCAGAACCATAAAAGAACCATAAAAGCAGTGTCAGACTGAACCACAGGGATACCAGGAAAACCCGGTGGGCCAAGGTGTCAGTGGGTCCTCCTGCTTCTAAACATTTGGCCTATTTCATGGCCATTCCCTATTTCTATTACAATAAAGAGGCTAAATAGATGGAATAATAGATTATAGTATGTAAAGAAAAGAGAATAGGAGAATAGAGGTTGAGTGAGGAGAGGAAGAAAATAATATTTTGAGTGGGCCCCTGGTTTAAAGGTTTTTGGTTGGGCCCCTGGTCTAAGGGTTTTTGGTGGGCCCCTGGTGTCCCAGTCTGACACTGCATAAAAGGGGTCCGAACTAACCGAGAGGCGAATTAATTTATTTCTGGGAACGGTCTGATTAGTGGCCTCATTTTACAACATGGGATGAAACAAGATGTGACAGGGCAGTGTGGCAAATAACATGTATGGCTGCCAAAAAAATAGTTTAATGTGGTCTTCTTCAATTTTGCTTGTGTATAAAGGGACGATCATAAATTATAACCGACTGTAGGTTTGTTATTCAATCACATCTGTAATGAAACAGTGTGGCTGAAAGAAGATCAGAAAACCTGTTTGTCATTTGTAAATAAAGTTAATCCATATCCAGCGAAGGCTTGTCCCCGCCTCCTCTCCTGTCCTATTGGTCTTGGTCTGGATGGGCGTGCCCTGCCACCGGCACAAGGCTACCCCGTTACAAGATGTGAGTGACGGTGACAGCGGCTTATAGAGTTCCTACAGGGAAGTGACAGCCGAAGCCCCCGGATACAGGACTTTTAAAGGGATATTGCGGGGCGGCAGGGGACGGGCAAGACAGGGTTCTAGCCGTTCCAGAATGGAAGCAACCTGTGTAGTCGTTTAACTCTACAGGTGCCTGTTGATTCTATCCCATCCCATTGCTCCCCCGGAAGTGTGACAGAGCTTCCTATACACGTGCTATAGGCATCAGTGTTGTATATAAATACATATATGTGCAGACTAGTGGTTATGGTGTATTTCATTCTCAAAGTATCTGAATCAAGGGCAAGTTAAGTCATTTCTCTGTAACTCCCCACTAGGCTACAGAGTATTAACAGCAAACAGGGCAGTTATACAGGATGTGTATTGTTATATATAAAGCTAATTGTCTAGTGTGATTCTGGTATTTGGGATAGGACAGGTTATTGTATAGATATAAATACACTTTGGTGACCAGACATATAGTGCCCAATCATGATTCAGGTTTGCCCGTCCCCTGTCACCCGCTCGGCTGTGTTAAAACGAGTGGCGGCGCTGGCCTTGGTGGCCTACGGGGCCCGGAGAATTTGCCCAGCACTGAGACGCCTTTGCCTTCAGCTACAAAACGACCCCAAGGCTAACGGGCTACCCAGAAGTGCTGAGGAATCGTTGTCATCTTCTCCGAATTCATACGAGAGAACTGGGGTAAACAGAGTCTTTTTCCGCAGGTTGGCCCGTCTCTTGCGTCTGCTGTTCCCTAAGCTGGCGAGTAAAGAGTTTGGGCTGTTATTGTTGCATTCAGCTGCCCTCATCTCTAGGACGTTTCTTTCAGTGTATGTGGCCCAACTAGACGGGCGGTTGACCAGGGCTATAGTTAATAAACGGCCAGCCAGTTTTGTGTGGCAGCTCCTCAAGTGGCTCCTTATTGCGCTTCCAGCAACCTTTGTCAACAGCGCCATCCGCTACCTTGAGGGCCAGCTGAGCTTGGCTTTCCGAACCCGATTGGTTGCCCATGCCTATCGATTATATTTTGGCCATCAAACCTATTACAGAGTCAGTAACATGGATGGACGACTGCGCAACCCTGACCAGTCACTGACTGAGGACGTAGTGGCCTTTGCCAACTCGGTGGCTCATTTGTACTCTAACTTGACCAAGCCTGTCCTGGATGTTGTGGTGACCACATACACGTTGATCAGTACGGCCAAGTCAAAGGGGGCTAACACAGCCTGGCCATCTACTATAGCTGGACTTGTGGTGGTCCTCACAGCGAAGGTGCTCAAAAGCTGTTCCCCGAAGTTCGGCAAACTGGTAGCTGAGGAGGCCCGTCGGAAAGGAGAGCTTCGATACATGCATTCAAGGGTTGTCGCCAATTCAGAAGAGATCGCTTTTTATGGGGGTCACAAGGTAAGAGGGACAACACCTAAATAATCAAACATGTCCACTAACCCTATGTCTTTAGGTTGATAGTGATCCAGTCAAGGTTCCTCATCACTTAATGTTAACATGAAATCATTATAGCCCTAATGGCCTGCTTAGTTGGCATCTAATTGGACTTGTATCGCAGACCGCAGCCTGGAGGGCCCATTGAGTGCCTAGGATTCCAAATGGAAAGCCTTTCTCTGGGTTATAAAAAATATCTGCCACCTTTATTAAGTAAAAGATCTCTGTTTACTTTGGTACACTTTCCATTTACAGCGATTATAGAAATGTCAGGCAGCAAGATCATATTCAGAAGTTGCTGGACTGGCAGGTATGCATCCAATTAGAGGCTATTGCCACTTGAAACATTGAATTAAAATGGTACTGGGTAGCTATAAAGAGTTTGTTAGGGTTCTACTAGTGTAGTCAGAGAGGACTATACTTCATTTAAAGGGAGGTACTGAGCAATGATGCACAGATAACATGACAATCATGCTGTTGGTTCTACATTAAAGGAGAAGGAAGGGCACTCTTTACTTTGGGGTGCTAAAAGTTAGGCACCCCTAATGATTGTGTATACTTACCTAACATCCCTGCACGGTGCTCCCATCAGCAGAAAACTGCACCGGCCCGGGAGTTCTGCCAGTGAGCACATGGAGCACACAGTGAGCACATGGAGTAATTGGCTTCTGGCTACTCTCTTCGGGGAAGGGGGGTGCGCATGCGCAGTTGTGCGAAAAGTCAAACTTTAAGAAGTCGCCTATTTTGTTCTACTGCTCATGTGTCTGCCCCGGGAAATTTGAAGAAAGAAGAAGGAAGCCGTTCGATCTATGGTTCTCGCTGGAATAACCCCATGTCCATATTAGAAACAAACAAATATTAGCCTCATATGGTCACTTTAATTCTCACAAATTTCCATTTACAACTAGATGCTGTTGAGTATAATATAAAGCAGCTACCCCAAGGTTATAAACTGCATTATCAATATCAGATTACAAAAGGAACGAGTTTATTATTCATTTGAGTTAGCAATTCTTTGTGTGCACTATTCTTTTGTCTAAGGTCATTTCTCAAATTCCGTTTACTGATGTGATATTGCTGTACGACTTTTGTTTCATTGTGCCTCCTTCCCTACTCATTTTTGGCACATTTTCCCCGTGTATTAATGCATCGCTGGCACCAATGGCGTAGAGCAATAATGTAGAATACATAGAGGGGCAATAGCAAAATAGGTAGGGTTTAGGAGGAGGTGGTGAACTGGACATCAGAGAGGGCCAGAAGAAATGGAGCAACATGAACAGGGAAATGTGAGAGAAAAGCAGAATAAACTGGGCATCTTGTGGCAGTGATAGACATCCACAGAGAGCATGGAGTGCCTTTGGCTACCAAAAAGGATAGTGTGGGTGCTGGGCATGCACAGAACTACCCACAGTAGTGCCAGAACAGCTGTGCTGAACTTGACCAAGTTGGTAGACCTTCCGTACTCCGCACTATAGAAATTCCACACTGATGCTGGTTGAAAGTCTAGACAGCTGAAAGGATGTGCCTGATTTTGTGTTGTGCACCGTAAAACACTTGATTACACCAGTGATCACAACAGCGCACAGTGCTGCTGAACTTGTTGCCTGTTATGAATTTGCCGCATAATTGCCCGCTCTCCATAACAATCCAGTTCTGCTTTTCCACGTATTTATTCATCGGCACACCAGGTTAAAACAACTTCACTCCACCAAGGGCAAATTCCACATTTCAAATACTTTGTTTTTTCTATCCTACTTGTTTATGAAAACAGCCGACATTCAATGCTTTGGATCTCCTTTTAGCTCCCTGGCATTTATGGTATTATGGGTGTAGGTTTGGGGAGACGGCTTCAGGATAAGCTAGAACTCTGAAATGGTCTCATATTTTGGAAGGGTTTCTGAGCGTGGAGAATTAGTGTAATGCTTGCAATCCAAACAGGGCATTAAATAGCACTTTTCATCACCCCCAGTTTGACATAGACATAACATACTGGGCATCTATGCCTGTGATGGTATTCCTCTGTATAAAGCACAGTTCTACAACAAAAACTGATGCTATAGTAGATACTGTCATGGGAAAAAATTTTTTTTTTCAAAATGCATCCGTTAATAGTGCTGCTCCAGCAGAATTCTGCACTGAAATCCATTTCTCAAAAGAGCAAACAGATTTTTTTATATTTGAAATCTGACATAGGGCTAGACATATTGTCAGTTTCCCAGCTTCCACCAGTCATGTGATTTATGCTCTGATAAACTTCAGTCACTCTTTACTGCTGTACTGCAAGTTGGAGTGATATAACCCCTCCCTTTCCCCCCCAGCAGGCTAACGGAGCAATGGGAAGGTAACCAGATAGCAGCTCCCTAACACATAACAGCTGCCTGGTAGATCTAAGAACAGCACCCAATAGTAAAACTATTACAGTTACATTGAGTAGGAGATTGTGGTATGTGAGGGGAGCAGCAGCTGGTCGATAATAGGAATCATAGGCCATGAGAGGGGGTTGAACAAGGGGGGGGGTTCCTCACTGGAACAACCTGTGCCTGCTCTCTTCCAGTTACACTTTTTTTTTTTTTTAACTTGTTTTTATTAAGATTTCTTAAGCATGTCTTACAAATATTGGATCATAAGCATCCAGTAGGTGATTATCATTGTGAATGAAAATGCATGCTATTTAATACAGTAAAGTTAAAGAGAAGGAAAAATAAACATAAATATAAACAAAGCTAGCATAACATTACAGTTCCGTTATTTTGCAACATATGACTATCAAGTTTCTGAGAATGAGCAGAAATATCCAGATCCAGTTACACCTTTAGTGGGTGAGTAGTAAACAAATGACTGAGGGTGGGTAATTGTGGTCCTCCTTTCCAACCATACTAATACAGGAGTATTTCAATAAACAACCCCCTTGTTACTAAAGTGAACCCCCAAAGGCACAGTAGCCATAGAGATCCAACAGGCATGATTTGGAAGGGGGGTAAAGATCTTGAGATGTTGTTACTGCTGTACCTGGTTGCTTATACAGCAGTTACATAATAATATACTGCCTTTTAAAAATGTGACTCGAGCTTGTCCTTAAGGGCTCTTACACATGAGCGTTCCGACCTGCGCCCCCCTGCGTTCCGTTTTTTGGCGTTCAGCCGCAGGGGAGCGCAGGAATAGACGCAAGTCATTATTTGAAATGGGGCTGTACTCACTCAGGCGCGTGTAGGCGCCGAACGCAGGTTCAGACGCAACATGCTGCATTTTTCCTGCGTTCGGCGCCTACACGCGCCTGAGTGAGTACAGCCCCATTTCAAATAATGACTTGCGTCTATTCCTGCGCTCCCCTGCGGCTGAACGCCAAAAAACGGAACGCAGGGGAGCGCAGGTCGGAACGCTCATGTGTAAGAGCCCTTAAAATGGTAACTCTGCCATCAGCAAGTGCCTTGGAAACCGAAGTGCTTGGGCTGTATCCAGAGGAGGTCTCGGTAACACAGCATTAATAACAAAATCTCTCTGTTGTCCGATGTATTTGATTCACAAACAGAGCAATGAGCAGCTTTGTTCTGTATTTTTAAGAAACTTAAAGGGAAATTTTATTTTACACAAGCTCACTAAATTGGGTTAGGTAGAAAAGGTGCATAAACACTACCTGAACTTGCAGAAATAATAATATCCTTTGTATAGATAGATATGCTTTTATATTTATTCCACAGATTAAAAGGAAGCCATGCTATATAAATAAATTATGATGATGATAGTAGCCTGTGTGCTCTCGCTAGGACCAGTTCCCCACCCCCTTAGGCTCACAGTGTCATCCAACCCTCCCCTCACTGTGTTCCATTGTTAATTAAGGATTCTGGTGCTTCAGAATTCCAGAAAATCTGCGCTACCCACAATGAAAAGCAGGGATTTCATGTCCCAGAATATATATATATATATATATATATTTTTCCATATATATATATATATATATATATATATATATATATATATATATATATATATATATATATATATATATATATATATATATATACAAATACGAGAGTCCTCTGCACTCAACCCATTATCAATATATCTAAGTCAGAGACATTTTGTGCATACTGCTACTAAAAAATGCCTTACCCTTTAAACAAAACAGGGATTGTTTGTCCATATATTGCAATATATTTAAGCTGGCCAACTACTTCAAAGTCATCCCATATCTGGCCAGTCCTATGCTTAATTTTCATCTGATTCATTAAGAATTTTATTACTTCATTATACATTTTACAAAGGGACTAGGTTTTACCTGCAACTTACTAGCTGCTTTCAAAGTAAAACTCCCAAACTTGGCTGCCCTTTTATTAGACACCAGTGGGATCACCTGGCAGCCAAGTATGGGAGTTTTACTTTGAAAGCAGCTAGTAAGTTGCAGGTTAAACCTAGTCCCATTGTAAAATGTATAATGAAGTAATAGAATCCTTAATAGATATATATATTTTTTTTATATAGACCCGCTGAGGGTCGAAACGTTGATACCAATAAAGCTTTTTTATTGCAAAAGTCCCTAGAGTGCAACAGAATTTCTTGGAATATATATATATATATATATATATATATATATATATATATATATATATATATATATATATATATATATATATGTATGTATGTATGTACACTATGAGGCTGATTTAGCAAAGGTCGAACGTTAGAGTTTTTTTTTACCTTGAATGACCTTGAAACTCAAATAGCATCTTATTTAAGAAAAAACTGGAACGTCAAAAAATCGATAGAATTTTACAGACGCGAAAACTTGAATCAAATTCGAATCGAATTAGACTAAAAACATGTCAGGAAGGCTATTAACATCTTCAAATGGGTCACTCAACCTCTGCCATTGACTTCTACATGAACTCGGCAGGTTTTAGGTGGTGAATAGTCGAATTTGAGTTGTTCCCAGGGTAAAAGTATGATTTATCTCAAATTCGAGTTTGGATTGTTCCCAACTTGAATTTGTAAGTTTTGGCCAAAAATCCAACTCGAAAATACGAACCTTTATAAATCTGCCCCTATGTGAGTGATTGTTGTGAGGACTAAATGGACGTGGGGCATCCATGCTCTGGCCACCTTTGTTCTGCAAGATGAGGCTGTGGCTTCTCTTCACTAAGGGGCACATTTACTTAGCTCGAGTGAAGGAATAGAAGAAAAAATGCTTCGAATTTCGAATGTTTTTTTGGCTACTTCGACTTCGAATCAAACGATTCGAACTAAAAATCGTTCGACTATTCGACCATTCGATAGTTGAAGTACTGTCTCTTTAAAAAAAACTTTTACCAAGTACTTCGCCACCTAAAACCTACCGAACATCAATGTTAGCCTATGGGGAAGGTCCCCATTGGTTTCCTAATAATTTTCTGATCGAAGGAAAATCTTTCGATCGATGGATTAAAATCGTTCGATCAGAGTAATTGCGGTAAATCCTTCGACTTCGATATTGAAGTCGAAGGATTTTACTTCGCCGGTCGAATATCGAGGGTTAATTAACCTAAGTTAATGTGCCCCTAAATGTACAACAGGAAAATCGGGGCTATCCGGCATTTAGAGGAATCCACAGGTCCAAAAAATCAGGTTAAAAACAAGTTTTTATTGATCAAAGTTAAAAATGTACATACATCTCCTAGGGCCTTATTTTTTTCGTACCTCTAGGGTACTTAATCATGGGCTTCACTTCCTCACTTACTAATAGGCCTAATCCCCATGCACATACCAAAAATCATATGAAATTTAACTTTATTATTACGTTTCTGGCCATCTGTACAATATAGCAAATGTCATTAGCAGGATGGCAGTTACTGCAGGCGCTGATCCAAGGCAAGCTTTGCCACTGCAGTTCTGCCAGATTTAAACACATTGAAAGGGTTGGGTAACACTTACATTGCCCCTTGTGGATTTATCAAGACCTGCTTCTATTGTACTCCAGAACACATTACAGATCCATTCATAGAGCTGTTGGGATATTAGTGTTAGGTTACTCTAAAATGTTGCGTGTCCAGAAGAACCAGTTCCAAAGCCCGATCATGCACATGATGTCGCCGTTTGCTCCCCATTGCAACTTAAAGTGGGTTATTCGTTTAGGAGAAAGCACAAACTATAGAGGACATTGACCCTGCAACTTCTTGGGGGTCAGGAAGTATAGTGCAAGTATGGGAACTATTATCTAGAAAACTCCAAATTAGGGGCCATCTCCCACAGACTCCATGTTAATCTAATAATTAAAACTGAAAATTATTACCTTTTTCTCTGTAATAATACAACAGTAGCTTGTACTAAGATATAAATAAACCATATTGGAGGGAGCTCCCGGTGCAAGCGGCCATGTAAGTCAGAGCACCATGAGTCATGAGCACTTGCTCATTATGCACATGCGTGTACCCCAACATGGCTCCCTCGCGGTGCAGGTGGACCAGCACTGGCAGGGGGCATAATATTTTTGCCCAACAGGTGCCCTTTTTCACAGCGTTACGATATGCAGATCCAAATTACAGTTACAATTTAACTTTTAAACCACTGGCATTTGCCAATGGCTGTATATTAGCAAGGGACTTAAGGTGGCCATACACAATAAAATCTGCTCTTTTGTTGAGGTCGAAAAACGAGCAGATCTTTTCCCGCAGGGTTAATCCGAATGTTCGGCCCTAGAGACTGTGCGCAGACGGAATGAGTACCGCATCAACTATTCAATGTGGTCCTCGATCACCAGAAAAATCAAACCTTGTGTTTTGATTACAGTTCAGCTTTATGAGTAAGTTTGGGAAAACGGTATGATGATCGCCCGGTTTCCCGTCTCTTCTATAGGTGGTGCTGTGGGGATGAAGTGAGACACTGGCTAAATATACAATAATTTGGTTAATAGTGAAGCTAAAAATAGCCTATCGTGTAGCAGTGCACATTGCAGTGTGAAAGCATCATTACTATATGAAGAACTGGCAGAAGACTGTGCCCTGGCATGTTTCCACCGGAGAATGTAGCATATTGCGTTGGGTGCCAAATGGTAGCGCACACCTTAGGGGAGCATTTGAAAGATATAAATGCAACAAATAGGCTTCAGCTCATCTCGGCCCCTGGTTTTGTATACATCTACTAAGTTTAATGATACAGGTATGGGATCCGTTATCCAGAAAGACCTGGATTAGGGGAAGGCCATCTCCCATTGACTTCATTATAAGAAAATAATTCAGTTTTTCCCTGTAATAATAAAACAGTACTTTCAACTTATATCCTTAAAGGGATACTGTCATGGGAAAAAAAATTTTTTCAAAATGAATCAGTTAATATACTGCAAATTGGAGTGATATCACCCCCCTCCCTTTTCCCCCCCCAGCAGCCAAACAAAAGAACAATGGGAAGGTAACAAGATAACAGCTGCCTGGTAGATCTAAGAACAGCACTCAATAGTAAAAACCCATGTCTCACTGAGACACATTCAGTTACATTGAGAAGGAAAAACAGCAGCCTGCCAGAAAGCATTTCTCTCCTAGAGTGCAGGCACAAGTCACATGACCAGGGGCAGCTGGGAAATTGACAAAATGTCTAGCCCCATGTCAGATTTCAAAATTGAATATAAAAAAATCTGTTTGCTGTTTTGAGAAATAAATTTCAGTGCAGAAGTCTGCTAGAGTAGCACTATTAACTAATGCGTTTTGAAAAAAACATGTTTTCCTTGCCTGTTTTGTCTCAAGACATGAATAACATTGTAGCTCAAACAGAGTGGTTTAACCCATGGTACTTATTGTTTCCCATTCCCCCAGTTAGCTCTACATGAGATGGTGAGACTTTAGAGTTAAAGGGGTTGTTCAACTTTAAATTAACTTTTAGTATGATGTAGAGAGGGATATTCTGAGTGTATTTGCAAGTGGTTTTCATTTTTTACTATTTGTGTTTTTTGTTATTTTGCTTTTATTCAGCAGCTCTACAGTTTGCAATTCCAGAAATCTAGTTGCTAGGGTCCACATTTCCTTGGCAACCATGAATTTATTTGTATAAGAGACTGGACTATGACTATGAGAAGCCTGTCCTGAATAGAAAGGCGTGTAATAAAAAGTAGCAAAAAAGTAGGACTATTGGAAGCTGTATGACCTGAATAATATTCTCTAACACAGTTATGGGACCTATTATCCAGAATGCTCGGGACCTGGGGCTTTCCAGATAACAGATCTTTCTGTAATTTGGATTTTCATATGTTAAATCTAATAGAAAATCATGAAAACATTAAATAAACTCAATAGGCTGGTTTTGTTTCCAATAAGGATTAATTATATCTTAGATGGGATCAAGTTTAAGCTAATGTTTAATTATTACAGAGAAAAAGGGAATCCTTTTAAAAAAATTTGGATTATTTGGATAAAATAGAGTCTATGGGAGACGTCCTTTCCGTAATTTGAAGCTATCTGGATAATGGATCCCATACCTGTATCAGTATTCTTTAAATGTATAATAGTGTGTACACGATTCCCTGTGAAATGCCCTGTATGTATCCTTATAAATGGTGCTTAGCTATGGACTAATCTAATGGACACTTGTGTATTATACGATTTAATGTACCAGCCCTTTGCAACACATAGGAATACATGTATGGGATCCCTTATCCAGAAACCCCTTAATCCAGAAACTTTGAATTATGGAAAGGACGTCTCCCATAGACTCCATTTTGTCCAAATAATCCAAATTTTTAAAAATGATTTCCTTTTTCCCTGTAATAATCTCTGTAATTCTCTGTAATAACAGTAGCTTGTACTTGATCCAAACTAAGATATAATTACTCCTTATTGGAAGCAAAACCTGCCTATTGAGTTTATTTAATGTTTACAGGATTTTCTAGTACACTTAAGGTACGAAGATCCAAATTACAGAAAGATCTGTTATCCGGAAAACCCCAGGTCCAGAGCATTCTGGATAACAGGTCCTATACCTGTACAAAAAGCTCACCTCATTGTGCCATGACCTGAATAAAAGCACTTTGCTTGTGGCGTCTCCCCTGGACTGTTAAACCCTAAAAAACATATTTTAAAAATAAGACCAACTGCAAATTGTATTAGACTGTCTGTCATACTTAAAAAAATACATTTTTAATGTAAGCTTTTTGTATGGTTTTATTAGAGGCAGATTTCTGATTCCCAGCTTTGCGGAGATTTTGTGAACTACAACTCCCAGCATTTACATCAAAACCATCAATATTTCCCTGCAGTGGAAGGCTGTCATTCCCCGTGGGAAAATGTTCATATTTTATTTTTTGCTTTCCACTGCTGTTAGTTTGTACGATTTCCCATGAGCCTCTGTGGACTCTCATGGCTCCCTTGTGCTATATGCTGGTTACATAAGGGGCTTAGATGTGTTGTATAAGGCAGCTGAATGCCAGGGAGTGTTGTGGCGCCTATGGGCCGAGGTTACTGCAGGGCATTGCTCTCTGCCGCTTCTGTTTCTCAGCACTTCTGCTTTGGTTACCAGGATGCTGCAAGCACATGCATGAGCGGACACATTTAACCCCTTTGGCCTCTGGCCAGATGCAGAAAAATACGCATGCACAGCACTCCAGTCCCAGATATTCTTTTCCTCCTGCTATGGATAAAGTGCAGCCATGGATTTTCTGGGGATTGGGGTTCAATCCCACACTGAGACATTTATTGTAATCTCCAAGACTGAGTTTCCTCATATCTCATATAGTGTCCCGATATTCTCTGTTAATTTTTTTTATTAAAGCTTGAGTCTGCTTCATCACCCATGTGCCCGTGTCACACAAAAGTGCACTCACAAGTGCAAGGCACTTAGTCTTAAAAAGACTAAGTCCCCATAAAAACTCTGAGTTCAGGCCAAAAGGCACAAAGAAAAGGAGTTTCTATGGAACCATCGTCGCCCGAAGGCTAAGGTGTAACCCTTTATCCCCGACCCCCCCCCCGGCCAAAAGGCACGGACTGAGGGGCAAGGGTCTTCTGGTACCATTTGACTTCGAAGAGGTCCCACATCTTTGCGCCCACTCGGGCTGGGTTTAGTGTGAGAAGGATATACAAAGTAATATGATATTGCTCAGCTCCAATGTATCAATTATAGATTACAAATTGTATAAAGCGCTAAAAATGTTCACTTAATAATTTTGGGTGGGCGGCAAAAGAGCTCTCTTCTTGAGAAGTATATACATTTTTTCATATATATATATATATATATATATATATATATATATATATATATATATATACAAATGCAAAGATGGACAGCACTCACAAATATTATGCAAAAGCTTGTATTAAAGTGAAAAAAGCATATACATCACCATGTACACATTATGTAGCGACGTTTCGAGCCAATATAGGCTCTTTCTCAAGCCATGTGAACAATGGTTTAAAATCCACCAAATCTATACAGGTTTTTAAAGTCCATCAGAGGAAGTGACATAACGATTCTTCCATTTGCCTTGTACAGGGCTGTCACCACACCTGCTGTATAGAATAATTAGATAGACGTTTGTAACATGTATAAAGTAACACATTGTATATTTCCCTAGTTACATAGTATACCGTCTATCTCTCATAAAAACAGATACAAGTTATAATCTTTATTCAATCCCTTAGGATGTAACGAATTTAATTTTTTTATCCACCATACTTCTCTTTGCTTAAGTTTCAGTTCACGATCACCCCCTCTTCTCAGTGGGGGCACTGTCTCTAATATTGTGAACCTAAGCTGTTCAGCTGTATGCCCTTTCTCCCTAAAATGCTTAGAAAGTGGTAATGCCATATTGCCTGTATTGATGGTAGATCTATGTTGAGAGATACGTGACTTCACTTTCTGTATCGTCTCTCCAACATAGATCTTCCCACAGGGGCATACTATAGCGTATATCGCATATTGCGAGTTACATGTGTAGTATCCCCTCATGTGATATACCTCCCCCGTTTCTGGGTGTTCAAATGACTTCCCCTTTATCACATAACGGCATTGCTTACAATTAAGGCATGGGTACATGCCACAATTTCTCACTCCGAGGCCCGTGCTCTTCAATCCTATTCCCTTAGGTACTTTTGTACTAGTTACTTGTGATCCAATGGTTCTACCTCTCCTGTAAGATGTAAGGAGGGGCAGCACAAACTCTTCCACCATGGGATATGCCCTGCGAAGCAGATACCAATGCTTCACTAGTATCTCATTTACTTTTCTACTAGAGTCACCATACTGGGTAACAAAAGTGATCCTCGAAACGTCGCTACATAATGTGTACATGGTGATGTATATGCTTTTTTCACTTTAATACAAGCTTTTGCATAATATTTGTGAGTGCTGTCCATCTTTGCATTTGTATATAACGAGGGAAGACCAGAAAACCTCAATGGGACGTGCACCACAGACAGTTAAAGAAGAGAATATAGTGTGATATATATATATATATATATATATATATATATATATATATATATATATATATATATATATATATATATATATATAGTGATGTGAAAAACTATTTGCCCCCTTCCTGATTTCTTATTCTTTTGCATGTTTGTCACACAAAATGTTTCTGATCATCAAACACATTTAACTATTAGTCAAAGATAACACAAGTAAACACAAAATGCAGTTTTTAAATGAGGGTTTTTATTATTTAGGGAGAAAAGAAATCCAAACCTGTGTGAAAAAGTAATTGCCCCCTGAACCTAATAACTGGTTGGGCCACCCTTAGCAGCAATAACTGCAATCAAGCGTTTGCGATAACTTGCAACGAGTCTTTTACAGCGCTCTGGAGGAATTTTGGCCCACTCCTCTTTGCAGAATTGTTGTAATTCAGCTTTATTTGAGGGTTTTCTAGCACGAACTGCCTTTTTAAGGTCATGCCACAACATCTCAATAGGATTCAGGTCAGGACTTTGACTAGGCCACTCCAAAGTCTTCATTTTGTTTTTCTTCAGCCATTCAGAGGTGGATTTGCTGGTGTGTTTTGGGTCATTGTCCTGCTGCAGCACCCAAGATCGGTTCAGCTTGAGTTGACGACCAGATGGCCGGACATTCTCCTTCAGGATTTTTTGGTAGACAGTAGAATTCATGGTTCCATCTATCACAGCAAGTCTTCCAGGTCCTGAAGCAGCAAAACAACCCAGACCATCACACTACCACCACCATATTTTACTGTTGGTATGATGTTCTTTTTCTGAAATGCTGTGTTACTTTTATGCCAGATGTAACGGGACGCGCACCTTCCAAAAAGCTCAACTTTTGTCTCGTCGGTCCACAAGGTATTTTCCCAAAAGTCTTGGCAATCATTGAGATGTTTTTTAGCAAAATTGAGACAAGCCTTAATGTTCTTTTTGCTTAAAAGTGGTTTGCGCCTTGGAAATCTGCCATGCAGGCCGTTTTTGCCCAGTCTCTTTCTTATGGTGGAGTCGTGAACACTGACCTTAATTGAGGCAAGTGAGGCCTGCAGTTCTTTAGATGTTGTCCTGGGGTCTTTTGTGGCCTCTCGGATGAGTTGTCTCTGCGCTCTTGGGGTAATTTTGGTCGGCCGGCCACTCCTGGGAAGGTTCACCACTGTTCCATGTTTTTGCCATTTGTGGATAATGGCTCTCACTGTGGTTCGCTGGAGTCCCAAAGCTTTAGAAATGGCTTTATAACCTTTGAAATTGAACTCAGGTGTGATAAACCACAGTTAAGTTATTTTTTTAACAAGGGGGGCAATCACTTTTTCACACAGGCCCATGTAGATTTGGAGTTTTTTTTCTCCCTTAATAACGTAAACCTTCATTTAAAAACTGCATTTTGTGTTCAATTATGTTATCTTTGACTAATAGTTAACGGTTTTTGATGAGCAGAAACATTTAAGTGTGACAAACATGCAAAAGAATAAGAAATCAGGAAGGGGGCAAATAGTTTTTCACACCACTGTATATACATATTATACACGCTCACCCTGTTTTTATGGTGAACTGGGTGTATATACCCCAGGTCTTGCGCCTCTGGCTAACCAAATGTTAACAATCACAGATCATATAAGGGAGATGCCGCAACGAGTGGTCCGGTTGCATCGGCCCGAACCCGTAGCTTAGGGGAAGACCTTGTAGTACAAAAAAAATCAGCAAGCACTCCGGACACTGCTTGTAAGGATAAAATGTTGAAGTTTATTTCAATATGTTAAAATCATCAGCATCCTGACGCGTTTCGTAGACAGATTATTAGTAATAAACCCAACATTTATCCATTATTTTAATTAAAAGAACTAATCAATGTAAAATCTCTGTACAATCCACGGGTTTATTAATATTCTAACTTCAACAGTATATGTGACATATGTATCGAGTAATCACTGTTACCATTTGTAGGCTGCATCTTCAATCTACAGACTATGTCACTAATACAGAAAAAGGAATGAAAAAAGAAGAAAAAGGAATGAAAAATGAGTAACAAAGTAACGCGTGGCAATTTGGTCTGTAGATACAAGATGAAAAAAGGCTATATGGCACAGGTTAAATAGTGGATAACAGATAACATTGTGTTCATTCATAACATTGTGTTCTACAGAGCTTATCTTCTATCTGCTGTGTAACCTGAGCCTTTTCTCCTTTAAATTTTAGCAGTATATATATATATATATATATATATATATATATATATATACTGTATATATATATATATATATACTGTATATATATAAACTATAGTTTCTGAAGCAAGCACAGCAGTTTTACCAATGCAGGGCAACACTGTATTATATTTTTATGACTTTAAAACACTTACATTTTTTGATGTTACTGTTCCTTTAAGCCAGAGGATCAAGTGCCTCTCCAGTGAAGGGCAACTTAGCTAGGACACCTCCCCCCACTGATAAGAACGGATACTACACTTGATCTTAGCCAAAAGGCAAAGGAGCATGGAGATTAAACTACAAACACAAAAAAACAGCACCACAGTGCAATGCCATGCTGCACTCACTGTGCCATTGCTGGGCCCCCAGCAGCCAAGTCCATGGGACATACAGGCTAATGGCATTCACAGACACACTGCCAGTCTATTGTTGTTTGTGCTTTATGCTAATACCTTGGAGAAGGAGAGAGAGAATAGAGTGATTTGCAGGTGCTGTTTATTGTCACAATGTGTTATCCCCATGTGAGCGACTATGTCATGGTTCTCTCATCTGTATTTGCAGATCTGACTCATAGCTCTGCTCCTTTGTATGGATACATTGTAGGGTATGGGAACCTTGCTGAATCCTTTGGATGGGATGTTCTCTTTCTCAGTGTTACTCAGTGTTCTCCTTCCTAGTGTAAAAAAAAAAGAATTTTGAAGCCATCAAAGAGTTTTGTGACCTGCAAAGGGCACTGTATATTTAATTTATCCCTTGCCTTTCCTTTGTGCTCTATTTACAGGTGGAGATGTCCCTCCTAAGAAAGTGCTATGAAGATCTATCCTCGCAGATTAACATTATCCTCCTGGAGAGGCTTTGGTATGTGATGTTGGAGCAGTTCCTAATGAAGTACGTGTGGAGCGCATCGGGTTTGGTTATGGTCGCTGTGCCCATAATTACGGCTACAGGCTATGCTGAAACTGGTAAGCGCATGAATGCTAGCGAGGAGCTGTTCTAAACCAAAGATGTATAACTCCAGTTGGAAAAAGTCAGTGCCAGGGTTGTTGTGAGCTACATCTCCTAGCAAGAGGCTGGAAATTGCAGTTCATCACAGCTGGCCATGAATTCTAAAGGAACAGTAACACTAAAAAATGAAAGTGTTTAATGAAAATATCATGTAATTACCCTGCCCTGGTGAAACTGATCTGTTTGCCTCAGAAACACTATATTAAACAAGCTGCTTGTGTAGCAATGGTGAAAATTGAAAAAAGGCTATATGGCACAGTTTAAATAGTGGATAACGGATAACACCATGATGTTCTACAGAGCTTATCTGCTGTGTAACCTGAGCATTTTCTCCTTTGAATGGCTGCCCCTATGGTTACACAGCAGCTTATTTATATAAACAAAAGTAGTGTTTCTGAAGCAAACACAGCAGTTTTACTAGTGCATTATATTTTTATTACTTTAAAACACTCAAATTTTGTTACTGTTCCTTTAACTTGTCTGTCTGCAGTTGCTGTATAGTGTTCTCCTGTTGGTAAAACCAGCACGACACTGTTACCTTTGCTTTAAGGGTCAGCAGCAAACCCACTTAGGACTGGCAATAATGCACAGAGGCTTTAAGTTTTTTTCTCTGAAATAGATTATTTCTCTTTTCAATTAAATGACCAGACTTCCATTATCACTCTCATTATACTTTTGTATACAGAACATAGAAAAAAGCTCGTTGGTGTCGGTGCCAAAGGCAGAAGTGCATCCAATACTGATGGACATTATCAGCAATTGGCACTTACCCTGGCTAAAGTCCAACATAAACAGTTCTCGTTGCACAGTTCATCCAGGGCTAGAAGATCGGAGACTTCAAATAATAAGGCACCCATTTGTTTTAGAACATGATATGTGAATAATATGCCAAGTGGGCTGAGCATTTCCAGGAATGGTCCCATGTTGGCTGTGACCACATATAATAACAATTTGGCAGTTAGCCTGGGCTACATGCAGTTTAAGTAGTAACCCTTTTTTCCAGAAAATATTAGAGCAATTTTACAAAAGTGTTGTCATGTTTTTGGCAGAGTAGTTACACAATTGTGGAGCTGCCATGTGTTTTTCTCTGTTAAGGCTCCAGTATGTTGTGGCCTGTATGTTCTATTTTGTTCCACAGATTCAGAGGAAGTGAAAAAAGCTGCAATGGAGATGAAAGAAGAGGAGCTGGTGAGCGAGAGAGCCGAAGCCTTTACCACAGCTAGAAACCTGCTGACGGCATCTGCTGATGCCATAGAGAGAGTCATGTCATCCTACAAAGAGGTAGGTTATGCAGTATCCTCCTGCCTGTTGATATATGGATTTAAGGTGGCCTTACATTATAAAGTCTACTCGGTTCACAAGGTCGTCAAACGATCGTCTGTTATGCCCACCAAAGGTGGGTGATATTGGACTAATTCGACCATTTAGCCCTAGGACCACGCAATTTTATTCAGACTGTCTGTCAGGCCAAGGACCTTATGAATGAGCCAATAAAGTCCTTGACTTAAAACTTTTTTGGTTTCGTAGGAGGGCCATATACACGTGCAGATTAAGATGCCAACTCGGTCTAAAGGAATCAAATCGGCAGCCTAAATATGTCCTTGTATGGCCACCTTTTAATTTCCTTAATAGCAGCATTCTTATCTGGACATATGTGTGGCTTGCGACAGGTGACGGAGCTGGCTGGCTACACGGCGAGGGTTCATGACATGTTTGAGGTATTTGAAGATGTGCAGAAAGGCATCTACAAACGGCCTGGAGAGCTGGAAGAAGCTGAGTCCAAGAACAGGGGCATTATTCAACATGGAATTCGTATGGAAGGGCCACTTGAGATAAAAGGTACCCCAGGAATGACATACACATCGCTCAGAACCCATCGAAAATAACTGATGGTTGTATGTAGGAGTCGGTTGAGTAACTTATCAAATAATAAAATCACAATGAATGATGGGTTTTGTCGGGCATGCCTACTCCAAATGAACCTAATTTTGACTCCTGTGCACTAGGTCAAATCAGGCTGATCCAGTTGTCTGGCCCCAGGCTGACATTCAAATCAACCTGTAAGGAGATCCATTGGGATGGACAAAGTCAAAGCACCAATGTGGTCCATATCCTACGGGATTTTCTAATCTGCCCAATAGTTATCTGGTAATTCTTGTCCAGGAATCAGTCAGGCAGACTGCTAGAAGGGCTCCATACCTGGGCCAATAAACTTGGCAGCTTTTATGAGCCCATGTATGGCTGTCTTAAGTCGACTGGGCCTGGTTAGCTAAAACTTATCAAGCAATCCCAACGTAAAAAATTTTATTCACATGTTCCTTTGTTATAGAACATTCATATATATGTTAGTACACTGCATTTGACTTCTTGTACTTCTACACTTCGAGTAAAGAATCACGTGAGAATTACATTGTTTCCCACTGCTGGAGCACTTGAAAGTCAATTCATATTTGTATTTGCTTAAGGGCTCTCCAAAGTATTTCTGTTTAAATTCTCTGCAATATTTATCTTTATCTGGAGGCAGTACAGGTGTGGCAATATTCAGGGCTTAGAATGGCTGAGCAGTGATCACATTTTCATCCAACGTTCTCTTTCTGAGGCACAGTGGCTGTTACACAAATAATAGAGTTCACATGGTATCTTACACTACATACCTTAAAATATCTGGGCACCCAACATCTCATTCCCAAGCCAATGGGAATAATATGAAGTTGCTTCTATATAAGAGCCTCTACTCTTCTGGGAAGGTTTTTCATAGTGAACATTGTTTGCTTACATTCAGCTATAAGCATTGATCTTGGGGATCAGGCCAGTCATGCGGCCCCTGTTCCAATTCGTCTCACAGGGGTGAGATCAGGGCTCTGAGCACCCCAGTCAAGTTCTCCCATCCCAGCAAAAAGCCCATTCTATACAGACCTCTCTCTGTGCACAGGCATTATTGTGCTTGAACAGGAAAGGGCCTTCCTCAAACTGTTGTTACAAAGTAAAAAACATTGAATTGCCAATAATGTTCTTGTAATGCTGTAGCCTTAAAGGAACAGCAACACCAAAAAAAGTGTTTTTAAAGGAAAGTGTGTTGCACTGGTATAACTGTTTGCTTCAGAAACATGTCTATAGTTTATATATACAAGCTGCTGTGTAGCCATGGGAGCAGCCATTCAAGCACAGGATACACAGTAGATAACCGATAAATTCTGAAGAATCAAATTGGGATGTAAAATTGAGGTCTCACTGTTTGTGTGCAATGGGATCCTTTATAAGGGGTTCAGTGGTTACCATAGGGTTAGGTTCAAGTCAAGTCAAAGTAAACTTTATTGTCATCTCAGCAGTATACGGATACACAGTGAGACGAGACGAGGTGGCTCCAGCTAGTACATATCAGAAAAAGGCACATAGTTTACACAATAAATATTTAAACATTTGAAATGTGCAATATATTGGCAGAAATTGGATATATACATGTGTAAACCTTTAGAATTATGCAAATAAATTAACAGTTCACAAAGTTAAGTTCACAGTTTAAGTGTGTGGAATGTAGCGGGAGGGCAGTTCATTAATGATTTATACAGCCCAGTGTATCCATTTGCACTTATAAAATAACTGCCAATCACAGGAGGGTGCATGATACCCAGTGTGGATGATAGCAAGTCCTCTAGTAGTGGGAAGAGTATAAATTGGGTTGGTGTGTGTGTGTGTCAAATGTGTTGCCAGAAGGACAAAGGCATTGCATAGCTGGACATGCAGGATGATGTATGGGTATACTGGCAGTGTAATGTAGCCCATACAGGCCAGTTTACAAGGAATACAAACATTCTGAATTATGAGTCTGCTGATTATTGTTGTTTGTGTTGTTCAACATGCAAAGTCAGCTGTGGCAATATAGTGCAAGTAGGAGTATGCATTGATGCACAGTCTGCACCATTGTTTAATAAAGAAGCATGTGAAAAGGCATGGTAAGGTGCAGGTATTGATAACTCTCTCCTCCAGGGAAAGTAGTGGACGTGGAGAATGGGATTGTATGTGAGAATATCCCAATTGTCACTCCTACAGGAGATGTGGTTGTGGAGCGCCTAAATATTCGGGTGAGTGGCTTAAAACACAACTGTTTCTATGCTGCTCCGTAAACCTGTCACGATTAATAAGGTATTGTACTGAGGAATCATACCTGCAAGGACCAAGTGAGCAGCTTAAAAGGGCAGTGGCGACTTGGAGGTCTGTCGCTAAGGGTGGTGACACACGGGGAGATTAGTCGCCCAGATTAGTCCTCGTGCGGCAACTTCGGCCAATTTAGGAAATCAGAAGCGATTCATATGCCACCCCCCTGGTGATTAGATTTGTCGCTGGGCGAATAATCTCCCCGTCTGCCACCCCCCTTAGTCACCCTATAATAGCCTCTGGAGGAAACTTTGGGCGATTTAGCACCAGTAATTATTTCAAACGCAGAGGCATTTTCAGTAGATTTGTCGCCTGCAATCGCTCATAAATAGTTGGGGGTGACAGATCTCCCCGTCTACCACTGCCCTAAGAACGACGCATGGGCAGCTTCAGTGAATCCTGTTATGTTTATATGCTCCTCAGTATATTTTCAACTGATAATTTTTCTTATCGCTTATGATCTGATAATCTTACCTTTCTCTTTGCACTGCAATCTTGATATGGATGCCAATCTGAATATTTGTCACAAGCGGGTCAAGGAGAGACTTTGTATTGTCAGAACATCCTGATAATTACCAGCCATGGTTATCAACAATTAAGCCTTGCTAATGAGGAGGCAAAGTCAAATGTCCAAGGCCTTGAGCATGCTGGAAGAGAATAGCTGTTCTACAGTGTATATCTCTCCTTATCGTTGCCCTGATACAAGTCATGACCTGAGGCAATGGAGTTACACTAGCTACCTCCTCCGCAATGTAAAAAGTAGAGATCATGTGTTATATCTTCTGAGCTGCCAGTGTACAGTTCAGAGCTGATGGTGCTGCATTAACCAGTAAAAGAAAGATCTAGATTGGCACGGTTTAGAACAATATATTTGCTTAACAGTTGGTGCAAACTTCTCAACCAAGCCTCCTTGTTAACGTGATCCCTAATATCACATGACCAGGTTGCACCCTGGTTACCAAATGTAGCACCCACCACCTGTAGAATTAGAAATGGGCAGGGCTTATTTTATGTTAAAGTGGGCCCGCAAGTCCCTCTCTATTGCAAACGGTACAGCCACTGCCCCTTGTGAGATGTCTCTAGTGTCGCCTACACAAGGCCATACATAGAGGCACAAGGCAAAGCAGTCCTCTACACTGGCTATGGAAGTACTAACTAACTCTAAATCAAAGGCGATCATACACTGATAAAAATTTTCCAAGCCAACAAATTCTAGGCCTGGGCCCTTCAAATGGCCTTCTTGACTGATATCTGGCATAATGGCCAGATACCTATGGGCCATGTTATAAAACCTGTCAGACAAGAATCCAATCAGCATATTGATGCAGTCCTCTCCTATGGCTCCATTTTGAAGCAATTGTTGGCTTGGTGGCCAAATGACCATATCCAAATTTGGGCCAATGGTGGGAACGTTTGGCTAGGTTAAGAGTTTGCTGTAGAGAAATGTGTTATAAATAATGCCCAACTCTTCCATGCGTATAGCTGTTTATTTCAGTAAAATGACTTATAATGTTGTATGTAATTCACCCCTGGCAGGTAGAGGAAGGAATGCATCTTCTGATCACTGGACCCAACGGCTGTGGGAAAAGCTCTCTGTTTAGGATTCTTGGTGGTCTCTGGCCTGCGTACAAAGGTGTCTTGTATAAACCCCCTCCACAACATATGTTCTACATCCCACAAAGGTAATAGGCATACTAGAAGCATTAACAGCTTTTCCTATGGCCTTGCACCTTCACTTAAAAGGCCCATAAACTGTATTTATGAAATCTTGCATTTGTGTAAGCTGAGAACCTGGGGAGACGGAAGTGTTTTAGCGCCATCTGCTGGTATAATTTTTGTACAACCATTTCAGCTTTTTCGCAAACCTACGATTACTTTGGCAAATTACTGATTTAAGGACTGTAATGCCTAATCTCCTCCAACCTGCCATACAGTTGCAGCGAGCAATATTGCTAGAGTGCAGCGCTTATTCATTACAAAGGATAAAAAAATTAATACCAGTTAATGTAGAATACTGGTCCAACATTCTGCAAGTCTGATACCAGAAGCTGGCTGTGGTTGGCTGATTCCTTAGAAACATGAATCCATCAGATCCTGGAGTACAACAGGTTGGCCAGTAGTGTCAGATTTTCCCTCTATTATAATTACACAGCTTTTGGGCTTTGTTCTTTAAACCTTTGTATCTAATGCTTATATCTTTGACCTTCCTAAAAAACATGGTTGTAATTATCTAAATGGGGCTTTCCCCTTATGGTTGACAGAGATAAGTCTAATAAAAAAATTTTTGATCGATGCCACTGGCTCTATCTGAACACATTGCTTGCTATACCCTTTATTCTACTGAATATAGTAAAACAATATGGCAGCTTTCTTCCCTATGTGCAGATAAAGAAAGAATGTTCTGTTGCGTTGTATTTCAGGCCGTATATGTCAGTGGGAACATTGCGGGATCAGGTTATTTACCCAGACACAGCCGAGGACATGAGGCAGAAAGGCTTCACTGACAAGACCCTGGAGGCCATTCTTAACATAGTGAATCTGATTTATTTGGTGCAAAGAGAAGGAGGTCAGTATTCCTCAGAATTCGCTTGAGCCCTGGAATAAAGCATACCAATACAAGGTTAAATACTAGTCTGCCTGAATGTCTGATCAGTGCTCGTACAAAGACCAGAGACTAGACTTGTTCATACAAAAAAAAAGACCTTGTTTAGCCAGGACACTAATCAGACAAATCTTTTAGCACCCAAGTTTGACTGACAAAATTGCATGACATATAGGGATAACACAAAATCACTGTCCCTCGCTATGGACATTTTTATGGTACAATATGGTCATTGGCCAACAATTTATTCTGGCCAGTTCAATCGTGGTCTGTACCATTCTCAGTCCAGTATCAGGAACAACAGTCTGCTCAGCATGTCGGCCAATCTGGTGGAGACTGTTCCTGGGCAGCCTGTGTATGGCCAGCTTTAGGCAAGGTTTTTCAGCCAGGGGCGTTTTGAATTACAGCAGTCAGCACTGTGCACTTTGCATAATTGTCCAGAACAAAAAGAAGATGACCGTACCACTTGTGGCCCCTTGTATGTTCTTGATCCATTCAGCCCATAGGCTTATCAGTTGGAGAGTGTACCTGGTTAACCAGTTTATGGCCACCTTTAGGACAGGTTTTCCATCCTGGGGCCTTTTGGTTTACAGTTCCCTGCAAATAATGAAAATCGTAGTTCAAGAACCACAGCAAGTCATTGGTTGGACATCTCTTCTCTAGGTGCTCTGAAGAAGACTTGCTTACCTGTGGTCATCAGTTTGTTGATGTGTGCATGTATCTGTTAGGGATGCACTGAATCCAGGATTCGTTCAGGATTTGGCCTTTTTCAGCAGGATTTGCCTGAATCCTTATACCTGGCAGAACCAAATCCTAATTTGCATATGTAAATTAAGGTCGGGATAGAAATCACGTGACTTTTTGTCACTAGACAAGTAAGTAAAAAACACTTTTTCCACGTTTTCCTTTCCTGAAGGATTTGCATATGCAAATTTGGTTCGGTATTTGGCTGAATCTTTCACTATGATTAGGTGCATCCCTAGAATCTGCATAAGTCTGATAATCTCGGTTGGTGTGTGTGTGAGTATTATTTTAGTGAAAAAATAGGTGTTTCCTATAAAGTGAACTTACTTGCTTATTTCAGAAATAACACGAGTCTCAAGTTTAATACAGTGATCAATGCCAGTACATGGCTTCATTGCTCCATGCTCTTCTACAGGTCTTTAAATCAGCTGGGGAAGGTCAGGGAGGGACAGAAGCCTAACAGAAGAGTAGGGGCTTATATTCTGAGACTAAAGATGGAAGGCAGAAAGAGAAGTGTCCCTGATTAGAGGCAATTTACCTGCAGTCACATAATAGGTACACGGGTGCACATTGCAGAAAGGAATGGTGACATATGGGATTACAAACTTTTCCAAGTGAAACGGTACTAATCCCAGGCCCCAGGCATCAGTTGCTTCTAATGTGTCACACTTGTTTATGCACGCTCCATTGAACACTCGCTTAGAAATGGATATTACTAATAACAATGCCTGTACCTGGCTTGATTGCTCTCTGTGTTCCTTCCCAGGCTGGGACTCCGTGAGCGACTGGAAGGATGTGCTCTCCGGCGGGGAGAAGCAGAGAGTCGGCATGGCTCGGATGTTTTACCACAAGTAAGATGTGCCTTCCTCCTTCTGAAGCCATTTTCTGTTTTACCACAGTCAGAGGAAGTTTGACTGTTAACCTTCAAACCAATTGCAGAAAAATTATTAGTTTGCCCTTTTTCTTGTAAATTTTATTTATTCAACCCATGCTTCAATACACATGACAAATAAAAAATTAAACTATTAACGCTGATTAAAGCTAGAGGGGTGCCATTTTGGAAGTTGTTTAAAGTTTGGTTGGCTAAACATTAGAGCTATTGGCCCTGCTATTTTGCAGCATGTGGAAATTGCACTCTGGATGTATTCTGACCATAAAATCAGCCTTACAAGTCCTACTCTTCATTTTTTTTTTTTTTAACAATTCAAATTTATTAAGTATATCAGAATAACAGCAGTGTGACACAGGTAGGTAATGCAAAGTCACATTACAAGGGAATACAGTACAAACAGTGTTAGCAGGCATAACATACAATTGGTAAGTACCAACTATTCTACCACCTTGCAGTGTCTACCCTGTGTATTAGGCAAGTGGGTATCAAGATGGATAAGGAGTTTGTATAAGCAACGGGTTGCCCGCCCCATTTGCCTCAAGGACTCATACTTAAATCTTAACTAAATTAACAGGGAGGGAGTTTGACACCTGCTTAATCCGGTTGAAGAACATGCGGGAATCAGTGACACTTTGTGTGGTTCCTTGCATCGCTGTACCATCTGAGGTGACCATGTAGTAAATCTCAGGGGAGAATGTCCAAGATTAGGAATAGCTATATCCCCATATACTCTGCACGTGATCTCACAACTAACCTTATACTGTGGGAGTTGGTTGAGCCTCTAGCCATTTGTCCCATGTCTTTGTAAACTTTTCAGGGCACCCTCTTCTAATATATATCAGCTTGTATAGAGGGATTGCTGAATTAACTTGCTTCTGCCACATGACAAGTGAGGGAGGGTCTTGGGCCTTCCACTTCATAGCTATACACTTTTTGGCCGTAGTATATAAAATTGCTAAGAGAGTTCTAATTGCCCTTGTTGGGGCCAAATCTTCCACGTGGTTAAGCAACATAATCAACGGGTCAAGTTGAATTGGGATGTCTATAACCTCGGATGTGTAATCCGTAACCGAGGTCCAGAATTGGTGTATTTTGCTACATGACCAAAACATATGCATAAAATTTGCCGGGGTCTGGTGGCATTTGGGGCATTCTTCCGAGTATTGCATTGAGATTTTATGTAGTCTGGAGGGAGTGAGATAGGTTCTGTGCAGAACCTTAAATTGCAGTAATTTGTCTCTAGCCGCAACCAAATACTCTTGGTGTGAGTCTAGAACCTCTAGCCAAATATCCTCAGTTATACACGGAATGTCTTGTGACCAGTGGCGAAGAGGAGTAAGGTCTGAAATTGAGTAAGACAAAAGTAGTTGGGCATAAAACATAGACAGTGGTTTAGTTAGCTGAGGGTTGTGTACCCCGTCTTCTATGCTTCTCGAGGATGTGTCAACGGAGTAGCCCGAGACTTGGGCGGATAAGGCATGCCTCAACTGGAAAAATCTAAATAACATATAGTTCGGAATATGGAACTTGTCTTTCAAATACTGGAAATCACAGATAACACCATTTACACAAACATCCTTAACATACTTAATATTGAAACTGGCCCACAGCTGAGGGTCTGGCACTGTTTGTACCTGTGTTAGGTTCGGGTTGCACCAAAGGGGGGCGTAGGGTGACATATGGTTGGGAGGTCTCGGGAATAACTGAAGAGCTGTACGCCAGGCCTGCACCACAGCTTTCATTGGTATTGTAATGTTGCGTGAATGAGTAATGCCTCTATATAACAAGTTTTTAAGTCCTTCATATGAACCTATCACCCGTGCCTCCAAAGTAGTAGACGGGTTGTCTTTTGTCGGAGAGGCCCACCACCATGCAGTCGTTAACCTAGCTGCTAGATAATAAAAGAACATGTTGGGTGCTGCCAGTCCTCCTTTGTCTGCGGGGAGTTGCAGTTTTGTTGCCTTTACCCTAGGTTGGGTAGCCCCCCAATATAGATGCGTCAGGAGCGACTTAAGTTTCTGGAAGAAGATTGAGGGAACACTGACAGGGGTTTGTCGGAAGATATATAAAAATTTTGGTAGCATAACCATTTTAAATAGATTAATGCGTCCCACTAAAGACAGAGGCAGCTTATCCCAGGCTTTGATTTTATTTTCCAGGGTAAGCAACAAAGGTTGGAGATTAAGATCCACAAATAGTTTAAAATCTTTATGGATAGTAATCCCAAGATATTTAAAGGACGGAGCCAGCTGTAGCCCTTTCAGATCAAACGATGTTGGAGAGTTAGGGGCATCGATAAAGAACAAATTCGATTTTGCCCAATTGATTTTTAAGCCGGAATAATTTGTGTGTTTGTTGATAATAGACAGGGCCGCCTCTAAGTCGGAGGTAGGATTTGCCAGGTATAGAAGTGCATCATCCGCAAACAAGGACAATTTTTCCGTTTGCGGGCCCAATTTAAGTCCAACAATTTCAGGGGACCCCCTGATTAGGCAAGCCAATGGTTCCATTGCAATGGCAAAAAGCAAGGGGGACAGCGGACAGCCCTGCCTCGTGCCCCGAGTGAGGGCAAATTTGGAGGAGACAATGTGATTAGTTTTGACACATGCTGTAGGGGCATGATATAAGGCTTTCGTCCATTTCAGGAAGTTAACAGGGAATCTGAGATATGACATGATAGACCATAGGTACGCCCACTCAACCGAGTCGAAAGCTTTCTCATTGTCTAATGAGGCAATGACTCTTTCGCCCGAGTTGTCGTGTTTGATTGCCAGATTAGTATAGAGCCTCCTGAGGTTGATATCCGCTGATCTACCCGGGATGAATCCGGACTGATCGGGGTGAATGATGGCAGGAAGGATAGGAGACAATCTCCGGGCCAGCACTTTAGCCAATATTTTTGCATCACTATTTATAAGCGATATAGGCCGATAAGATGCACATTGCGTGGGGTCTTTACCCGGTTTTAATATCAGGATAATCAAGGAACTGTTGGTAGAAATCGGGAGGGCACCATTATCACAAATGGCATTGAAAATTTTTGCTAGGCATGGCGCTAAAAGCGGACTGAACCTTCTATACCATTCCATGGGTAAGCCATCTAAACCGGGGGTTTTCCCAGGTGTAAAGGAGTTGATGGCCTCAGTTACTTCTTGGTCAGTTATGGGCGTATTCAAGATATTGCCGTCGGTGTGTGACAGGGGAGACATATCAATGTCATGGATATACGCTTGGATAACTGATTCCTGCATCGTTAATTTAGTCTTGTATAGGGATTGGTAATAGCTAAAGAAGGCCGCATTTATTTCCCCTGGGTGTGTGTGAACGATCCCCTGCTCATCTCTTGTGCCCGGTATTGTGATAGTATGAGTTGGGTCCCTCGCTAGTTGGGCTAATAATTTCCCCGACTTATCCCCATTTTCCAACAAATTTGCACTGTGGTATATATGCGACTTTTTGAACTCTTCCGTTTGAGCAATTAACAGCTTAGTTTGGGAGAGTTGCCAAGCTGTTCTGGTATTCTCATTGGGGGTTTGAATATAGGCCTTCTCCAGATCCACCACCGTTTGTATGAGATTGGTCAACTCTAGCCTATGTTGTATATTGAGGCGCTTGATGTGTACAATATATTCCCCCCTAATGAATGCTTTGAGAGCATCCCATACTACCGGGTATTCAGCTGTATTCTCATTTATGCGTAAAAATTCTACAATACTAGATCCAATGTGACCACATAGATCTGTATGAGTAACCCAGTATTGACTCAGTCTCCAGATACTATTGCTTGCCTCCCTCCCCATGTGTACGCTCACTAGGATGGGGGAGTGATCCGATATCCCTCTTGTGAGATGTTGAGTGTCCAACACCAACTGATTGACTTCAGGTGAGCCCAGGGCCATATCAATGCGTGATAGGGTAAAATGTGCTTGGTTATAACATGTGAATTGAGCAATCCCTGGGTTCCTATATCTCCACAAATCTTTAAGCCCAAATGCATCGAACCATCTATGAAAGGCATTATCTGTGCGGGAGGGTATAGGTAATCTGTCAATTTGTTCATCTAGTACTGCGTTAAAGTCTCCCATTAACAAAAGCGGGGCATCAGGTAGGTTAGCTATCTTAGACATAATAGTATATAGTATCGCATCCGAGAACGGTGGAGGGACATAGACATTGACCAGGGTAATTAAGGATCCCGTAATGCGGGCTTGAACTATCAGGAATCTGCCCTCTGGGTCAGATATTAGATGCAGCAGGGTAAAGGGACATGTTCTGTTCACCAGGATTGTAACTCCTCTCGAATAGGTTGAGTACGTGGCATGGTATGCTGCTGACACCCAACGTTTTTTAAGTGTCATAAGCTTACTGCCATCTAAGTGAGTTTCCTGGAGGAACACTATATGAGGGTTGTGTTTTTTAACAAATTGAAACACCAAGCTACGCTTTATAGCACTACCAAGACCCCTGACATTCCAAGACATAACATTCAATCTAGCCATGGTATACTGTAGAAGAAATAGAGGCCTAGTAAAGGCCACCAAAGCACAGTCTTACATAACGCAGTTTGTAAATACAAGTATCGATCCTACTCTTCATTTTTATTAGCCTAAACCACTCTTGTACATATTCCCCAAAAGAGAATTCCTTTATGTTGATAGATAAAGGGTCATTTGCAGATGACACGGACGGAAGTTCTAGAGCAGGCCTCTTGGGGCCCATGTGCTTCCGTTCGGGTCATTACTGAACTTTGCACTTGCATCTGATTAAAGTCTGGCACAAGGGGCAGAGAGCAACTCAGGCAGGTGGGATCCTTTGCACTGAGTGCCCACCAGAGCTTTCTAATTTGTTCATCTATATGACATGCAAGTTGGGGGGCTGGGGAGAGGATACCTACTGGCTTTCTTCTACTGAACCCAGGGCAGTTCTGTATTCATGGGAAAAGCACAGATCCTAGACTGTCTGCAATTTGTAAATGATCACTGATAGTGCCAAAAGTGCTTCCTTTAGTACCCAGCGCAGAACTGTGAACCCCCTGACCCTGGTACCATGTCAGTACAGTACTAATGCAGCAGGGCACTGAGGGTGTCACATAATCGCTCTGGGATAAGGGACCAGTGAAAGAGGGATGAAGCATTATGACTTGCAGTTGCTTACATAAGGAATCTTACTTAATATTACTCAGTATGACTAATGGGGGGCCCACAATGTTACCCTTCTATGTCACAGTGGCTTTTTGATGGTAGCCATGATCAGGGGAACACTTTTTTGCCTATGTACTGTACGTTTTTATTTCCTTCCTCTACTCTCACTTCAAATGGAACTGTCACAGATAAACTTTCTCCCAGACACTAGTGGGTGTTTAATAAGTGTCTATATATACACTTTATTTTATTTAGATTTGACCCCCCCTTAGTTTAACATCTTTTTACACCTAAGAGCTAAAGGTGCAGATCATCTGCTTCTCTCCACCTGCGTTTTTTATGCAGGCAGAAAGAACTGGATCTACTTCCATCTGCTCCTTACTGTAAATACACAATGACTGGCATAGTGTTGGATTTTGTGCAGCTATATGGAGCAGATATTGGTAAGAAAATGTACAGTTAGGCCCATAAATCTTTGGACAGAGACAACTTTTTTTTCTAATTTTGAGGGGGGATGCTTGTATGTGGAAGATTTTGCTGTGAATAGACAACATGCAGTTAAAGGAGCTCTCCATGCAGGTGAAATAAGCCATCCTTAAACTGCAAAAACAGAAAAAACCCATCCGAGAAATTGCTACAATATTAGGAGTGGCAAAATCGACAGTTCTTTCTGAGAAAGAAAGCACTGGTGAACTCAGCAACGCAAAAAGACCTGGACATCCATGGAAGACAACAGTGGTGGATGATTGTAAAATTATTCCCATGGTGAAGAGAAAACCCTTCACAACAGCCAAGCAAGTAAACAACACTCTCCAGGAGGTAGGTGTATCGATATCCAAGTCTAACATAAAGAGAAGACTGCATGAAAGTAAATACAGAGGGTGCACTGCAAGGTGCAAGCCACTCATAAGCATCAAGAATAGAAAGGCTAGATTGGACTTTGCTAAAAAAAAAATCTAAAAAATCCAGCACAGTTCTGGAAAATCATTATTTGGACAGATGAAACCAAGATCAAACTCCACCTGGCAAGACAAGTATGGAGAAGGTGTGGAACAGCTCACGATCCAAAGCATACCACATCATCTGTAAAACATGGCAGAGGCAGTGTGATGGCTTGGGTGTGCATGAATGCCAGTGGCACTGGGACACTAGTGATGATGTGACACAGGACAGAAGCAGCGAAATTAATTCTGAGGTGTTCAGTGACACTGTCTGCTCAAATCCAGCTAAATGCAGTCAAAATGATTGGGAGGAGGTTTCATAATGACCCAAAACATACAGCCAAAGCAACCCAAGAGTTTATTAAAGCAAAGAAGTGGAATATTCATGAATGGCCAAATCAGTCACCTGATCTGAGCAGCATTTCACTTCTTGAAGACTAAACTTCGGACAGAAAGGCCCACAAACAGCAACTGAAAGCCGCTGCAGTAAAGGCCTGGCAGAGCATCAAAAAGGAGATGTCCATGAGTTCAAGACTTCAGGCTGTCATTGCCAGCGAAGGGGTTTCAACCAAGTATTAGAAATTAACATTTTATTTTCAGTTTTTTGAATTTGTCAAATTACTTTGAGTTGTTTCATTTAAAATTCATTGTGGTAATATACAGAACCAAAATTAGAAAAAGTTGTCTCTGTCAAAAGATTTATGGGCCTAATTGTATACTTTGGTTTTTTCCTTACTGATATCTGCACACAACCCGACACATGCTGCACACTGTCTGCCCATAGGCTACTGCCACACCAGGCAGATTCTCGGCCGGCGTTTATTCACAGCCCCTATGCCCTGTCCCTATATTTCACTCCTATGTATGCTTCTGGTGTGGCAGTAGCCTCAACCAAAAACTCAATCAGGCAATTGGCCTTTCCAGACCGGGACTTGGCAGAGATTCCTCAGCTCCTGATATGCTTGTAAATCTATGTACATCTACCTGTGTATTGCCCGCAGGCCCAAATATGCCCTCCTGGATGAGTGCACAAGTGCGGTGAGCATAGACGTAGAAGGCAAGATCTTCCAGGCTGCAAAGGATGCTGGAATAGCTCTGCTGTCAATCACTCACAGGCCTTCCCTTTGGTAAGTACCCAAATTCTGTTTATATTTTTACACACACAAACATCAACCCATTATCAATATATTTGAGACATTTTGTGCATACAAAAAATGCCTTACCCTTTAAACAAAACAGGGATTGTTTGTCCATATATTGAAATATATTTAAGCTGGCCAACTACGTCAAAGTCATCCCATATCTGGCCAGTCCCACCCTTCCCAGCTATAGTCAGGGGATCCCACTGGTGGCTAATAAAAGGGCAAGTAAGCTGCAGGTAAAATGTATAATGAAGCAATATAATTCTTAATGAATCAAATGCAATTTGAGTGTAGGACTGGCCCGATATGGGATGACTTTGACATATATTGCAATATATGGACAAACAATCCCTGTTTTGTGTAAAGGATAAGGCATTTTTTAGTAGCTGTGTGCACAAAATGTCTCAATGTCTTAAATATATTAGTAATGGGTGTAATGGGCCCGAAGGCGCAGCAGTAATAGTAGTGGACCAAAGAGGAGACACAACCGGGTTCGAGGTACAAAAAGGGTTTATCCAGAAGAGTAGTCAAGGTACAGGCAAAAGATCAATTCAGGCGGCAGACAATGGAGATACGAAAAACAGGCAAAGGTCAATACACGAATAATCAGAATAGAAGTCACACCCAGGAACACTAGTCAAAGGAACCTATAATTGGGCAATGAAGACAGGGGAAATGGGGTTTAAATAGTCCAAGTCTTGGCGCCAAAATATTGACGCGCTGGCGTCAGACGCTGACGCGGTGGCGTCAGGCGCTGACGCCAGCGTCCCCACGCTGACGTCCTGACGCCGGCGCCCGATTCTGACGCCGGCGTCCGTTCCGTCGCCGGCGACCAATCCTAGATGGAGAAGGCGCTGATGTCACAGGAAAGCGCCCGGCAGGAGCCATGCGGTGGAGCAGACGGTTGCCATCTTGGACGCCATCTTGGGTGAGAGTTGAAGTTTCCATTACAGTACCCCCTTCCCTAGGGGGGGCCTCAGGACCACCGGGACCAGGACGAGAAGGAAACTGTTTGTGGAACCTGCGGACAAGGATGGGAGCATGAACGTCAGAGTTCTTTACCCAGGAGCACTCCTCAGGACCGAAACCCTTCCATTCAATGAGATATTGGAGAGTACCCCTGGAAATGCGGGAATCCAAGATTCGATTGACTTCGAACTCCAAAGAATCATTGACGACAACAGGAGCTGTGGAAGAAGAAGAGGGAGAGGAGACTGCAGGTTTAAGAAGAGACACATGAAACACTTTAGGGATCCTCATTTCGGGTGGAAGAAGAAGACGGACAGCCACAGGATTGATGACCTCGATGATGGGAAAGGGACCGATGAACTTGGGACCAAGTTTAGGAGAGGGAATCTTGAGACGAATATTACGAGTAGACAACAAAACCTTGTCACCAAGAGAGTATGTTGGAGAAGCAATCCTCTTTTTGTCGGCAAATTTCTTCTGGGAAGAAGCACTCTTTTCCAAATTAGCGGCAGTAGCCTGCCAGATGGCCATCATATGAGCTGCTTGATCATTGGCGGCAGGCACGTTGGTGAGTAGGAGGTCCTGAGGAAATGCCAAAGGGTTTAAACCAAAAACACAGAAAAAAGGAGACTTCTGGGAAGAAGAATGCAGGGAATTGTTGTGGGCAAATTCCGCCCATGGAAGAAGGTCTGACCAGTCATCCTGACACAGGGACACGTGACAACGTAGGAACTGTTCCAATGCTTGGTTGACACGTTCGGCGGCCCCATTGGATTGAGGATGGTAAGCGGAAGAAAATTGAAGAGAAATGTTCAAAGCTTTACACAGAGATCTCCAGAATTTAGACACAAACTGAGGACCACGATCAGACACAATTTCAGCAGGAAAACCATGGAGACGAAAAATATGTTTAATGAAGAGTTCAGAAAGTTCCGGGGCAGATGGCAGTTTGCGGAGGGGAGTGAAATGAGCCATCTTACTAAATCTGTCAATCACCACCCAGATGACAGTGTGGCCGGAAGAATTTGGAAGATCGACAATAAAGTCCATGGAAATATGAGTCCAAGGTCTAGAAGGAATGGGTAGAGGCAACAAAAAACCCTTAGGGGGGGAATGTCCAGACTTAGAAACGGCACAGGTGGAACATGATGAAACAAAGTCTTTAATGTCTTTCCTTAAAGATGGCCACCAGACCAAACGAGACAAAAGTTCGGTAGTCTTTTTAATCCCAGGATGACCAGCCTGTTTAGAATTGTGGGAGTGGGACAAGATGGCAGGACGAAACTCTGGAGGAACAAAAGCTAAACCCAGGGGAGTCTCTTCAGGAGCAGAAGCTTGAGCGGAGAGTAACTGAGAAGCGCAGGAAGGAAACAAAGCTGCGATGATCTTGGAGGAAGGAACAACAGGTTCAGGATCTTTGGAGCAAGAGTCTTCAGGAATAAAGCTTCTGGATAATGCGTCGGCCTTCCTGTTCCTGGACCCAGGGCGAAAAGTAATAACAAAATTAAAACGAGAAAAGAAAAGTGCCCACCTGGCTTGCCGGGGATTGAGGCGTTTGAGAGACTGGATAAATTCGAGATTTTTGTGGTCAGTAAAGATCGTTACCGGGACCGAAGAGCCCTCTAATAAGTGTCTCCACTCTTCCAGGGCCAGCTTAACAGCAAGAAGCTCCCGGTTGCCAACGTCATAGTTCTGTTCGGGGGAAGAAAATTTTTTGGAAAAGAAGGCACATGGATGAAGTTTACCGTCAGAAGAAGATCTCTGGGATAACACTGCACCAGCACCGACGTCCGAGGCATCCACTTCGATGAAAAAGGGTTGAAGAGGTTCGGGGTGTCTAAGGACTGGAGCGGAGGAGAATGCTTCTTTGAGAGATTTGAAGGCTTCCAAAGCTTGAGGGGGCCAGTGCTGAGGTTTGTTTCCACCACGGATCAGGGCAAGAATTGGAGAAAGTCTGGAAGAGAAGTTTTTAATGAACTGTCTATAGTAATTGGCAAAGCCAACAAACCTTTGAACAGCTTTAACACTGGTAGGAAGAGGCCAGTCCAGGATTGCAGAGACCTTGGCCGGATCCATCTTGAAGCCTAGGGAAGAAATAATGTACCCAAGAAAAGGAATAGAAGAGACTTCAAAGGTGCACTTTTCCAACTTGGCGTAAAGGTTGTTTTTCCTCAGTCTGGATAGTACTTCACGTACTTGGCTGCGATGTTCCTGGAGGTTTTTAGAAAAAATAAGAATATCATCCAAATAGACGACCACACACTGCCCCAATAAATCTCGAAAAATGTCATTAACGAATTCCTGGAAGACCGCAGGGGCATTGCAGAGACCAAAAGGCATGACTAGGTACTCATAATGACCATCACGAGTATTAAAAGCGGTCTTCCATTCGTCCCCCTCACGAATCCGAATGAGGTTATAGGCCCCACGAAGATCCAATTTAGTGAAGAGACTGGCACCCCTAAGTTGATCGAACAGTTCAGAAATGAGAGGAAGAGGGTACCTGTTTTTAATGGTGATCTTGTTAAGTCCTCTGTAATCAATGCAGGGCCGCAAACTACCATCTTTCTTTTCAACAAAGAAGAACCCCGCTCCTGCAGGGGAGATGGAAGGACGAATAAATCCTTTCTGCAGATTCTCCTGGATATAGGATTTCATTGCAGAAGTCTCCGAGGGAGAAAGTGGATAGGTGCGGCCGCGAGGAGGCATGGAGCCGGATAAAAGTTCAATTGGACAGTCGTATGGACGATGAGGTGGAAGGTTTTCGGCAGAATTTTTATTAAAGACATCGGCAAATGCTTGATATACGGAGGGAAGAGAAGAATTTGAAGACACAGAAGAAATTTTGACGACAGGAGCAGCAGGTAAACAGTTCCGTACACAAAATGGACTCCACCTGGAAACTTGAGTAGAGGACCAATCGATAACAGGATTGTGGAGACATAACCAAGGTAGACCTAAAACAACCGGAGTGGAGGGGCAATCAATAAGAAGAAAAGACAGTCTTTCCAGATGCAAAGAGCCCACCTTGAAAGAGAGTTCTTGAGTGGACTGTGAGATGGTCGCAGAAGATAAGGGCCGATCATCGATTGCCAGGACTCGAAGCGGAATCGCCAAGGATTGGAGAGGAATGGAGTGGGTTGCAGCGAACACACGGTCCATAAAATTTCCTGCGGCACCGGAATCAAGAAAGGCCTGAGAAGAGATCTCTTTGGAACCAAACTGGATCTGCACTGGGAGGAGGAAACGTTGAGCAGAAGAATGGGGAGAGCGACAAATCCCACCCAGGTAAGTCTCCCCAAACTTACCTAGGCTTTGGCGTTTCCCGGCTTCACTGGGCATTCCAGAGCAAAGTGAGCTTTGCCCCCGCAATAGAGACATAACCCCGCCGCCCTTCTCCGATTCTTCTCCTGTTCGGAAAGACGGGCCCGTCCGATCTGCATCGGTTCCTCTGCTGGTAATGAAGAGGAAGAAGCAGACGTCGCGGGGGTTGGAGAGGACGAGGTGTAAGCAGGGTCGTAGAGTAACGGTCTCTGGAAGCGGGGAGCCAGGATAGGCTGAAATCGGGAACTTCTTTTAGAGCGTTCACGGTCTAATTCGACCTGGAATTCTCGCTGGCGAGTATCCACTTTCACTGCCAAAGCGACCAGGTCCTCCCATCTGGGGGGAATTTCACGGGACACCAGATCATTCTTAATCCGCATGGCTAGACCATTGTAAAAGGCAGCATGGTAACCGTCGTTGTTCCAAGAAGTCTCCGCCACCAGGGTGCGAAATTCAATGGCATACTCGGAGACAGAGCGAACACCTTGCTGCAGTTGAAAAAGTCTAGCGGAGGATGCAGTGGCACGACCTGGAGCATCAAACACGGTGCGAAGCTCTTGGACAAACGCCCTGGCGTTGTCAATCAGCGGATCCTCCTTTTCCCAAAAGGGTGATGCCCACTCCAAAGCTTTTCCCTGCAGACGAGTGATTATATAACCCACCTTTGCACGTTCAGAAACGAACTGACCAGGAAGCAGGGCAAACTGAATCTCGCATTGGTTAATAAAGCCTCTGCACGCTTCAGGATCACCACTGAAGAGAGGTGGAGCAGGAATACGAGGCTCAGAAACCTGGAGCGGAATAGGTATGGCCGGAGCAGGCACAACCGGCGGAACCACGGGAGACAGAGCAGTCAACTTCTCCAGAATCGCCTCGAGGGCCTGGCCAAAATGGGATTGTTGAGCTTCATAAGTCTTCATACGAGAAGCCAACCCACGAATAGCCCCTCCGACATCAAGAGGTGCTTGGGCCTCCTCCGAAGGGTCCATGGCCCAATTATACTGTAATGGGCCCGAAGGCGCAGCAGTAATAGTAGTGGACCAAAGAGGAGACACAACCGGGTTCGAGGTACAAAAAGGGTTTATCCAGAAGAGTAGTCAAGGTACAGGCAAAAGATCAATTCAGGCGGCAGACAATGGAGATACGAAAAACAGGCAAAGGTCAATACACGAATAATCAGAATAGAAGTCACACCCAGGAACACTAGTCAAAGGAACCTATAATTGGGCAATGAAGACAGGGGAAATGGGGTTTAAATAGTCCAAGTCTTGGCGCCAAAATATTGACGCGGTGGCGTCAGACGCTGACGCCAGCGTCCCCACGCTGACGTCCTGACGCCGGCGCCCGATTCTGACGCCGGCGTCCGTTCCGTCGCCGGCGACCAATCCTAGATGGAGAAGGCGCTGATGTCACAGGAAAGCGCCCGGCAGGAGCCATGCGGTGGAGCAGACGGTTGCCATCTTGGACGCCATCTTGGGTGAGAGTTGAAGTTTCCATTACAATGGGTCAGTCAACTTGGAATAAACGATTCTTGGAGCAGTACTTCCCTTTGTGATATACAGTCATATGAAAAAGTTTGGGAACCCCTCTTAATTCTTTGGAGTTTTATTTATCATTGGCTGAGCTTTCAAAGTAGCAACTTCCTTTTAATATATAACATGCCTTATGGAAACAGTAGTATTTCAGCAGTGACATAAAAATTATTGGATTAACAGAAAATATGCAATATGCATCATAACAAAATTAGACAGGTGCATAAATGTGGGCACCCCAACAGAGATATTACATCAATACTTAGTTGAGTCTCCTTTTGCAAATGTAACAGCCTCTAGATGCCTCCTATAGCCTTTGATGAATGTCTGGATTTTAGATGGCGGTATTTTTGACCATTTGTCCGTACAAAATCTCTCTAGTTCAGTTAAATTTGATGGCTGCCGAGCATGGACAGCCTGCTTCAAATCATCCCATAGATTTTTGATGATATTCAAGCCGGGGGACTGTGACGGCCATTCCAGAATATTGTACTTCTCCCTCTGCACAAATGCCTTTGTGGATTTCCAAGTGGGTTTAGGGTCATTGTCTTGTTGGAATATCCAACCCCTGCTTAACTTTAACTTTGTGAATGGTGCTTGAACATCATCCTGAAGAATTATTTGATTTTGGGTTGAGTTCACCTGACCCTCGACTTTAACAAGGGCCCCCGGTCCCTGAACTAGCCACACAGCCCCAGTCTTGGCTGGAGGAAAGATGGCTGCTGCTGTGTTGTTGTACTGCAGAAGGGGTAGCAAATACATCTTTTAATAGCAATTCTATTTATAAATAATTTTCTGACCATTTCTTTAAGCAAAAAAAATAATTTGGGTTCCCCTTTAATGTAAAGAATGTATCAACAGAAGTAAGCAATAAGTAAGCAATAAGGTAGCTTCCACTCGCATGTATAAATAATCAGTGGACTGTTCTATGCACATGTCCTCGTAGTTTGCTGTTATTCAGGGAACTGTAAAAGGTGGAGAGGTGCTACGTTTAATGTTGTTTGTCCATGAAGGGGGTGATATCAGGGCTGACATGCCCTACTTACTTTTAAAAGCCCAGGAAATGTCCATTCACTTAAGCCTGCAATTACTACAGAATCCAGTTCTTGTTTACATTATTCTGACTACATTAAAGAGACCAAAGCTGTTAGCTGATTGGTTGGAGTTAATGCATTGCAGCTCATTTAAACCATGCCACTCCTGATACTGCCACCCTAGACAACAGCCCTCGAGTTCCTATATAGAAAATACGGGCCAGCAAGTAAGTTCTACTTACACCAGTTACTGTCATTAACATTTGGTGAGAAGTGTCTTACGAGGAAGTGGTTCCCAGGGTACGAAGATGAATGCGGCAGTGCCTGTTGCTAGGAGAGCCCCCCCCCATTGAGAATTCACTGTGAATTTAAGGCATTTGCGGGAGCCCCTCGCCATTGTCCCTGCTTTTGAAAGAGTTTGCGTGTCGCCTTTCATACATGGGTTTATGCCACGCCTGAGGCTCATCCTTAATGAAGTCAGTGTTCCAAGGCCTCATATTGTCCTTTATTTATTAGGTAGAAGGAAATGTCATTTTGTTAACCTGACCAGACCTGCCCTATAGATTCTTCTGACAGCAACAGGGTCAAGTGAGACAATTCCCTTAAACAAGAGAAAGGCTGCCAGCCTCAACTATGTGACCTCCGGCTAGCTTTTCTGCCCTGGACCCTGATCCCCCTTTCCTTGTCACAGATGGGGGAATTGGAAGGTTTCCAGTCCTAGGCCCCACGATGAGGCTTTGCACACAAAGGGCCCTTGTACTTCCCTCCTCTGCAGTCTGGCCACTGACATTCAGCACGCACACAAGGCCACAATAAGAAAGCGAGAGATAAGGAAATTTCAGCAGCGCCTTCTTCTTCAATCTTGTTCAGCCAGTAACTGCCATGCATTGTCCTAATTACCCTATTTGGGGCAGCTTTGACATCACTGTGTAAAAAGGGAGTTCAATTTGCAATTTAAAGGGAACTATATCCAAAAGAACATTTTGGATAGATTTATCCATTGCACTGTGCCAATGTCTAGTCTTTGCAGTGGGTTTTACAAGCTTATACTTGTCACCAGTGGCATAACTAGAAGTTATTGGGCCTCACAGCACAATCCTTTTAAAGCCCCCCAAGTTTTGTCAGTAACACAATTTTCAAAAATGTACATGAAACCTGCTTGTCATCTAGGAATTCAACGGGTCCCCCTATACCTCCTGGGGCCCCCAGCAGTTCTCCTTAGTTATTTCTCTGCCCTTCTCCTGCAGGAAGTACCACACTCATCTGCTGCAGTTCGACGGGGAAGGAGGCTGGAAGTTCGAGAAGCTGGACACGGCAGCCCGTCTTTCGCTCACAGAGGAGAAGCAGCGGCTGGAACAGCAGCTGGCGGGAGTTCCCAAAATGCAGCATCGACTGAGTGAACTCTGCCACCTTCTGGGGGAGGATTCTGAAGTAGCCGACAAAGAAGAGAATGTCGATTCCGAACAGGATGAGTAAGGACACTGCTCACTTACACAGTTAGTGGGTTACACCAACAATGCTTACGGTTGACCCATCTATTCAGTGGGTACATCCGATAAACCCATTACTGTAGTGAGGTCATACCTGCAAGAAGGAGCTCAGTGTATATTGCTGACTCCATAATAGTGCCACTGTGTTGCGGGCTCCTATAGAAGTAAATTCATGCACTTTTTGCCCAGTGTGACTTCTGGTGACTGAATATGTTTTCTGTTGCTGGGTCGGCTCTACGTAGGCAGCCGTTTCCCTGTGATTGTGGCGTGCCTTAGGTATTAACCCAGCTAATGTCAAAGGACAGCTCTTGCTATTCCCACAGGTCCCATACAGCCCCTTTACTGCAGGAAAAGGATATCAACCCTCTCACTATCAAGGCCAGCTTCCCTTCCATGAAGCTCTTTTTGTTTTGTTACCTGGCTATATCCATCTACGGCCACTGATTGAGCTTAGTTCAAATGATTTAATTTTTTATTCCCAAAGTCTACATGCATTTCAGGATCATGCAAGTATAGTGTAAGCTTCAGTTAAAGGAGAAGGAAAGGCTGTATTTACTTGGGGGTGCCAAAAGTTAGGCACCCTCAAATGATTGTATATACTTACCTCACATCTCAGGTCGGTGCTCCCATCAGAAAAAAAATGCGCCGGCCCGGGGTTCTTCAGTGAGTACAACGGAGCGACTGGTTTCTTCTTTCTTCATGCGGCTGCTCATGAGCAGTAGAGTGTAAAGCCAAACTTTAACAAAAAAAGCCATCTATTTTGCTCTACTGCGCATGCATCTGCCCTGGGAAATTTGAAGAAAGAAGCAGCAAGAAGAGGATTCTACAAGCTGCAGTTCAACAACAACTGGGAAGGCTGTAGGATGGGCATTTCTGATGTATTTATTGAACAACATTCGGCTTAGACTAAAGTCTCATGTAGGGATTTGGGGATATTCTCTCTCTGTGGGTATTTCCCAGCATTAAGTCATTAGCAATCAGCTCTGATCAGGAGCACAAAGTCTACTGAGAGCAACTCATATAAATGGGTATGCTTTGATGGTTTGAGTCTTTCCTAATACCAGAAAGATTCCCTGTATATGAAAGGTAGTGCTTCCTCGTCATCTTCACCATTTTACTGGCTGTGTGTTTACAGAATATGCTTTAATTGCTTTTTATATGAAAGAATTCATTCCCAGTCCAATTTGGCCCATCATGTCAGTAGCTAAAGTGCACAGAAATCTTACGGAATCCATTACCCCGAATGCTTAAAGGGGTAGTTCACCTTTACGTTAACTTTTAGTATGTTATAGAATGGACAAATCTAAGCAACTTTTCAATTGGTCTTCATTATTTATTTCTTACAGTTCTTGAATTGTATGCCTTCTTCTTCTGACTCTTTCCGGCTTTCAAATGGGGGTCACTGACCCCATCTAAAAAAACAAATGCTCTGTACAAATTTATTGTTATTGCTGCTTTTTTTTACTCATTTTTCTATTCAGGGCCTCTCCTTTTCACATTCTGCTCTCTTATTCAAATCAGTACATGGTTGCTAGGGTAATTTGGACCCTAGCAACCAGATTGCCAAAACTGCAAACAGGAGAGCTGCTGAATAAATAGCTAAATAACTCAAAAACCACAAATAATAACAAATGAAAACCAATTGCAAATTGTCTCAGACTATCCCTCTATACATTATACTAAACATTAACTCAAAGGTGAACAGCCCATTTAAGGCCTGGGATTCTCAGGTAAAGGGTCTGTCCATATTTTCAAAATGGAAGAAGGCAATACCCAGTATCTGGGCTTTACAGATAATGGGTCTCAGGATAAAAGATCCCATACCTGTATGAGCTCTCACTAAAAATAGAAAATACAATGGCATGACTTATTATCTGCAATGGATCTTCCTACCCTGCATGTTTGTATGGTGAAGTGGCAGCTTACATGCAAAGAGTATACTCTAGGACAGCGATCCCCAACCAGTAGCTCGTGAGCAACATGTTGCTCACCAACCCCTTGGATGTTGCTCCCAGTGGCCTCAAAGCAGGAGCTTATTTTTGAATTCCAGGCTTGGAAGCAAGTTTTGGTTGCATAAAAACCAGGTGTACTGCTAAACAGAGCCTCAATGTAGGTTGACAATCCACATAGGGGCTACTAAATGGCCAATCACAGCACTTATTTGGCACCTTAGGAACATTTTCATGCTAGTGTTGCTCCCCAACTCCTTTTACTTCTGAATGTTGCTCACGGGTTCACAAGGTTGGGGATCCCTGCTCTAGGAGTACTGTTGGAAGCAGCAATAGTATCTTTCCCTGGCTGAATGCTACCCCCCCCATAGTACAGTGAATTATTTACAGTTCTGCACATTCCTCTGGCTTTGTGAGGAAGGAGACTCCTTGTTTCCTTATATTAACCCCATAAAGCTTTTAACAATCCAGTTCCAGGTGCAACTCATAGTATAGCACCATTAACAAAATTAAGACAGCTTTTATTATCTTAAATTGATCTTATTCTTCCCTGGAGGTCTGTACCCACAGAATGGAGACCAATGGTTCTTTTGGGACATACCTGTAGCTGACAACTTGGCAGCAGGCAAAGGACTGTGTTGGCCACGGTATGATATGTAGCTGACAGCATGTCCGTGGTAGAGCATTAAACCTGATATGTTCCTTTTGTATCATTCCCAGAATCGGGTGTAGAATTATTTACCTTCGAGTCAACCTTTTGTGCTTGCAGGCTAATAAATAGGAAATTATTAAAAAAAAAAAAAAAAATAGGAAATTATTCCTGGCAGCTGGATTGGGGTTAAAGTGAAAGTACAGTAGTATTTCCTTGCCCTGAGGTAGCAGAACTGCATACTACACTGTGTGACAGCCAGGAAACTAGCAAGGTAGACACTGACAAGGCCCCCCCCCCCAGTGCTACTGCTTCCATGGCACCAGGATTGAACCCATTACAAAATAGACCCTGGCATTTCAGGTACACAGCAGCCAAAACAACCTTCCCACAGGCCCAATAAATACTTGCAGCAGCCCCTACAGATTCTATAAATCTGCCAGTTCAGCCTACCTATGGCACCCTTCCACTGCAGTATTTGGAAGCATTTATTTGTTTGGGCCACTAGTGTTCTGTATTGTGTGTGCCAGTTCCTCAGAGGGCAATTTTGTTACCTGGCTATATCCATTTTGGTGCCACAGATTCAGCTTATTCCCAATTATTAATTTATTTTTCCCAAAGTCTACATGCATTTAAGGAATTCTAAATAACACCCCCACCCCAGATGCTGTCAACACCAACTCCTAGAATTCTCAGCCAGCCTAAAATGTGCATAGACCTACCTAGACAATAGTCTGCAATTTAAACTATAATCACGTGTCCCTTACAGCTAACCTTTGCAATTCTCTCTGTGCACCAGTACCTTAAAAGATGAATATGAATGCAAGTACTTTAACTCTACAGCCATCTTTTTATATACCCCTCTAACCCATATAACATATAGAATTATATTTATGGCTAAATATTAGAAGATCCCCAGCCAGCCACTCATTTCTCAGGAAATCGCCCTGAGCTTTAGAAGGCAAGCAGGAACCTGTTTCCGTATGTAGAACGTTGTAAGTCTTGTCGTTGCAGGCAGAGAATTAATAAGTTCTTGTATAAATCATTTCTCTGCCAAAAAATGGGGGCAGTTTGCTTTACTTCCTACCATTAAAGGAACACAAAGGCTTTTCTGTACTGAATAACCAGCAGGATGGTGCCCAAATTTATTTTGGAAAATAATTTATTGTCATCAAAATAAAACATCTAAAATAGGAAATATTGGGGAAAACGACGCAAGGCAGCAGGTCAACAGCAAGCCCTTGTAATGTCTTTACTGATACCGCTTTAATTATATCAGGTAGTCAGTGATACCATTCAGTGGGGGGGGGGGCACTGGAGGCACTAAATGTGCAAAATGATCCTGTTAATAAAGTAGAATATGAGATACAAAGGGCTGAAGCAGAAAGTGTTATTAACATAAATCTAAAGTGTTCTAAAGGGTATTTCTAGTGTAAACGGAGCACTTACCAGTGTGTAGCGGTAATATCTTGTAATATCAGCACAGAATCTGGAATGAAAAGTAGATCATTGATTGGCATGGAAAGAATCAATTCTGTGTTAGGGCCAGTAACACACACACATCAAAATACTCTTTACACGTCTATAGAGCCATGCTGCCCAGGGCCGCTCCTGGCATGAAGGTGAGAACCTTGCCTCAGGCAGCAGTGAGCGGCCAGTTACGAGGAGCGGCAAAAAGTCGCCTTTTGTAACTTTAAAGCAATACGACACATTCCTATAATAATCATAGGAACGTGTCCATATCAAGCAGGTGTTGAACGTCAAATAGTTTACATTGAAAGCCGCCCCCCAGCCCTGCAAACCTTTGTGAAGCCGACCCTCTGACAATGCTAGCGGATCTTCTGTGTTACTTCACTGAAGCTGAGTGGGGGGTGGAACGATCCTTCCATAGGCTGAGTACCGTTTTCATTTGTAATTAGCCTATGGAAGGATCATGATGCCCCCAGCATCACTGAAACAACTGCACAAGATCATTTAACAGTGTCGGAGAAACAAAGGTTCTGGGGGGGGGCATTTAGAGGAAACTAGTCGGGTGCAGCACCTTCTTGATATGGACATGTTCCTATGATCTTTATTGGAACATGTTGGTATTGCTTTAAGAGCCAAATTTCCAGGTTCTTACCTGGAAATTTGTCTCTGCGAGTGCAGAGACCGCTATTGCACTTTGACCTCCGATTTTTAAGTGCGAACCTGGAGAGAGGGGGCGGCTGGCATCTCAGACGGCAGCAGCCCCAGAATTGCCCCACATGCATCTGCACATGTGTCGGGTCAGGGGACTGTTTTAAGCAGTCTCTGTATGTCCCGGACAAATGATGATGGGACATGTCTGACATGGTCTTCACAAGAGAACTTCGGGGAGACTTGTCACCTATGGTAGCACAGATTTAAAACAGGTGACGTCGGCCCGTGTGCCAGGATCTTTATTCAGTCCGCCAGAACAATCAGAAGGTGGTATAGATCCATTCAGCACACAGGCTGATTGGTCGATAGCAAAAACATCAGATAGTCACACTTTCCCACCGAATGTCAAAACGCCAAAACTAGCTGTGTGTCACCAACATTATGCTGCTAGAAAAAGATCTTGAAACTAAGTGACTAAGCATTGCACACTGGTTTCAGTTGGATATGACGATGATGATGATATTGTCCCCTGCAGTAGTCACAGGTATTCCAGTGCTATTAGACACTCAGAGGCTTAGATAAGGGACAGGTGACTGTGAGCAGGTTACAGAGGCAGGGAGTTGTTAGAATAGCTACAGATGGATTAACCTTAGGGTTAATTCCTTTGGCCAGCCATCCTTGCCTTATTAGGGCACAGTTTCACTGCTGACACCCAGGTAACACACACCACTCATTGTGTACGTTTCTCAGATTGCACCTAAAGGCCCCGTTCAGGTGTGGCTGAGGGCAGTAAGCTTATGTGTTTGTGTTAAAACATTCATAGATAACCAGAAACCATTCCTGCTTGGAATTCTAGAACACTTGTGTGTTTCCTACACTGATGTGCAGCACCATTAAACCATGGCACATGCTGAGACACTGCCCAGCATGCAATTTCTAGAGTAAGAACCAGCAATGCACAAGTGCATCTTTTATTTGTGGTTGTACTTCCATGTAACTTTAAAGGAAACCTTAACTTAGCTTACCCGACATTCTCATGTTTAGACTTGGGATACACTGTAGACTGAAATAGGAAAAGATAACTATACTGTGCATTCTTAAAGAGGTGGTTCACCTTTAACTATGTACTAGAATGGCTAATTCTAAGCAACATTTCAATTGGCGTTAATTGTTTCTAGTTTTTGAATTATTTGTCTTCTTCTTACTCTTTCCAGCTTCCAAACTGGGGTCACTGACCCCCCCAACAATGGTTGCTAGGGGAATTTGGACCCTAGCAACCTGAAATTGCAAACTGGAGAGCCGCTGAATAAAAAGCTACAAAAACCAAAAAATGATAAAAAACTAAAACCAATTGCAAATAGCAAAAAAAGTCTCAGAATATAACTATCTACATCATACTATAAGTTAATTTAAAGGTGAACAACCCTTTATGTGTAAGCCTATGGAGGGATGCCTAATATATTGGAACCCCCCCCCCCCCAGAGAATGAAGGTTTCATTGTCCTTTAAACCCATTATAAAAGTTTAATACCGGAAAGTTGCTCAGAATAAAAAGGTGTAAAAAAGAAATCATTTTGGGGTGGAAATCCTGTTTAAACTGTGAAAGTGGATCTGTAGGAATCTATGTCCAGCCAAAGTGAATAGCCATGCCGGTATATTGAGTGGGGATGATTGTGTTCTGGTGTCGGAATATGCTTTTCTTAACCCTGCCTTGTCTTCTTCATACATCCTTCTTACCCTGCAGGATCAACACCAGCTGACTCCATGCCAGTAACATTTTCCTGCTAAGACTCCATTGCATAATATCCTTTGTGTGCTGAAGCTTTACAGTTTGAAAGTGCTAATTAGTAGCTTAACAGCTGCCATTGAGCTATTTCCTAGTTGCTTTTATAGTAACCCCCGGATTGCATGATCGCCAAATCATCAGCGCATACAAGGAAAGATGCCAATCTGTTTAGTTGCCATTAGTTGGTAGTTCGGGTTAACCAGCTGAATAGTTAAAATGAAGTAAGCATTATCAGAAAGGTCTATATAAATACACCAGTAAACCCTCAAAGTAATGTTGCTCTGAGTCCTCTGTCTAAAGAAACACATCTTTTCTTGGACTTGGACACACATGGACTTCTGTATCCGACTTCCTGTTTTCAGCTTAAACCTCCAGGGCAAGGCCTTGAGCATGCTAAGTTTGCTCCTCTCCCCCTCCCCTCACTGCTGTAATCTGAGCCCAGAGCTATGAGCAAGCAGGAGGAGACTCAGGCAGGAAGTGATGTCACACCAACCCAATATGGCAGTTGCTATCCTAAACAAATAGAGAACACTTCAAGAGCTGTTTACTCAAGTATGGTAAAGCATTCTGCAGAATAAATATAGTGTTATAGCTTGCACTATTGTGGCTAATCTATTGCCAATAAACTGCTTCAGTAGCTTTCCTTCTCCTTTAATGCAGTACGTTATGCACTAGAGCACAACTCCAGACCTATCTATAAAGTTGGTCAGGCTCAGTTTAAAGGGTGCACAGTAATCAATGTCAGATTATGGCAGGTTGAAATTGCACTTGCATAGTTATGAAATGATTATCAGTAGGGCTTTGCCTTGCCACCTCCTTGTTATAACCACCCACAGAGTTCTGATCTCTTTATGATTACTTGCACCGTGTTCTGCTTGGATTAGAACTAAGGCTGAATAGATTGTGCTAAACTACTCCTTTCGTCCGCCAGTGTACAGAAGGGATTCTATGAGGGAGGGCCTGTAATGGTTGACCCCAAAAGCATGCCATTGTTGTCAGGCCAAAAAATGTATGGTACAAGTTCTAGGAACAAATTCAGTATATGTCTGGGTGGGTGGGAATTTCTGTGCCTTTCTCTGCAATAAAACGCAGGCTTTTGGGAAAGGGTTAAGACCAACAATTGATCACTTAGAAGCTTAACTCCTAAACAAAGGGCTTTTTTATCACTCAACTTGCATCCCACCCCAAATCAGATGGGCTACAGCTGTTTCATGCTTCTGTGGGACAAGAAAGGCATATATATATATAAAGAGAGATGGGATGTTCCATATTACGATGAGAGAGTTATGCCCATATCTGATACTGTCCATGAAACTGTAATTTAGCCACTGGATTTAGCCAATGACCTACGGCTAGATCTCCAGTGTTTCTTGCTTTGTTATAACCAACTATGCAATGTATTTGTTGTCTGTCCTGTAGCCAATCTTAAAATGTGCCTTAATTGTGGTATCAAAGACCAAATGTCTAATAGTTGAATCCAAATAAATATTTACATTTCAATAATGATTTGACTTTTGTTTCATTGGTCGTCTTCTGCTATGGGGGGGGGGGTGACAAACAGGGTATCTACAGCCATAAGAGGAAGCCACTTGTTCTCTGTCTGACACTGGTTTCTTTCCTGTTCTGTACCCCCAAATCAACACAGAGAAATACTGCATTTCTCTTGCCCTTATTTACTGTTTTTTTCCTGGAACAGCAGAATTCTGGGGAGGCTTCTTATAAATCTCAATGTTATGTGGTTACTTGTTTTGCAAGGTCATGTGGGCCACTATTAGATCTCATGGGTGTAAGCACCCCCATGGCCTTAATATCGTTAAAGGGACAGTAACACCCAAAAGTGTTTTGAAGTAATGATATTATAATGTGCTGTTATGCTGCACTTATTCAACTGGTGTGTTTGCTTCAGAAACCCTACTATAGTTTATAAATACAAGCTGCTCTGTAGCCATGGGGGCAGCCATTCAAAGCTGAAAAGGCACAGGATACACAGCAGATAACAGATAAAATCTAGTAATACAATGGGATTCTTCAGAATGTACCTGTTATCTAATGTGTATCCAGTGCCTGAATGGTTGCCCCATGGCTACACAGCAGCTTGTTTATATAAACTATAGTAGTACTTATCTGTTATCTAATGTGTATCCTGTGCTTGAATGGCTGCCCCATGGCTACATAGCAGCGCGTTTATATAAACTATAGTAGTAGTTATTTGTTATCTACTGTGTATCCTGTGCTTGAATGGCTGCCCCATGGCTACACAGCAGCGCGTTTATATAAACTATAGTAGTACATATCTGTTATCTACTGTGTATCCTGTGCTTGAATGGCTGACCCATGGCTACACAGCAGCGCGTTTATATAAACTATAGATTTGTTTATGAAGCAAACACACCAGTTTTAGCAGTTCAGGGTAACACTACATTACATTGTTGTTCCTTTAAAACACAATTTTTTTGGTGTTACTGTACCTTTAAGGCTGCTTGACAAATAGTGGAATTTCCACCTAGAAATACTGGGGCAAATTCACTAAGGCGCGAAGCGCCGAACGCTAGCGTTAATTCGCTAGCGTTTGGCATTTTCGCTACTGCGCAAATTCACTAACGAACGCTGGCGTAGTTTCGCCAGTGTTACTTCGCAACCTTACACCAGGCGAATCTTCGCTAGCGACGAAACTACGCAAATTCACTAACTTGCGCAGTGTACTGAACGCTACCTTTTACGCTAGACTTCCTTCGCCACCTGAGACCTGGCGAAGCGCAATAGAGTAGATAGGGATTGTTTCAAAAAAAGTCAATTTTTTTTCTAAGTCCCAAAAAACGCTGGCGTGTTTTCTACATGATGGCTGATAGGCTGAAAAAGATCAAAATTTTTTTGGGGCTCCCCTTCCTCCCCCCTACATTTCCTGACTCATGGCAACTTACCTAGACAGTGGGCACATGTGTAGGGCAAAATAAAATTTTTATTTGCAGATTTGAAGGTTTTCTAGGCATTTGTAGTGCAGATACGTGTTCCTCCATTGAAATTTGAATTTCGCGCCGTATGCAAATTAGCCTTCGCTAGCGCAACTTCGCTTTATATAGCGAATCAACGCTAGCGCAACTCCGCAACCTTACGCTACCCCTGTGCGCAACTTCGGATTTTAGTGAATTTGCGAAGCGCTGGCGAAACTACGCCTGGCGAAGTGCGGGGAAGTGCTGCGAAGTTGCGCCTGGCGCAACTTCGCATCTTAGTGAATTTGCCCCACTGTGTTTGTCCCTGCTCATTTATTTGTTCTTAGGCTGAAGGTTGAACACCTTATGTGTAAACCTGAGACACCAGTCATCCAAAGGGATTTTCCTGGGATATTGAGCACAGAGGCCAATATTTTACCTGGTGGGAGGAGGGAGGGGGTCCACGTTGGGTGGGGGGTACGGGTTTTTTTTCTACAAGGTTTCCTTCTCCTTTAAAGACGTAGTGAATCCAGCTAATGGCAATATAGTTAAATGGTCCGATTTCAAGAGTATGAACAACTTAAATCCGGGAGATTACTCTATATATTTGTATAGCAAGAGTGGTTAAATAGGAGTCCCAGATAAAGTCATTTGCTCTCCAGAAACACTGTTTAGCTGATGCAAGTCTTGAATTCATTGAAAATCCTAATCTACTGACAATAGATCATATTTTTTAAAAACTATGATCCCCAGGCTATAATCAAAACCACCCCCTTCAAAAAGTGGCGGATAAGTGGTCCAGATACTTGCAAACAGAAATCACTTCCACCTAACTTTCACGCTCCATTAGTAATTATAATGTGATTTTTATGTCAGAAAATTGGAGAGTTCAACATTTTAAACTGGTCCATTTAGGCTATGGGAAAATGCCAAAAGTTTATATGGTTCAATGGGGCAAATTTACTACAGGGCGAAATGACTAACGCTGGCAAAAATTCGCCAGTGTGCGTCATTTCGGTACTTTGCCAACTGACTAACTGACGCAATCGTAACTTTGCTAGCGAAAGAGACTGACGCTGCGCTCATTCGCACTCAATCGACAAGCGCAGTTGCGCTCAGGCGAAGGGACATAACTGCGCAAATTCACTAAGATGCGAATTTTACTGAACGTTACCTCTTGTTCCAGACTTGCCTTCGCCACCTCAGACCAGGCGAAGTGCAATAGAGTAGATAGGACTTACTAAAAATTTAGTCCCAAAAAACACTGGCGTATTTTCCTTTTTTAAAGGTGATAGGCTGCAAAAGAGTGTACATTTTTTTGGGGGTAAGCAGCTTCCCCCCTACATTTCCTAACATATGGAACATAAACTATACACTGGGATCATGTGTAGGGCATTATAACAAACTATATTTTATTTTATTAAGGTTCCCTGGGTTGTGTAATGTAATGTATTTGCTGCAATATAAATGTCCATTCAACTTTAACTTCCCTCCGTATGCAAATTAGCCAACGCTAGTGCAACTTCGCTCTGCTTGCCGAATTAACACTAGCGCAACTTCGCCATCATTCGACGCCCCAAACGCAACTTTGCATGCAAGTGAATTAACGTTGTCTGAGCGAATTTTTGCCTGGCGAACTGTTGCACTGCATGCGAAGGCATCGCTGGCAAATTTTCGCTGCTTAGTAAATTTGCCCCAATGTCTTTTTGTCCTAAATGTTTCCAATTAAACACTGACCTGTTTCATTACATATGGAGTTGCCCTGAAGTTCGTCTGGCTTGACTTGGAAAATGTCCTAAATCGTAAGCTGAAATATCAATTACTGTTCAGGCCCAGTGGCTGCTGTAAGCTTCACCACACCACTACTAACTGAGCACACTGTGAAGGGAGATAAAAGTGAAGGGGGTTAGCAGGTTTGGACTGAGAGTTAAAATAGCCCTTGGGATTCCAAGTACACAGAGGCCCAAATAGTCCCCCAACAGTCCACTAAATAGTGCCTATCTATGGCATCTCTGCACCTCTGCCTTTTGCCAAAACCTAAAGATTGTCATTTCTTCTGCCCTTGGCCATAAGCCATCCTAATAGTAACCCCCAGGCCTAGGGTTGCCATCTGGTCGGTACAAATGATGGTTGATTCCAATGTTATTAATAGGGAAAAAGTTAAATATATAGGAAGTATTTTTTCCAGAAAAGGTGGCAACCCTACCCAGGCCCCAACTGGCAATCTGTGGGTTCTGGTTAATAGTAACCCTTCCCTCTTATTTCCCTTGAGGTTTTTCTAGTTTCTTTTTCACATTCATGGCTTGTGAATTTTACAAAACTAGAAGCTGCAGACTCTATTACCAACTGCCTGACACCCTAGAAGCACTGCAGCAGCACACTTTGAACTATATAGTCCAGATCTCAAGCCCAGATCTACGTATTGAAGCAACACCAAGGAATAAAGGGACACATAATGAAAATACAGGGAATAGAAAAAAAAATTGGTAGCTGGGGTGCGTTTCTGATAGTTACCATTAGGGGGCAGTAGAGAGACAAGCAAAGATAATAGCCTTCTGCACACTAGTTGGTGGGCTGGACCTACAGGTTTCCCATGCTGAGGCGCAGCCTGTTGTTCTCAGACTTGAAGGGAAGTTGCTCTTTTTCCCATCGGTGGGACAGACGCTGATCTATGTATAGAGGGGCCACTGGAGCAGGTAAGACAAAAAGAAGGGAGCCTTGGAAACTATTTTACCGTAACCCACCTTATCACTTTTCTATACGTGCTCTCCTTGCCTCTAACTCACTACCTGTGTTCAGCCTCCCTCCCCCTCTTGCATTGTGGCTCTGTGTTACTACCCCTCCTATCTACCTTTTATTTCTGCAGAAATAGGTGGCCGATCAGATTGCATGGCTATTCAATCTTCTGATCATCCCCACCCCTACACCTATATCCCTGTGGGAATTCAGGCAAGTTAGGGATCTGCTTGTAGAAGTGTAAAAACACACGGCGATGCATTCTATGCAAGTGCAGAGTATGTCATTTGTCAGATCCAGCAACTTGATATATTACATATATGGATACTGCAACTGGGACAAAGCTTCTGGACATACAATTCAATCTGGGCGCAAAATACTCACCATTAATATAGATTGCTACCCCTCCTACTCCCTGCACTGCTCACCTGAGCCCATGCTAATCTTCTTAGGGCTGGGAGACACAAAGCACTACCTGGCCTTGTTTGTAGTGGAAGGGGTTTAGTGTCAGAGGTTAAACTACAGCTTCCAGGACTCTCTGTAAAGGGCTATTTGTGCCTAAGCACCTTCATTACAAATGTTTAGCTCGTTTAAAGTAATTAGTAAATGAATTTGCGATTAAAAACAGCATTTATCCCTTTCAGATGGCTGATTTGATTCAGTGTAGCAGGGATCAGCTCTCCTAATCAGTTGGCTTTTGCTGGATGGTTTTAGCAGTCAGAACCAGCAGTGCAGAGAATATAAACAGCTAGACAAATATGGCTTGCAACTACAATGATAAATAATTATACAACAATTGGATGCAGGGCCAATCATCCAGCAGAATTCAGCCTCTGGGCATACATTCACTAAGTTAGCCAGCCGCAAGATACTCTTCATTAATATAGATTGCTGCCTCTCCTCGCTGCAATGCTCACCTGAGTCTTTGCTAATCCCCTTGGGGCCGGGAGACACAAAGCACTACCCAGCCTCTTGTTTGTATTGGAAGGGTGTCAGAGGTAAAACTACAGCTCCCTGTACTCTCGGTAAATGGCTATTTGTGGCTAAGCGCCTTTATTACAAATTTTCAGTGAGTTTAAAGTTATTAGTAAATGAATTTGCGATTGAAAACATTGTTTATCCCTTTCAGATGACTAATTTGATACAGTGTAGCAGAGATCAACTCTCCTAATCAGTTGGCTTTTGCTGCATGGTTTTAGCAGTCAGAACCAGCAGTGCAGAGGATATTGACAGCTAGACAAATATTTGTGCCTAAGAACCTTCGTTACAAATGTTTAGCGCGTTTAAAGTAGTTAGTAAATTAATTTGCGATTGGAAACAGCGTTTATCCCTATAAGGTGGCTGATTTGATGCAGTGTAGCAGAAATCAGCTCTCCTAATCAGCTAGCTTCTGCTATATGGTTTTAGCAGAGAATATAAACAGCTAGACAAATACAGCTTGCAACTACAATGACAAATAATTATAAAAAAAATTGGATGCAGGGGAAATGCATCCAGCAGAGCTCAGCCTCTGGGCATACATTCACTAAGTTAGCCAGGCTCAAGATACTCTTCATTAATATAGATTGCTACCCCTCCTACTCCATGTACTGCTCACCTGAGCCCTTACTAATCCCCTTAGGGCTGGGAGACACAATGAACAATCTGGCCTCATGTTTGTATTGGAAGGAGGTTGAACTACAGCTCCCAGGACTCTCTGTAAAGGGTTATTTTTGCCTAAGCAATGTCCCATTATATACCTGGTTTGTTTTCCTGTATTCAGGTTCATATTGTGTGTGCAGAGAATCCCTTGTACAGGTATGGGACCTGTTATCAGAATGCTCAGGACGTGGGGTCTTCCATATAACTGATCTTTCCGTAATTTAGATCTTCATACCTTGTCTACTAGAAAATCATTAAAAAATTAAATTAGGCCGATGGGCTGGTTTTGCTTCCGATAAGGATTAATTATATCTCAGAGTTGGGATCAAGTACAGGCTACCAGTGCCGGGCCAAGTCAGTCGGGCGCCCAAGGCAACCCGACGGACTACATTGCCCCCTTCTGAAGTGCGCGCACGCACAGGCGCTCGCACGGGCAATCAAGCGCACAAGCCGATCGTGCGCACGAGCAGGCACAGAAGAGTGCGCGTCTAGGAAGGGTGCGCGTCTGTGCGCGCCTAGGAAGACATTGATTGCTGTTACAGGTGGGGAAAGAAGCGGCCGAACTAGGGGCAAGGCGCAGAAGAGGTACGGTGCCTGGCGGCCCTCCACGTTTGTGCCCTAGGCATGTGCCTCTTCTGCCTACCCCTAGTTCCGGCCCTGCAGGCTACTCTTTTATTACTGAGAAAAAAGGAATTTTTTTTTTAAAAATCTGGATTATTTGCTTATAATGGAGTCTATGGGAGAAGGCCTTTGCATAATTCTGGATAACGGATTTTTAGATGACTAATCCCATACCTGTATAAGTGTTATCACTGTTATGTATATATTGCACATGCTTTTGTGCACATACATTGGCAAATATTGGTTGTTTTTTCAAAATAATTTTTGGATGAGGACTCTATGGCCTCTTTTTCCATTTGTAACTGCCCACACTACACAGGACCCATTCCCGGACGATCCAAATATTTGCCCCACAAGTGAACATTTAATTATTTAGTCTTGTAAGGCAAGGTGTACACATGGCAGTGGGTTCCTCAGCCAACAACAGTTGCCAGAACACATGGGCACCAAAGCTAATCTGCTTGGTTTTTCTGTTTGGCAAAATTAGCTGACTTTTTTTATTTTAGGATCTTAACCGTTGGGCTTAGACCCAAAAATTGGCTTCTCCTGTTGTCTAGGATGGGTCTTCAGGTCTCCATTAATTAAGTGGAATGTCCTGTTACAATACAAGACTTTGACTTTGGGTCCCCTGGTTACTATGTTTGTCCTGCTTTTTGTCCAGCAGAATTTTAGGGGGAGGCATGCTGCCCAACCACACCCACACTGGTTCAGAAACACTGGGGATATGCAGGCGATACAATTGTTTTTAAAGTTTCCTGTGTGCCAATCCCTATTGCTCCGGTCCTGATGATGAATAATTGTGCGACTAAAGGGGAGGGGGTGGGGGCAAAAAACAGCAGCGGGCCTAGGGGCGCCCGCTATGTAAATCCGGCCCTGAATAAAACAGTATATTGTACTTGATCCCAATTAAGATATAATGAATCCTTATTGGAAGCAGAACCAGCCTATTGGGTTTATTTAATATTTACATGATTTTCTAGTAGACTAAGGGCAGAGACACATGCTCAGATTCATGGAGATTTAGTCACCTGGCAATAAACAGCCTTTTCTTCGTAGCGACTAATATCCCCAAACTGCCTCTGCCAGCTAGAATCTTAATTGCTCGGAGCTCTTCGTCTTCCGAAGTCGCCCGAAGTTTCCTCGTGAGGCAACTTTGGGAAAAGGAGCACACGATTGCCATCCCGACAGCGATTTACATTCTAGCTGGGGGGAGGCAGTTCGGGGAGATTAGTCGCCCCTGAAGAAGAGGAGATTTGTCGCTGGGTAATTGATCTTCCCGAGTCTGAGTGCATCTGCCGTAAAGGAATGAAGATTTGTTATCTGGAAACCTCCAGGTACTGAGCACTGTGGATAAAAGGTCCCATACCTGTATCTACTGTATGTTATCTCTACAAGAACTGAATTGCATTAGTGATTTTGGATTGTCACAGACAATCAGTCATTAGTTCTGTATTATACAAACTGCACAACGATCAGTTCATGGTTTTTGGATGTATTGAATTTGTTTGGGATTGACTCTAGAGCTGTAGGTGTATTTAATTGAAATGCCATTTTGATGTCTCATGACAAAGTGCTGAGTGCTGTATGTTGTTGATAGTTGATAGTGTCCGAAAAGCATTGGCCTTTGGCTGTGGTCGGTAATGTTTGTATGATTCACCCTGAGCAGTATTTATCTGTAATTCTGATGGAAATGGCTTTGTGGAAGGGAGTGTGGGGACAGAATAGATTTGAGATATTCCATGAAAATATCACTTTCGATGTAAGAAATTTAGCATTGCTAATGTATACACTCACATAACTGCAGATGTGCAAAATAAGTCATGCTGTTGTGGGTATTCCTTTTGGAGGAATAAGAGGAGTAATTATTATAGGGAATATACCCATGCTGGCAGATGATTGAATAATAACTGAGATGGATAGACAGCAACACAGCTACTGTAGGATTGATCTGATCATTTGTTGGTCTGGACTAGGGGATGAAACAGAAGTGACCGGAAAATCTACCTCCTAAGGGTTGTGTACAAGTGCGATATCAGGCTGATATTGACCCGTCCGGCTGAGTGTATTGGTGCATATAGCCAGCTGTGTGTAGTTTTGTTTCCCCTCTCCGCTGTCATCCTGTTGAGGAAATGTTCACTGTATGTGTTGTACTCATTGACAAAGGCTAAGGCAGGGGAGGGTGCAAGCACAGCAGGAATGAAAAGATACCCACTATCTGAAGGAAGGATTCAAGGCTGGCAGGAAAAGGGGAAATGGGACATGAAGGTTATGTAGCGGAATTGTTGCTTATCATTGTCACAGAGTTGTTGATGTCAGACATTTGTAACCATGTCTCTTCTTTGCTGGAGTTTGTTTCCAGGGAGTTCAATGGGAGGATAATTTGGTGAACTGCAGTCACGTGTTTGAGCAGTAGTTGCATGGTTACACTGAGTAGCAGCACAAAGGGTTCATTAAGCCTTAAGGTGGCCATTAACACACCAATAATATTGTACAAAACAATATTCGTTGCATGTATGGTGGGAGACAAGCCGTTGATCGGGCGGACAGGAAAATTTTGATCGGGCTCCTTTGAAGGCATCTAAACATCAGCCATTGTTAGTGCTGAATCGTCATTTACAGGTAGAATTTGATTGTTTCTACCTGTATATCTGACAATTCAGCTTTACGTGTGTATTGAAACAAACAATCTTTTCCAGAAATGGAAAATTGTAATGTCTATGGTCACCTTTAGTGGAAGAAACAGGCTAGGTTTTTTGGTGCCATACAGTAGGAGCAGTTATAGGTTAGGTGATAAGTTGCATTAATGAAGAGTTGTAGGAGCAGAGTTGTGATAGGGAGGGTTAGAAGGAACAGTAATGAACTGTAGGCGCATAAGTTGGATTCCGTTATGGATAGAGACGCTAAGTGAAAAAACTGCAAAATCTTCTTTTATTAAATCTTCATTCAAAGCACCAAAATCTGGATGAACAGAGCAGGGGAGTGCATGGCTCAAGGAACAGTAGCGAGACATAAAGAAGGGCCAACACTAGGAAATATTGGGTAGATTAAATGGGGCAATAATTAGGAGGAATTATAATTAACAGTTGTAGGGGAGCATATGAAGCAAAAAGGTTACTAATGGTGAAAGGTTATAGGGAAGGTTATATGAAGCAATAGGTGTAGTTCTAGACAGTGTAGGAAGAATTATAAGGAGGATTTATAATGAATTGTAGTAGTTATGGGGTCCTTTATTTTAGGAAATATATAATTGGGTTATCTGTAGATATAGGAATGCGGTTATAGGTAGGAGAGAGATGTTTGTAACAATATTCAGCCATACCTCCCAACTATCCCGTTTTCAGTGGGACAGTCCCACTTTTGACAGCTCAATCCGCAGTCCCGTGTTTGTACTGAAAAGTCCTGACTTTCTCTGCACTGAACAGCCAGAAAAAGAAACAGTTTCTAACTTAATTGGCTTTTGGCAAAGAGCCCAGGACAGCCACCAGGTGAAACTAATATACTTTGTAACAATTTTGAGATTAGTAAATAAGTAATTGTAACAATTTAGATAAGGAGGTCCCTTGGGAAAAGTTAGACTCCCCTTAAAGGACAATTCACCTTCATTAGCAAAACTGTATGAACTGAAAAAAGCCACAAAAATGTTGCATCAATAGAGGAAATGATATGAGTAGGAAAGTTTTTTAATAAAGAGCTGAGCAGTGCCCTTTAGGATGGTGACAACTGAAACCCAGTTATCGCATCTCCCTCTTTTATCCTGACACTGTTTATTTTCCCCCTGCGTTCACACACACGCACTGTGCCACCTGTCACATTCACCCTGGCTGTCACATCCAGCCTGTCACTTATCAAAATGAAGCTTGTCATATCCCAGACACATCCAGCATGTGAGGTCCTTTCATGTTAAGCCTGGCCGGGTCACAGCAAATCCTCTCTGCAGACTAGAGATTTGTGCCTCGCTGGCTGTGTGTTGGGGCTCTAGGCCTTGCTACTCCCTGCTTTGATCATCCTGCCCAATATATTTCTTCTGCTGAGTGGCCATCCCAAAATCTCTGCTCCCAGTTTCATGTCCATCTATACACATAACAGCATCTTAAAGGGACACTGCCACCACATAACTTCATGTTCTTCAATGCTTCATATTGATCAATTTTTTCAGGCTGCACCAGATTTCATATCTTTTTAAAGTTAATTGGTATTTTTGCACTGCCTCAGCTGTGATAGACAAACAAATGATAGACAAATTCTAGGATATGCTCTCTTTAAGGAGGCTGTTGGGATTTCTTTGCTATCCCTCCACCTCCCCCACACCTGCAGAACACGTCAGTTTGGGATTGGGAGGCTCTCATCTGTCTAATAGACATCTCCTGCTTTCTGCCACACTCCCTTTGGAACAGCCGCTGTGTGGTCTCGGTGGAATTCTAGAGAAGCAAGGCAATATTACATGGTGTCTCTGTAGACGCTGCACAACCAGGTTTAGATACATCTGATTATCCAACATGTTTGGGAAATGGGTAGGTGGATAGTCACATTGTTTGGGAAGATCAGAGGTGAGTAGTTAGGCCATGTGACTGACAGGTAGGTACAGGAATACAGAGCTGTGCAGGAGTACTGCTTACCTATTGCAGTCAATGGGAAGTGATGCAGCTTATTAGCCAATTTATGGCTCTTTCTTCATGACAGCATGGCTGGCTGGGTAGATTAGAAAATAGCTTTGCCCAAAGACCACCTCATTGCCTTGATGCATTCCCAACAGGTCTCCTTAAGCCCCATTATGATCTGATTATTGACCCAGAGGCCGTACTATCAGATCATCCCAGTCTGGGTAAAGATCTACTTGTTCGACGAACAAACCATATGAGTTGATCTTACTCAATTTAAGGCTGTGTGAAAGTCCCAAACTTGTCTGGAAATACTAGCAGCTCAAGCTAACCATGGGCTAGAGCAGTGATCCCCAAACCACTGGCTTACAAGCAACATGTTGCTAACCAACCCCTTGGATGTTGCCCCCAGTGGCCTCAAAGCAGGTGCTTATGTTTTAATTCCTGTCTTGGAGTCAAGTTTAGTTGCAGAAAAAACAGGTTTATTGCCAAGCAGAGCCTCCTGTAGGCTACCAGTCCACAAAGGGCTACAAAATAGCCAATCACAGCCCACAGACCCTTAGACACCTTTTTCATGTTTGTGTTGCTCCCCAACTCTTTTTACTTTTAATTGTGGCTCATGGGTCAAAAAAAAGGTTGTGGATCCCTGGGCTAGAGTCTACAGGCTGGCATCTCTTTTTTGTGTAAATGTCTCCATATTTTCATTTTAATTTCACATATACTAGGGTGCATTGCTAAAAAAAGTTCTTTGCAGTAGGTGGGTGGGCAGACTGGACAGTATTGGTCTGTCCATTATATATGTGTGGCTGATCAGCCTATTTGTGGTCAAATTAACATATTAAGATGCTGCTGGATTCCAGTGCTAGTTACTGGAGGCCAATGAGTATGATTTGTTAACAAAACGTGTAGGATGGGTTTTACAGCAATAATCCCTCTTTCCCCATATATAATGGCAATGTGGCAGTCTCTCTTCAAATGCACTTTATATGGACAGTAGAATTAAAACTGTCTTAGTCAAGTAAAGTGTATATATGTATAACTGTAAGGCACTGTTAAGCCCCAGCACCGTACAATGCATTAAATTACAATATAAATACAAGTACAATATATATAAGTACACACGGGGAGGTCAAGTCACACAATAAATATACAGAGAGCTCATATAAGGACACAGAGCTTAAGTAGTAAGAAACACAGTGCGTCCCTGCCCCATAGAGCTTACAGTCTAAGTGGGTGGGTGGCACAAATCGGAGGGGAAAAATGCACCGGGTGAAGTCATTGTCCAATAGGAACCAGAACCAGACTAATGTTCTAGTGCTCCAAAAGGTAGACTTGAAGAGGCTTACAGAGCACTCCTTATGGAGGAATTCAGGGATGGAATTCCATAGGTAAGGAGCAGCAAGATAGAAAGGTAAGAGACAAGAAGTCTACCTTCATTAATCTACAGTTTGGTCACTGGTTGACTCAGTGGCGTCACTAGATATTACTGGGCCCCACAGCAAATTCAATTTGGTGTATTAAATGGTGTACTGCTTACTTATTAGATATCCCTTAAGGCAATATAACCTACTTGCTGGGCTGACATTGGGATAAACACAAGTTGTGTTCTGAAGTCTGCCAGATTCCCAGAGAATGAAGAGGAAGCGCCTGCTTTCCGATAGGGTGTGTTATGCTCCTTTATAAAGGCATGTGTTGACTGATTAACATTTTATTGCACCAGGAGCACAAACTCTAAAAGTCATATTGTTGTTTAATTAAGGCACATATTGGGTGTGGACATTCTGGTGTCATTTTTAAAAAACTTGAGTTTAGAAAAGGATAGTTTTCCTTTGATTGCTGCTGATAAGGACCCTTCAGATGAAGTTGGAAGTTAATGACAATGTCTGGAACCTTGAGAAGCTTGCCCAACCAACATCTGGCCAGATATCTATCGGGCAGGTTTGAGAATCCAGTTGGATCAGTGGTTACTACAAGACTGCAGAGCTAAAGTTTCCCTTTAAAAGATGTACGGTTGGGAAACCAGTAGCTGAAGAGTAGGACAGAGATATGTTTTTCTGGGAAGCCATGTAAAAATAATCAGCATTGGCAGGATTAGCCTTCCCCTTGATTTCAGTCCCGTTTAAAATGTGTTTATAAGGATTAGCCAGCAAAAAAATTGTTTGTTTTACAGCATTATTTAGAATAGATTGTAATTCCTCACCCGGGGCAGATTCCTCCAGTGTGCTCCCTTCACCTTCCCTGTAAATATTGCAACCCCCACCTCTATCCAAGAGAGACTGCATTTTATAGATTTAGAAATCTAAATTATCAGGAAAATTAACACCATTTGTATGTATGTATATTTCCATTTTTTTGTTGTTGTTGTGAGTTTTAGGGCTCAGTTTGACAGAACTGTAAGGATTCAGCTACATTTTGTAAATAGAAAGAGGGACACTTTTTTGACCACGCCCATTTGTGTGGCCACAACCCCTAATTACCATGTTCATTTTACAAAATTTGGCAGGTTATGAAAGTTTAACAAATTTGTGTTTTTTACGTGTTATTACAGTTTTGCTAATGAAGGTGAATTGCCCTTTAAGCTGCAAGTCACAGTTTCCCCAAGAGACCTGCTTACAAAAGTATCTAAGTGCAGCTGCCATGTATTCTGGGCTCTTTGTCAAAAGCCAATTACGCTTTAGAAACTTTGTATCTTTTTCTGGCTGTTCAGTGCAGGAGATCAAAGAGAAAGTCAGACCATTTCAGTAACACTCTGGGACTGCTGGTTGAGCTGTCAAAATCTGAATTTCCCGCGAAAAATGGGAGGTATGCATTTGTATTTGTAAAGTGCTAGGATTCGGCTGAATCTCAAATTGGATTTTGAATTTGTTGTGAAAAGTCAGCAATAGTTTTCTGCACAATCCAGGAAATATATCACAATGCAAAGTCCTGTGACTCTGCAAAATTTAAGTTTTTTTTTTTTACTCAGGAAAGAATGATAAACACGGGGAAATGTCTGACCTTCAGGGGTGATCCTGGCCCCTCCGCCGCCTGAGGAAAATTACTGTAGCTGCCGCCCCTCCCTCATGTGCTAATTTTTTTTTTGTGCCAGAACGGGGTCGAGGGGGGTCCACGAAGAAGGTAGAAGGGTCCAAGGGTGCTAGGACGCTAGTGCAGAGTGACAAATTATGCTCTCTGTGCTAGCATCCTGGCACCATTGGACCCTCTACTTCTAGTAGACACAAATTTTGGCTCTTAAAGTTACTAGGAGCTGCATTTTTGCCATCCCTGGTAACTAGTGGGGCACTCAACCCGTCTCATTGGTGCAGTACCAGTGCTGACCCTGCAATTTGTTTCTGACCTTAGGACAAAATGCTGTGGTGCAGTCAGAAATATGGCATATATGCCTGGCGACTAATCGCATCTTCTTTCCCCTTCCTTGCTCCGGCTAAAATGAAAATCGCCTGGGGGCAGGCACTCGGAGCGCTTTGTTTCCAAAGTCGCCCGTAATTGCCTTTCTATAACATACTAAGCATTCTATAACATACTATAGAATTCACCATTCTATAACATACTAAGAGTTTACAGGTGAAGTACCCCAGGGGAATGCTTTTATGTGTGTATTTTATGTATGTTACGAGTGCCTCCTAAATGATTGCAAGCAGCAGTTTATCTGACTTTGTATCTGTTCCGGTTCCTCCAGGCATCTACTTAATACTGTGCATCCCTATATAAAGGAGTCTCTTTCCCTTATGCAAAAATCTGCATGAAAAGGAAATGTATCAGAACTAGTGGAATATGAAGAGAAACAGGGAAATTATAAAATTAGGAAGATCGGGGAAGGGTTGAGAGTAATGGTGTGTGAATGATGTTGGGATGAATGGGGAGGCCCCGGTGACTCACTCACTCGACATCTTTATTTTCATGCACAGAGGAAAGTGTCCTTTTTTTTGTTCCTTTTGAGAATTTATTGGAGCCCCTGGGACAAAGAGGGTCTTTCAGAGCTTGTACTGGCACTAAGGCATGATGGTGGGAGGGGGAGGTCAGGGTTTGTGCCAGGCATGATAATTCAACTCATTCAACGCACCCCACTCCAAATCGTTCTGCTGACCGTGAGTACATTACATCAGGGCCCCATCTTGTTTTACCTGAGGAATGTCAATATGAGATGCCATTTATTTCCCCTAAAACATTCTAGTTCTTTTATGCTAATAAATCCCCAGGCTGCAGGCCTTGCCTTTCTCGTGTGTTCGTTTTTGTCTCTCAAGGTCTTGGCACACTGCTCACCACTAGTGGCTGTGGGAAAGGTTTCTCTGTGACACAGTAAAGGTCACCTTGGCAAAGCAGAGGGTGCAGTGTTTACAGGAGCTGCCAGTCTCTGCCTCCTACCATTGTGAAAAGCTGGCATGGATGGGGTATGTCCAGTTAGGAGAGTCGCTGGAAGTTTAGGGCGGTTTTGCTCGGAAACTTCAGTGGCTGAATTCACAACTTTAGTTAAAAGTCCAGAAGGGAAGGGGATGAAGAAGTACTTTAGGGGTCAAAAATGCTCAAGTTAAGCAAGCCAGGAGGCATACTGTTCAGTAGAGGAAAAAGAACCAGGCTTACCGCTCAATAGGTATGGTATGGGTGCTTGCCACTCAGTAGGGTGAGTTAGGTAGGCTTGACAGGAGAATAAGGCAAGCTTGTCAGTTCTTAGGTGGCATGTTGCTTACCAGTCAGAATCCCTATATATAATGGTCAATGGGTATGCATGTGTCTAGTAATGGAACTATGATCTCCGGGGGCCTGGGTGCCGTCTAGGTGGTGCGATTGCCCCTGTATGTGTCCATGAACACACACATTTTTATTCCAGTGCACACAACAAATTGTGGTGCTCACCAAGAAATTCATTATAAATTGTTTTGTATTTATTCCAGCTCTCCCACTTAAATGCACACAATTTTAATAAACGTTATTTGCACATAAGCCCCAATAAATTAAAAGGAACACTGCTCGTGGGCCGTCCAGCAGTTCCATGGTCTACTACCTCTATCATTATGCCCCTGTTAGGGCTAGTCCACACGGGGAGATAGCCCTGCGTTTGCGGTCGCGGCGACAAAGCGCCGCGCCAGTCGCCGCGACCGGCGCAGGCGACAGTTTTGTATGGGCGCCTATGTAAAAACGCCTGTGCTAACCACACGAGGCGATGCGCTTTTCAACAGTCGCCTGAAAAAGCCTGGCGAGGCATTTTCAGGCGACTGTTGAAAAGCGCATCGCCTCGTGTGGTTAGCACAGGCGTTTTTACATAGGCGCCCATACAAAACTGTCGCCTGCGCCGGTCGCGGCGACTGGCGCGGCGCTTTGTCGCCGCGACCGCAAACGCAAGGCTATCTCCCCGTGTGGAATAGCCCTTAGGTGGGGTGGAGGGCATTCCACTTAGTATGGGAAGTGAGTTGGGCTTGGCACAGTTGACGGACTTTTTTTAATAAGAGCTTGATGCTCATTATAGGGAATGGGGTAGGTGTAAAATTATTGGGAACTGCTACTCGATAAGGGGAGTGTTCTTGCCATTTAGCAGGGTCCCCCCATGATCCCCTTTAGCTAATATGAAGTTTCCTACAATACAAAATCAAGGTGCATAATTTGGTCTGCACTGAGTGGGGTCTAAATTGCCAAATTAGGTTGGATCCCCTTAGAACAGTGATCCCCAACCAGTGGTTTGTGAGCAACATGTTGCTGTTGCTCTCAGTGGCCTCAAAGCAGGTGCTTATTTTTGAATCCCAGGTTTGATGGCACGTTTAAAAGGCTTCCAGTCCACATAGGGGTTACCAAATAGCCAATCACAGCCCTTATTTGTCATCCCCAGGAACATTTTTGCTCACCAACTCTTTTTACTTATGAATGTGACTCATAGGTAAAAAGGTTGGGGATCCCTGCCTTAGTATAATCTTACAAAACGGAGGTTTAGAGCTTTATTGGTACAGGAGAATTGTTGGATTAATAGTGCTAGCAGCTAAGCTAAGTATAGATATGGCTTTTGTTTGGGGACAGACAGAGAGCCATTGGCCAGTATGTTAGAGCTGCTCAGATGTCATACACAAGCGTGGCACTGTTTGTACATGAATATGTGCGTCTGAGCCATTGTCTGTGCTTGTTTGGGACAGTAGGGGCGTTGTTATGATATGGAATCGCAGTGTGTGTGGGGTTGACAGTGGAGTCATTTATAATAATATGTCATCATCTGGCACTCTCAAGCTGGCTCTTGTTTCTCTTTGCCCCACCCTCTTAATTCAGCACAGGGCTTCCCCTTAGGAAAGTTAGTGTCTATGGAAGGCGACAGTGGCAGAAGAGTTTTGCGCTGATGCCTATGGCAGATAATGGGTTAAGCATTTAGGCTTGGGTCTGTACGAGGGGATGTCACCATGCTCCCCATGTAGCAGATGCACTTGCAGTAGGGAGGTCAGAGCACACAAAGAGATGCCCAATCCTGAAGCTATTTGCTGTTTCCGCTCCATCCATTCATGTGCCAGATCCCCTTGGGGAAACCAAGGTCCCCACCACATAGGCACATCTGTCTATTGTTTCTCTGCTTAAGGGCTTCTCCCGGTGTTTGTTTCTCATCCACTAGAAGTGCCTGCTTGTGTGAGTACCTTTGCCTTTGTGTATGCCTTGTGTCTTGTGTAACACTGTAACCTGCTAAGTATGGAATTATATATACATATGTATCATTTTATAGGTCCTTTAAAAAAAATTTTTAAGTTGAAGAAGTGTTTGGTTATAATAACTTGTAACTCATAGTAGCTGTTTAATTGAACAAGGTTAACCCAGTGTTATAGAGGCTGTGCGTTTGTGGTTTCATAGAATCCTACATTACTCCCCGTTGTTAAACAGAGCGCTCCAGCTGTTAAAAGATACAATTCCTATAATGATAGAGGTGGATGGAAGTTTATAACAGCTGAGATTTATGTCAAGCTAATTTTAAAGCTATTTGTAGCCATGACAGCGACTCAACAATTTATACGTTATTGTAGCCAGTAGCTTCCCATTGTGGACAGCAGGTATCGGAAGGAGAACAGCACACATCCCAGCAGGTGCACTGTAGTTGTACGTTTCCAGTTATCCCTAATGTGAAGCGACTGTAGAAAATTAGCAGTTTGTCACTTTTCAATCAACAGCCTTTGACAGACTGAGGTTAAACTTAGGATCAGGATATCAGAAAATACAAGAAAGTGTTTTTAAAATGGAATTCCAACCACTGCTTATTCCTATTCTGAAATGTTGCTTCCCTATAAAGACTGGATTACTTTATCTATACAGGTATGAGACCTGTTATCCAGAATTCTTTGGACCTGAGGTTTTCAGGATAATGTATCTTTCTGTAATTTGGATCTTCATACCTTACGTCTACTAGAAAATCATGTAAACATTAAATAAACCCAAGGTTTTGCTTCCAATAAGGATTAATTATATCTTAGTTGGGATCTAGTACAAGCTACTGTTTTATTATTACAGAGAAAAAGTAAACGGTTTTAAAAAAAAAAATTGGATTATTTTATTATAATGGAGTCTATGGGAGAAGGTCTTTCTGTAATTTGGAGCTTTCTGGATAATGGGTTTCCAGTTAAAGGGTCTCATACCTGTAATAGAAATTTAAATATATAAAATGAAGAGCGTCCAGACAGCCACCGATTTCCCATTCGAAAAGAAGAAAGGTTTGTGTTCGTTCGTGACAGCGCATTGTATGGAGGTCTGTGGTTCCCTTTTGTAGACCTCCCTGGAAGCACTTAGTGTGATTACTGAAGGGGGGTGTCCACAAGGGACACTAATCGTTTTTATTTCATCAGTGTTTGGTGTGGCATTGCCAACATGAAAGGGACAGATGCATTATGAGGATGAGCAGTGCACGGGTTTATAAGGTGTGGGTTTTTATTGGTTACACTGGTCCTAGCTGGTTCTCACCACATACTGAAACAAACGTCAACTTAGCAAAGTATTGAATTCTAAATTTAAAACAAACATTTAGTACGATATAAGCTAAGCCACTCATAGCAGCTTTTCTATTGCTCTTCATTTTGTATTACTTCTATCCCCCCATCTGAATGTGTTGCAGCAACATTGCTTTTATAATGTTATTTGCTATTTTTATAGGTAGATTTTTTTTGCAAGCTAAGGTTACAACTTTTAAGTGTAAGAGCAAAATTGCACCCTGTATGGGGCATTACTTCAGGGGTTCCCAGTGCCAGGTTAATCCGAAGCAGCGCCCAAGGCAAATCCCCTGCTGGTGATCTGGGGGTGATGAGTGGGCAAGTGGGAATGGTGATGCTCAACGGTGAGTTTACATCGCAACCGTGCCTCACAGGCACAATTAGCCAAAGCCAAGGCTAAGCACATGCCCCTTCTGCTTACCCATAATTCTAGCACTGGGGGTCCCCTTGCATAAAAACTCAGGAGAAAGGCAGCCGTCCCCATGGCACTGCATCTGAATGATGGTCATACTTGCGGCATCCATGGCGAAGCCCACAGGACACCCTCGCTGACCTTTCATGAAAGCAAAAAAACCTGCAACACAGCGTGTGGAGCAGGATGCAAAGTGCACCAAACATTGTGATTTGTGTTCGCTTTTTGCCTCGTACTTGGTAAACGAGGCCCAATATGATTATATGCTTTCCTGCTTATTAACTGACCAACATTTTTATAAAAGACACCTTTAATACCACTGTATCACTACTAGAACATCATTCAGAGCATGAGTGGTTTTGTTATCTTTTTGTTATTCTCGCCTACATATAAATATGTATTCAGGGATGCAGCTAGTTGTTCTAAGCTTCCTATTAATATAACCTTGTGACAATCACATGTATCAGTTAGGCGTAGACTCATTCTTGAGGTTTCCACTTAACTTGCTTATTTATTTTTTTGTGACCGTCCTGAAGTCTGGCTTGTGTGTAAATGTATTATTGTGACAGAACCCACAAAATCCTTATGGTGTCAGATGGGCTTATTTCCAAGATCGACTGAGCTGTTATACTGCTGGCTCCTTCCTATATGAAATACAAATATTGTTGTAGCCCTGATGCCACAAATAAAGATTTTTTTTTTTTTCATTTTATCTGCCTAATTCACATAAAATATATTGAAGCTGATACAGAAGCAAAATCTATTTTGCAATCAAGTCATTGTGGGACATGGCACCCTGTGGTGCAATTCGCTGAAGTTAGTGTGCGGAAAGGGTTGGCTTCCTACTAGGGATGCACCAAATCCACTATTTTGGATTCAGCCGAATCCCTGAATTCTTGGTGAAAGATTCGGCCGAATACCGAACCGAATCCTAATTTGCATATGCAAATTTGGGGCAGGAAAGGAAAAAGTGGTAAAAAAGCTTCTTTTGTGACGGAAAGTCAAGTGATTCCGCAAATTTACATATGCAAATTAGGATTCAGATTTGGTTCGGCCTGGCACAAGGATCCGACCGAATCCGAATTCTGCTGAAAAAGGCCGAATCCCGGACCGAATCCTGGATTCGGTGCATCCCTACAGCGTTAGTAATTTGAAGGATTGGCAGGAGAAGGGCATAGCTGCACACACAAGTAATATTTGTAGATGGATTATGGCTAGGGTTCCGGAAGCCCCTTGACATATAGAGACAAGGGGGCAGCGCCAGTAGTGGCTAGGCTGGCAGGTGGCACAAAAATTTGTGTGATATTAAACATTTTGCTGTATGAAAGCTGTCATACTACTTACTCTTTTGCTGTATGAAAGCTGTCATACTTCTTACTCTGGCACATTCCACATAGGCAATAATACCCAAAACTGTGTTATATGGCTATCAGTGTAATGCGGCTAATAAAGGGGAGTGTATTGTATTTTAAGCAGGAGTTGATCACAGGCAAATATCTTCTGCCATACTGACAGGTCCCGAGCATTCTGAATAACAGGTCCCATACCTGTATAACCTTTTTTTTTACTTTTATAATCATTTGATTGGAAGACTTTTTCTTGGGGTTTCCATATTTTTGGTTTGCAACCGTGAATGCATGGCCATGATCACACCCCAGATCCTCCCCAGTCATGGCCATAATCCCCAAACCCTGCCTTTTCACAACAAAAGCCTGCCTACTTTGTAGCCCACAAACTGAACCTTTTTTTTTGTACAACCCACTGAGAAACAAATGTCAAAACACTGTTAGAGGGGATCTGTTGCAATTATAGATAATCCTCTAAACTGTGCTGAATACTTAATAACGCTTTTTCTTAAATGGCTAATTTATATTTTTGACTTTTTTATATTTATATATTTTTTAAAATTCTCATTGTTTGTTAGTGTGTTAATGGTCCACAGAAAATTTGAAATCCTATGCCAGATGCCGACTATGTAATAAGGAGATCTGTTCCCAAAACTCCAACCTGTTTTTGTGTTTTTAATATCAAACTGTGAATTCACGCAACTGGGATGTTGTCTTTACATGGGAAATTGCAGTTTCCTCCTACAGTCTTATCTGATTAAATCTAAAAAGATTAATTCCTGAGAAGGTTTGTTTGGGGGAGCCAAAAGCTCAGGTTAACTAAAGAAATTGCAAACATCTAACTCTGTAGAATGAAATGTAATTCTAAAGAACTTTCCAATATATAGTATGTAAAGATTTTATAGTTGTTTGTAAATGTAATTGCTATTGAAAGCAGTATTTTGTTTTTGGCTTCCTACTGTTTTCACTTCTTGTCATGAAATGGAAGGAAGGTGATTAAAGGGAAACTTCAAATAACAAACCTTTCAGAGAGAATAAAGAGAAAAAACATGTAATTTATAGGGCTGTCCAGGGCTGCTCCTGCCATGAGGCAAGGTAAGAACCTTGACTAAGGCGGCAGCAAATGGCCAGTTACAATGGACGTCAAAAAGCCGACTCTTGTAAGAGCCAAATTTCAGTGTTTTAAGTGGAAAATTCGGCTCTGCTAGTCTAGAGAGCGATGTTGCGCTCATTGCACTAGCGACATGGCCCACCTTGAACCCAATCCGACGCTGATGGTTTAAGCGGGAGAGGGGGGTCAGGATCACCCCTGGGGCTGTCCCTAGCTTGGAGATAGCACCAAGATATGCCAGTTAGATTTAGGTGGGTGTGCATAAATTTTATATATATATATATATATATATATATATATATATATATATATATATATATATATATATATATATATATATATATATTATTGTATATATACTGTTTATATCTTTATTTTTTTTCTCCCTGGCAGCTCATCGTTATGCTGGGCCTGGCTCCTCTTTTGCTTTCATTCCTCTGCAGCTGTCTTCTGGTTTTTTCTGCCCCCTCTTTCCTCAGGCCCAATGTCACTTTCAACCATATGGCACGTGATCCCACGTCAGGCTTCATCTACATTGGGGCAGTCAACTGGATTTTCCAGCTTTCCCCGGATCTACAACTTCTCTTTGAGGACTCCACGGGCCCAAGAGAAGACAGCCCAGAGTGCCTTCCATTTAAAGAACTTAAGGATTGTCCTCAAGCCTCTCTGACCCCCAACACTAATAAGCTGCTGACTGTTAATGATAATGGTAGCGAACTTATAACCTGTGGTCAAGTCTTTCAGGGCATCTGCGAGAAAAGGAGGTTAAGTAACATCACTGATATTATATTTCAGACAATCGATCCTGGGGACAATCAGTTTGTAGCTGCCAATGACCCCAAAGTCACAACCGTGGGAATAGTAGAAGGGTCATTGGACAACAATCCACTTCTGTTTGTCGGAAGGGGCCTGACAGCTAGATTGTCAAGTGGCATACCCCCAATAACAATAAGGCAACTAGGGAAGGCTCCTGTATTCTCCAACGATGGTCTTGGAAAACTGGTAGTGGGAGACTTTTCGGATTACAACAACACATTTGTGGGTATTTTCTCCAATAAAAATCATGTCTACTTTTTGTTTTTCCGACGAGGTTCAAAGTCCCAAATGGATTACAATACCTATCTAGGCAGTGTTTGCACTGGGGATATCCACCTTTACTCTTACGTTGAGGTGCCTCTCATCTGCCAAGGAGGCTATAACCTGGCACAAGCTGCCTATCTGGAGAAAAGGAATAGAGATCTCTTTGTAGTCTTTGCAACCAGTCATGGTCCAACTCCAAATCCCAGCAGTCAGACAGCTCTTTGCTCCTACAAAATGGTGGACATAGAGGAGAGGATAGAGAAGGCTCGAGAGCTGTGCTACACAAATGCCGGCATGGGAGACAATGACAAGGAAGAAGCTGTAATAGAGTATGGAGTCAATTCTAAGTGTGGAAAGCTTTCCAAGGTATGTGATTGATTCATGTGGGTAGCAGCATTTTCCCAAATTGGGTACATGCTGGAGAGGAGAGTGATGCATGAGTACATGGTGGAATACAATGCAGTGTGTGACTGCTTTGCAAACATCCTAATGCATTGAGATTGATTGGGATATCAACAGTGGTATAGTTTTCCTGGTGTTTTCTCCCTATCATCTACAGCCCATACCTACATCAGGCAGCATTAGAGATTTATATAGTTTCTTTCTGAATAAAATATTTTTACTAAAAGCTTCTTTAACTCTTGTATTGGTTATTGGTTGATTTTGTATGTTTTGTAGACACTTATTTATTGTACAGCGCTGCCGAATATTTTGGCGTTTTATAAACATATGTTAATAATAATCTGGCCAACAGCTAATAAGGTAACTCTGGGTCTCAAAAGTTTCTTGTATGACCTAAGCCAAAGTGGACCATGGCTGACGATAAAGGCAGCAAGCATAGTGGCTAATAGGGGGACCCAGAACTACAGAAAAGGGGGTCCCATGTTCTGTACAATTTCCATAAATAAGCACTATAGAACTCAGTTGTTTAAAGACCTCAGAACCTTTAAAAAAACATAGTCAATTATTATGTGCAGAAAAGCTGTATAGGCAAATCATACTTATTTACAAAGAGGGAACTCACCAGTTGGAGTTCGTGGTCCAAACATTCAGCTTGCGGGTATTACCCGACAAATCATTCAATATTTAGGGAGTTATTTATTTATTAAAGTCTGAATGAAAAAATCATGGAAAATTCAGGGTTTTTTCACTAGAAAGCACAGATTTTTAGAGGAAAAACAAAACTCAATTTTTTCGTGATTTATTATACCCCGAGGCTGCTAAAAGTCTGAATATACTCCCATCTCCAAGCTGTTGGGATCCTGTAGAAGTAAATAGCAAAGGACCCATTTTAAATTTGAAGATATCATGGTCTGTGCTGAGTTTCGGCCAAAAATCTGAAAAATTTGGGAATTTCAAGAAATTTCACGAAAAATTAGAGATTTTCTGGCATAAAACCCAAACATTTTTTGTTTCTTTCCGAAACGATTTTATTGTTTTTTTTTAAATGATAAATAGGTCAATAGGTCAAATCAAGGATTCTAGTTTGGTCTGACTTTTTTTTACTTATATAAAAAAATCTGAAAAAAAAAAATCTGATTTTGATAAATAACCCCCTTAATATCACACACACCAAGGCACAGGAACATGCTGTCACTTATAATATTATCTTATTGGATTCATTAAAAGATACCCATGATGCCATGTGGACGGAATTTACTTAACGTTAAATATAATATCAATGGGTCACGGATCATGTAAGGGTTATTTTAAAGGTCAATGTTTCAGTACCCAGAACCCCCAGTGCAGAAAATAGCAAGGGAAATTTACTTAACATTTCCTTTCCATAGGAATGAATTTAGACACAGTGAATTAGAGCTTAGTAAGCACAAGTGCTGCTGTACATGGGAACAAAATCAAAATTAAAAGCTATAGCCAAAAAAGTTGGTGGTTGTTCTTTTAACAGCAGTTCAAAGTTTTTATTTGTGGGAAAGGGGAAATTGTTTTGCAATAATCACTTTTTTTTCTTAATCAGGATACCCCTCAGTTGTTCCATTGTGGTGGGGAACACACCCCAAGCCCTATAGCCAGTCGCATTCCATTTGAAGCAACGCCACTGCTTGAGGATCAGCCTAGTCTCACTGCTGTGGCAGCTTTGGCAGAAGACACTTATACAGTCACCTTTTTGGGGGATGCCGCTGGAAATATTCACAAAGTGAGTTGGGGGGGGGGTTGTTTAAGGTACATTAGGCAAATTATTATATATTTATTATTAGATAATTGTGTTTGGACTTTCACCTTGTACTTGAAATGCAGCTCTTTGTTATCCAAAAAAATAGTACAGAGCATGGATTTTTACCCTGAATACAGTACAGGTATGAGATCCGTTATCTGGAAACTCGTTATCCAGAAAGCTCCCAATTACTGGAAAGGAAGTCTCCCATAGACTCCATTATAATCAATTGATCCAAATTTTAAAAAATGATTCCCTTTTTCTCTGTAATAATAAAACAGTACATTGTACTTCATCCAAGCTAAGATATAATGAATCCTTTTTGGAAACAAAACCAGCCTATTTGGGTTTATTTAATGTTTCCGTGAAATAAAATGGAAAGATCCATTGTTCAAAAAACCCCAGGTCCCGGGCATTCTGGATAACAGATCCCATACCTGTACTGTCTACATTTCTGCTGAATTCAGAGTAGGTTGCATGAGCGCCTCCCTTGGGCTAGTGCACAGATTTCAATGATCTATTAGTATACATAGAAAGTAGTGCTACACAATCATTCTCACCGCTCTTTGCAGTGTCGGGTGCCGACTGTGACTCTGTCTGCCCAGGTATTTTGGAGATCAGATTTCAATGATCTTTAACCTTATAATAAAAATGGGGCTTTTACTGCCTTTACGTCAATTATATGATTTGTCCCTTACGCTCCATAAGTGAATCTTGCAATGTCCTATACCACTGAATTATGTCAAGTGAAGGAAGTGGCTTTGCTGTTGCTTTAAATAATGTTATTGTGCTTAGAAGCAGAGACAAAGCTTGAAAAGCTACACAACATGCGTCTCTGTTGCAGGCATTTGTGTCCTCGAATACAGGAGCAGTGTACAGTACAGTGACCTCTTCACAAGGGTCTCCTGTCAACCCTGACCTCATTCTTGATGACAAGGCAAAGCAGCTCTATGTTATGACTGAATCAAAGGTAGGAAAGTGACTTGGTATTCTCTGTGCTAGAATGGAATATTTCATGTGTGTGCCTGTGTTGATTTCCTTTGGGTGCTGCAGTTTTCTCCTGTACCCAAAAACACATAAGGGCATCTTCATTGGCTCCTGATGAAATTGGCCTTAGTGTGTGATAGGGACCTTAGATTGTAAGCTCCACTGGGGCAGAGACTGATAAGAATGTTAAATAGCTTTTGAAGAGTGCAGTGTAACATTTTGCAGCTATATAAATGAAGGATAGTAATAATGGTAGTCATTAGCGTAATGAGATATTATTGGGCCCACTGCAGATTACTTTTCAGGCCCAAAATGAGGTTGACCTGTTTTACCAATATTTATTCAAATTGTATATATATTAGGGCCTCATGGGGCCCCTATAACTCGTGGGCCTCCCTGCAGCCACAGGGTCTGCTTTCTCTGATAGTAGCATGTCTATTGTGGGGCCCAGGGAGAAAGAGGACCTGGTGAGAACTGGCAGAGGGATGGTTTGTAAGTTGCGTTCACGCATAGGAAAGGACCTAAAATGTTATTCCTTGTGGGGGGGCCTAGGGTCATACAATTACACCACTGAATAATATTATATGATCTGTACACCTGATAAAAGCCATATAAAAGCCTACGTCTGGAGGTGGGTTTATATAGGCCATGGAAATATGATACGACTGCATAATATGCAGGGTGGTAGAGTACATCTTATCTTACATGGGCTGAAGGTTTGATGAACTCAAACCAAAAGTAGGAGTCTACGTGTAGAGTTGGGCCAGGCCTCGTGCTTTTATACTGGTCATAAGACTCAAAGGTCTGATTTCCAGCTTTTTACTGAAGTGTTCACAGAATACTGTCAGTAATAGTATAACAATGGCTGCTCTATAATTATTACTGTAAAACTTGCTTTTTATATTTTTTATTGCAAACCAAAGGTCGCTCCCACTTCAGTCAGAACCCCTAATTTTATGGTGGTATTTACAGTGTCCCACATGCTCATAGCCTTGACTTACCTAATTATCCTTATTTTTTGATTTATTGGTTCACATTCCAATTATGTGATACAATAGCTCCATTGTTTTCTGGCCACCAGTATTGCAGAGCTCAGGTTATTATACCAGTAGAACTTGATTAAGTATATCTGATGCTTGCTGTTCCCATTTAGAGTAGGGCTCTCATTCCACTTTTCTCTCCACCCAGGTAACCAAGATGCCTGTTGCTGAATGTTCCAGCTATTCATCCTGTGACTTCTGTCTTGCCGCTGGAGACCCTTTCTGTGGCTGGTGTGTCCTGCAAGGAAGGTAGGTTGTGCAGCCAGGGTTTCATGCAGTTGCCAAAGAAGGATCTCTTGTTGGCAAGCAAAGTCAGATAGTAAGTTTTAAATCCTTTGGGTCCTGCAAGGTAGATTCCTAGGAACACACAGGAGGAAATATAATGCAATATGAATTATTTTTGGCAACAGGAGGGTACAGAGCCCAAGGCTCATTCTTTCGTTGTGTGACTAATTATTCTCCTGCTGTTCAGGTGCACAGAGAAACAGAAGTGTGCGGATTACACCAAAGAGAAACACTATTTGTGGAGTTACGATAAAGAGGAAAAATGTTTAGTGATTGAAGACATTACGCCACCCAACCAGAGCCGAACACAGGAGACACAGGTAAGCTGAGTGTTGTAGTGGAATAGCTGAATATGTAATGTAATGGTAGTGGGAGTCATGTCTATATAATTGAAAAAGACTATATAATGTTGCTGTAAGGATGACTGTGGCTCTGGGGTCTTTCTCTGTGGATGGCGGTGGTTTTCCTTTGGATGATCATTGCTATGGGTGTTTATAGGTGGATGGTGTTACTGACTTACTGGTGGCTGAGTATACGTTTATGTGTCATTTAAATGCTTTGCCTATCCCCATATTTTATCTCAGGTCACGTTGACAGTACCTAGGTTGCCTTTTGTGGAACAACAGAGCAGTTGGAAATGCTTCTTTGATAACGTATCTAATGAAGCTCATATAATAGATGACCATGTCACCTGCAGGACACCTATGCCAGATGAGCTGCCCCCCAATGAGCCAGGGAAAGGTGAGTAGGACGCAGTAAGTCAGGTTACACAGTGGAGTAAAAAAAGTTAGGGCTAAATGGTCTCAAAGCCTTTCACACCGGAGAGATGGACAGCACAATACGAAAGCTTCCACATAAAGAAAAAGTTAATTTATAGAGTGAATGTTGGGGACTCTGGTGTAGTTAAGACTGGGTAGTAAACAGTGTACCACCTGGCCCTTGTGGTTAATATAAGAGCTGTTGGTGTCTATGCCATTGTGGTCATTAGTGTCTCCCAAATACATCAGTGGCCATTGCAATCAGTTGGCTATTCAATTGATAAAATAAAATATCAGTACGAGAGGGAATGATGATAGAATGGTAAGCAGTAAAGGAATTATAAGAAGAGATCTCTACATACCCCTCAATCTATTTTGATAGCTACCACATAGCAGTTTAAAATCTAGGTTGGACAGAAGCAAAATAGAAACTAATCTTGATATAAGGTTGATCACTATAATGTACTCTCAAAAAAGTTCTGATAATTGGCTTTGAAAGAGGAACGGATATGTTCTAAAAGCTTGATGCTTCTCATCTTAGCTAGCCAATAAAGGTATCACCTTTATACCACTTTGGTTATCTTTCAAATCAAACGTTTTGCCCGATAGAGGTCTTCAGAATAACTTTGATGTTGATTTGGTAACAAGCTCTTTGCCAGGAGATTAAGTTCCTAAATGTATTTCAGTCCCTTACAGAAGGGAAGTTGGTCATATGCTCCATATAATGTCATCTGAATCTGTATGTGTCAATGATTGTGCACAGCTTTGGGCATGACTCACACTCGCCAGGGTGATGTTTAACTCAACTGCTTCCCATTTCCTCTATTACTGAAATGTCCTAAAAACATACAGGGTAATGGAATAGAAAGTACAACCTTTGCAATCAGTCAGTGTTACCTTCTGGTTGCTATGGGTTACTGGACCACAAGCAGTCTATTATTTATTTTCCTCAATAGTCTCTGTGCCATTAAATATTATGCTGTATGATGTTTTGTGCAGTGCGAGAAAAGTAAAGTAGGTTGTAAAATGTTGGTGAAAAGATGTAGGATAAAATTACCTAACTTTTATAGATATTATAATCACTTGGGGCCAGATTGCAATGATTTGGCCAAAGTAAGAGAAGGAAAATAAGAGAAAGGTACATGTTATAAACATACAGCTACTTAAGCTTGCTAATTTTGCAACCTGCCACTAACCATTCAGATTAAATAAAGTAGTAAAAGAACGAATACGACAGTTATGTCTGACAGATAGTAGTGACAGTCACCCATTGACATCGTCAGGCAATACATGCAGAGAAATTAGCCATCAGAAATCTTTTAACCTGTCTGACTAAACAACTGATCACCATGGTACCTTAAATGTTGTGATGATCCCCACGTAAATCGCATGAACCGTCAATTCGTACAATGGTACATTCACTTCTATGACCAGCTACTGTATAATCCGACTAGTAGGGACCCCCAAGTGTAGACCATTTTTATAAATAGACTTAAATGTACAAATGCTTAAAGGGGCAGTTCACCTTTGAGGAAACTTATTGTATGTTATACTAGCAACTTTGCAGTAGGTTTTATTATTTATATTTTATAGTTTTTGAGTTATTTACCTTGTTCTTTTGCCTCCTTCCAGCTTTAAAATAGGGGTCAATGACCCCATCTAAAAACAAATGCTCTGTAAGGCTCCACATGTATTGTCAGTGTCGGACTGGCCCACCAGGATACCAGGAAAACTCCCGGTGGGCCCAGGTGTCAGTGGGCCCTCATGCTGCTAAAATTTTGGCTTATTTCATGGCCATTCCCTATTTATATGAGAACAAAGAGGCTAAATAGATGGAATATTTGATTATAGGATAAAGAGAGCAGACTAGGAGAATAGAGGTTGATTCAGGCGATGAAGAATATTCGTATTGAGAGTGGGCCCCTGGTCTAAGATTTTATGGCGGGCCCCTGGTTTAAGGTTTCTGGGTGGGCCCCTGGAGTCCCAGTCCGACACTGTGTATTGTCATTGTTACTTTTCATTACTCATCTTTCTATTCAGGCCTCTCCTATTCATATTCCAGTCCCGTATTCAAATCAGTGTGTGGTTGCTAGGGTAATCTGGACCTTAGCAACCAGATTGCTGAAATTGCAAACGGCGAGTTGCTGAGGAAAAAGCTAAATAACTCAAAATCCACAAATAGTAAAAAAATGAAAACCAATCTCTACATCATACTAACAGTTATTTTAAAGGTGAGTTAAAGGTGAGCAACCCCTTTAACCTGAGGCTGCAGAAGATTAGTATAAGTTTGGGAGGGAGAGGGTTTAGAATGGCTAAGCTTGCCTGGTCCCATCTTCCCACATATAAATTCAGGGGGTAAACATTCCCCCAGCCCCCGGTTCTGATACCTGTATGATATATTATTATTTTCTACTTCAGATCATGTGGTAATGCGGCTAGCTCTCACATTTGAGAATATCATCGTAGTGGAGATGAATTTTTCATTTTATGACTGCGAGGCTGTGATGAAGTTGGCCGTAACTGCCCCGTAAGTAATTTTTACTATGGAATTTATACCCTCTTATAAAAGTATGTAAGGGGAGTTAAGGGTTAACACCGAATTATGAAAGGGTAGGAAGGGGTTAACACTGTCACCATGGAAACCCAACTTGATCCAAAGATTAAAGTCCACACTCTTGATGATAAAACAAACTTGAACTGTTTATTTGGACACACTTTCTTTCATCAGATGACTCTTCCACACATCAGGGCATACAGATATACAATCCACGGCAATGATACACTTCTCCTTTTCTGGCTAAGCCGACACTCCAAACACACAAAGGTTTTTCCCCAAAACCTTCCGAAGGACATCCCTTTCCAGGGTTACTCACCACCTCCCTGCTTCAGCCGGGCTGACACCACGCCAGTGCACCACTGACCTTTCAGGGTAGGAATTTCCTTGTGACACCTTCCGGTCCTACCAGTCCGGCATACGACCTATGCCCCTCTGGCCTACTCCGGATAGGACTTTTCTTTTCCCCCTCCTTCAGGATGTCCTTTTTCCTATAACTTCCACTTGCACCCTCACTGGCTTAGCCTTGGCACATATGCCACTACCTCCTCGTTGGGGTCTTAACTACCCATGCTAAATAGTCCTGACTATCTGAAATACCTAGTATTTCACACTTGTGCCCTCTCTCTATCTAAATCCAAATGCATGTGAACAACCCTTTGGGTGTGTCTCCCCTTTAAATACCTTCTTCAATTAAACACTACCCTGACACTTACTGTGCATGTGCTGCTCTTAACTCTGTGCATGTGCTCTGCTATCCAGGATGGAACCTCCTGAACCATAGGTTTGACACCACTGCCACCTTGTGGTAGTTTCTAGTAATTACATTCAGATATTTACAACAATTTCCAAGCACTTCACACTTTGCACAATCCACAATCACATTTCCATTTAACATTCTGCCAATCACAAATTTTGCATAACATCCATTCAGATACATATTCAACACTTGATCACCCTCTTACAAGTAGTCTTTATATTACATGCATTTTCCCTAAAAGAGAACTCAATCTGAAAGTCTCCATACATATATATGTCCGTATCATTTCATTAGCTGTTTTCAGAAACCTACGTGAAGGCACGTTACTTCGTGCTACACCAGTACTGTTTTAAAGGCTTTCACATCCAGAGAAACCGAGGAAGTGAGGTGTGCAAGCACAACGGAACTTCCTGTCTTGCTGGGGGGGATACCAACAAATACGAGAGCTTGTTTCTGGAAATGGGTGAACAGTTGCAACTAAATCATATAAGGAAACCATGAAAGTGAAGAGTAGGGCAATTAAAGGAGAAGAAGAGGCATATTTAATTAGGGGTGCCAAAAGTTAGGTAAGTGATTATAGATACTTAACTCACACCTCGGTCGGTGCTCGTATCAGCAGAAAAATGCACCAGTCCGGGGGTTCTTCCAGTGAGCACCACGGAGTGATTGGCTTCTTCTTCTTTCTTCAAATTTCTTGGGGCAGATGCATGCACAGTAGAATTAAATACATCTGAGCTAAAGTTCATCTTTTCGCGCTACTACGCATGCGCACCCACAAGAATATAGAAGAAGAAGGAAGTCGACTGCTCCGTGGGGCTCCCTGGAAGAATCCGTGGACCAGTGCAGTTTTCTGCTGATAGGAGCACTGGGCTGGGGTGTCAGGTAAGTATATACAATCACTTGGGGGTCGCTAACTTTTGGCACCCCCAAGTAAAGAGCACCTTTCCTTCTCCTTTAATAGAAAATATTTTAATCCCCACTACATCAAAATGACTCATGCCGTTTGTCCCTGGCTAAAAATATGAGTCACTGATGTTAATTTGTTCCTTTCCTTTTGTCTGCCCTGGATTGAAAATGATTTGGGTGAGAAGCAAGATGTGCAATAAGTAAGAGCTTTCCTTACAGGGGTGCAGTCCACCATTTCATACTAATATTGCCGTTGCAGTGCTGTTGATCTTGCAGGACACAGATACAGTAGTAAATGCTAGAGATTAATGAAATGATTTGTGCCTGTAGGTGTGCCGGATGTGTAAGCAGCCAGTGGGATTGTCATTGGTGCGTGAATGATTATCAGTGCATTCATGATGCACAAAACTGCAGCCCATATCAAGAGATCATATACAATCAAAAAGTAAGAAGAAGCTGGGGCATTTAAACATACTATTGGGGTGTTTACTTTAGAAATAAATATATATATATATATATATATATATATATATATATATATATATGTATGTATGTATGTGTATATATATATATATATATGTATGTATGTATGTGTATATATATATATATATATATATATATATATATATATATATATATATATATATATATATATATATATATATATATATATATATATATATATATATATACACACACACACACACACACTTACACATCTGTTTGATGACAGCAGGGTGGTCCAGACGCTTGCCCAAGGATAGAGCGTGTTGTTGGGTCGTCATTGATCCCTGTTGGTATAGAGAGAGAACTGGATCTCATTGGACGTAATTTACAACTACTTAAGGTGCGAGAACAACTGATGGCTTTACTTTTACATAAATCCCACCTGGGCAAATGGTATTCTGTACAGGAATATAATATAAGTGGGAAATTACATGCTGATTGCTGTTATTAGATAAACTGAATGTCATGCATAAACTCCAATTATACAGAGACCCCAGTAACTAAATCAAAACTGAAATCTTAGAATGTTTGATCAGCTTTACAGCAGAACTAGTCCATGGAATTTACTCATAGTTTGTCATTCTCATGTCCCTTTAAAGGAGTGGGTCACCTTTAAGTTAACTTTTAGTATGTTATAGAATGGCTTACTCTAAGCATCTTTTCAATTGCCTTCATTTTTTTATTTTTCATAGTTTTTGAAGTAATGGTGTTCTTCTGACCCCATCTAAAAAAATGCTCTGCAAGGCTACAGATGTATTGATATTGCTACTTTTTATCGCTCATCTTTCTTTTCAACCCCAATCCTATTCATATTCCTGTCTCTTATTGAAATCAATGCATGGTTGCTAGGGTAATTTGGACCCTGGCAACCAGATTGCTGAAACTGCAAACTGAAGAGCTGCTAAATAAAAAGCTAAATAACTGAACTACAAATGATTAAAAATAAATATCGCAAATTTTCTCAGAATATCATGGTCTACATTATACTAAAAGTTCACTTAAAGAGGAACAAGCCCTTTAATAAATAATTGTATGAGGTGTGATTTGCCAGCTACAATTTAACTGGGCTACACAGCAGAATATTTTTAAGGCCCCTCAGGATAATGGTCTGTTTTATCAACACATATAATATATATATTTATACTTTTCTGGTCCCATAGCATTTAACTGGGTTCTGCTAGCATTTTGCATGCTTTTGTGGGCAGGGAGGAAAGGAGGAAGGACAGAGGGGGTAGGTGAGAGCTGCAGAGGGGAGCAAATCTGGACTAGGGGTAGGCAGAAGAATATTGAACAGGCACCTGCCCAGCGCCCCCACATTGTTGTGCCTAAGGCACCTGCCTCTTCTGCCTAGCCCTAGTTCCGGCCCTGACCTATGGATTTCAGTAAATCATCATACTATGTGACTTCATATTTTTCCACGCCACTCATTTTATTCTGTCTTTTCTGCAGGAGGATGTTCTGGGTTATAGTTGTGTAATTGATGCTCATGGCACCACAATCCCACTGCCTGCACAAATTGAGAATGTGACTGGAGAAAAAGATGTTTTTCAAGTGCACTGCCAGACGCACAAGGTGGGTAGGGAATTTGGCTAAATCTTGCATGCCTGGCTGGACCAAATCTGTACGGTTTTTACTGAGCAAGTGGCAGATTTATGTTAATTGCATAATCTGTATATTTCCTAATTATCTTATATCATGTCTACAGTTCGAGTATTCACTACATGTGCTGGAGCATCCAGTTACTGTTTATGTGATAGCGAGCAATGGCCATCGGGTGGATGATAAAGAAGACATTCTGGGTATGTCCAGCTGCTTTCCTCCTCCTATCCATAAAGGCTCTGTATGAATCCTCCTTTTCCATAAAGGTTCTGTATGAATCCTCCTTTCCATAACTGCTCTGTCCGACTCCTCTTTTTCCATAAAGGCTCTGTATGAATCCTCCTTTTCCATAATGGTGCTGTATGACTCCTTGTTTTCCATAATTGCCCGTATAACTCCTGCTTTTCGGTAATAGCCCTGTATGATGCCTCCTTTTCCATAATAGCCCTGTATGAATCCTTCTTTTTTATAATGGCCCTGTATAATGCCTGTTTTTCCTTAATGGCCCTATATGACACCTGCTTTTCTATATTGGCTCTGTAAGACTACTTCTTTCTTATGGTGGATCTGTAGAACTTCCTTTTTTGTTTTTAGTGGTTTTGTATAACTGCTCGGTTGGACAGTCAGACTGTAGTCGCTGCCAGGCCTTGCATAATCAATACAACTGTGTGTGGTGTGCCAAAATGGAAGGTGAAGCCTGTCTGCATCAGAGTCAGTGCCAGCAGAGTGCTCTTGATGTCTGTCCCACACCATCGATCAGTTCGGTAAATAAAAGTCTATGTTTGAAGAGGACAAGGTTAAGTTAATTGGGAAAATGTTGATGGGGAAATGTATGTTTTTGGGCTGTTTATTTGTTTCATTAATGAATGTCCATGTCTCTTTCTGGCAGTTTTCTCCATTGACCGGTATCATTCAGGGTGGGACTACACTCACTATCACCGGAGCCAACATGGGTCAGAAAGCAGAAAATGTGTCCGTGAAAGTAGCTGGCCACCCATGCACCCTGCTGCCGAATCTTTACATTACTTCTAATAGGTTGGTAATTAAAGGTTTTTGAGTATCCTGCGCTGTACTGTACAGGTTGCATAAATGGCAGCTTGTGGGGATGTTATAATAAAAATACGCCTGTTAGTAAAAAAAAGTTGTTGAAGGTTTGAAACAATTTAATTACAAAGCAATTATAAAAACTTTCATGTAGATAATAAAAACGCTAAGAATGTTTGGTTGGTTATAAAGCACAAGTAATTTGTTTGCAGTAAGACTGCAATTGAGCTGATATTCCAGTTTTTAGGGTTAATTTGAGGCGTAGAATCTAATAAAGTTGCAAGGTGTTCAATGTGCTGTTCCATATGCTTCTCGGCCACTTAGGGAAGCTATGCTTAGGGGTCAGCAGGGAAATCGTCAAGAAGAAATTGATGTACGGTGTTGCTTATTAAGTTCTGACACCGATATGTACTGGCTTCTGTCCTTGCCATGTAATGTGACTCTGAATGAATTACTTGTATGGTGAATTTTATATTGTATTTACACAGCCTATGACTTTGTTACACGAAACACGTAAGGCTATATATGTGACATAATGGCGGCTCTAAGAGGCACCGTGCCTGCTAAAGAGCAACAGTGCTCTCAGGCTGGTACACACTCACTCACAAAACATAAAGTGTAGCATTTCTAGCCTAATCCTTTGAAAAGCTTTAGTTCTCTTTTATAAGGGTTGTTTACCTTCAAATTAACTTTTAGCAAGATGTATGTATTGATATTCTGACACAATTTGCAGTTGGTTTTAATTTTTTTTATTATTTGTGGATTTTGAGTTACTTTGCTTTTTATTCAGCAGCTCTTCAGCTTGCAATTTCAGAATCTGGTTGCTAGGGTCTAAATTAATCTAGCAACCATGCATTGATTTGAAAAAGAGGCTGGAATATGAATAGGAGAGGCCTGAATAGAAAGATGAGTAATAAAAAGTAGCCATAATAATAAATGTGTAGCCCTACCAAGTGTTTGTTTTTAGATGGGGTCAGTGACCCCCATTTGAATGCTGTGAACCATTCTATAATTTACTAAAAGGTAACATAAATGTTAACCACCCCTTTAAATGCTGATGCTTGATTATTCTTGGAATACGTCTAACGAGTTCATAAAAGGTTCTTGCTTTTGTCATACCCAGAAAATTAGTTTAGTCTTGTTTTGCATGACCTACCTGCCACATACAAAATATTCAAACCTGATTCCCTTGTGGCAGTTGCATAGCTGGTTCTATCTGGCAAATATCCTTTACATGAGGCTGTTTTGAAAACATCATTATTTTTAAAACCTCCACATCATAGTCTACCCCCTGCTGGTTATCATTGTTAATGAAGACATATTCAAATAGAAGCTGATAGAAGCTGTGCCGTAACTAGATATCACTGGGCCCCAAAGCAAATTATTTTTTAGGCCCCCAAAATATTTAGAGGTTGACTTGTTTTACCAATGTTTATTGAAACTGTATATGAATTAGGGCCTCCTGGACCCCCCTGCAGCCGAAGGGTCTGCTTCCTCTGTAGTTACACCCCTGCTTCTGATGGTCACTTTATAAATGTCAAGCACTTAATATGGGCCTCAGCTCAAAACTCCCAAACGTAGTTACAGTCACCTACAAATGGGGCAGAACGCAGTGTGCAAAATGATTTTAAAAAATTGGCAATTGCATACTGGGATTTGTATAGTGAATGACCCCTAATGGCTCACATTCTCCAATATAACCAGTTTGTCCAAACAAAACAAATCGGACTGGCCAAATAAAATTAAGATAGAATGCATTTTATTAGGCCTACCAATAAAACCCTCTGCAACCATAAAACATACTTCCTGATCACTGCTAATAAATCTGTGAAATGTGGCCACTATGGCCACAGTACTGGTTTAACCAGCTGAACAAGTGCACTGCTATTGTCTTCGCTCTGTAGCAGTTCATAAAATAGAGGATTAAATATCAATTCTTTCTTGTAGAATTGTTTGCACCCTGTCTGCCAGCGATGCTGAAAAGTCTGGGCCTGTAGAGGTTTATGTGGACGATCAGCAACCGGGGGTTTCAGTCCAACATTTCACATACCAGGTGTGTTCAATAGCAAACTACTAGCTGTATGTCTAAAAACCTTGTGGCTTGCACTTGGCCCTTATTGGATAATAGGAATTGTACTTTTATACTTTTGCTTTGTTGATTAGCTAGAATAATCTTAGTTACAATGCCAACTCCCAACAGGATCCTGTGCTGCAGTCTCTGCATCCCCTGCAAGGCCCTGTGGCTGGTGGAACACTAATAACCATCATTGGTGTCAAGCTTTTAACAGGAGATCTGATCAATGTTACAGTGGGGGATATTCCCTGTAAAATGTAAGTAGGTGAATATCTTCGTCAGTGTGAAACAGTATTGTTAGATTCCCAAAAACTCTCTACTGCCATTCAGGTCAAAATAGGGACTTGACTCAGAGGGAAACATTAAAGCCCCACCTTCAGGTTTTGATGCCATTTGAGACCCATGTATTGGAATATGCTGGCTTCTGAGCCTGCAGTTCTAGCCTTGCCAAATCTGTCTCTCTAACCACAACTTTCTTTCTCACCAGCTAATATATTAAATTTCTATTACAAGAAGCCAAAATTGGACATATCCTGGTAACTAACAAACCTTTTAAAAGAAGCACCCTGAAACCTGAATGCACCCTGTTATACTCATCAGCCATTCTTAGATTTTGATGCTTGTAAAGTCTGCCGTTGATCATTAGAATTCTTCCATTTAAAGAAATTGAGTCTTCACAGCCAGGTCCTTCACTTGCAGAGACTGCTGTGACCAATTATTTTATAGTTAAAGGGGAACTATTGTGTAAGTAAAACTTTGATATAAGCTTCGTCATACTGAAATAAGAAACTTTCTAAATACATATTAATATTCTGTACTGTTACTGAAGTGTATGTTCACTGTTCCTCTCTCAGCATCTATTTCTTTTCATTCTGTCTTCTTTCAGGAGTTGGGTGTCAGATAATAATTGACAGTTAGATCCAATATATATTATAGGGGGCTCCTTTTGCCTAGAAGATGTATTAGAGCTCACTCTATTAAAATCACCAGACGTCATGCCTCTCTACATGCAGGATTTGTGCAAAAGGCAGTTATTTTGTTAGATTTTGTTTGCACTAGAATCAGGTATTTGAGTGAGCTCTAATACATCTGCTCCCCCCCCTATAAGATATATTAGATCTAACTGTCAATGACTATAAGACACCAAACTGATGCAAGAAGACAGAATGAAGAATAACAGATTCTGAGAGAGGGATAGTGAACATAAACTTGATTATTTCAGAAATTATGCAGAATATTTAATTGATTATATTTAGTTTCTTATTTCAGTATTTTCAGTATTTTGAAGCTTATATAAAATGTTTATTTTCGCAATAATTTTAAGGGGTTCTCCACCTTTCAAATACATTTTTTAGTTGTTTTCAGATTGCTAACCATAAATAATGGGGGATGTTAGCAACGACTTTATCAAATATAACTGCTGGCTTTAATGAAACTCAGGGATTCCCCCTCCCAGAGCTGTTTCAGAAAGACATGAGAAGGTGAATAATGAAGAAAAGACATCAATACTTTTAAAATGGTCACAAATAAAAAATTATCTGGAATCGGCAGTGGAAGATGAACAAACTCAAATCGTTTAATTTCATTATTTATTGTGTTCCTCATTATCACCGTCAGTTGTTGGTTGCAATGTTTTTTTTTATTTTTGTCTCACCTTCTAGACAAAATGGTGGAGTAACAGAAGGAGAGATACACTGTGTCACAGGTGCCAGTCCAGTCCAAGAGCATCTGCCAGTTAGTGTGTTTTATGGAAGTGCAAAACGGATGGTGGAGGACACACAATACAGCTATACAGAGAACCCAAGCATCTCATCAGCAAACCCCTCAAGATGCTTCTATGGGTAGGAAAACAGAAGATGATAGATTGCATGAATGGACCTCTTAACAATTCTCATATCTTCACTTCCCTTTCTTTTCTCTTAGAGGAGGACGTGTTATCTGGGTGGAAGGTACAAATTTGGATGTGGTAGAGACCCCAGTCATGACTGTCTTGGCCAAGCTATCTTCTGAAAAGCTTAGAGTGGACAATGGTAATAGTAGACGGAAGAAGAGAAAGAGGAGGAGAATACTAGAACATGAAGCTGTACAAGAGGTCGGTTACATTGTAAATTTGGTGCTGACTACATGTTAATAATTTTTTTTGCCGCATTTCGCAGCGGAATTGTCACCCTTAAACTTTAATGTGTTTTTGTGAATTTTCACAACGGGAAAAACATTTTGTCGGAGCAAAACGGGTTAAATTTGCCCATTTGTAGTTATTAATTCATGCTGTGGTGTAAATTAAATTGTTGACTTGTTGGAGATATTTTTTGGAGCTGTTATTTTTCCGTTCTCCTCTCACCTATACATCTGAGATGCTAAATCTACCCTAAAGCTGACCACAGACGCAAAGATCCGATCGTACGAATCAATGTTCGATAGGACTTTCCCATCTCCCGACCTGCCACTAACCATTCAGATCAAAGTCTTACAATTCCGACCAAATAAAGTAGTTAAAGAACAGATCAGCCGATGTTCTGCCCCTGACAGCAATCGTATGATAGACAAAGCTAGTTACAGTCTCCCACTGAAAATCGTACGATCGGCAATACACGCAGAGATATTACCCCTGTCCAATCGACCAAACGACCGATCTCCGCCGGACGAAAAATGTCTGGACTCTCCACACACGTTCTTAAAAACGTACGAATCCTTGCGTCTATGGCCAGCTTTAGGCTCACTGGTGATTATTACTTATTCCTGTCCCTTAGCATGTTGTGATGTTTACATGTATGGATGAAATGGTGTCCAGATGGAGCCAGATTCCGAGCCAACATGTTAAATCAACCATAGGTTATATAAACAAGTCATGATTGTGTATAATCCATCATAAACTTCTTGTTCTGTGCCTTTCAGTTTACTGAGCAATGCCAGCACAATTCCTCCACTCTTTTGAAGTGTTTCTCCCCAAACATCAGTGAAACTTTTGAACCTGTGGATGTATTGTTCATCCTGGACAACGTGCGGATCCCATTCAGCAGCCTCAGAGAGAGCTTCACTTATATCAAAAACCCAACATTTAAACCTCTGAACAGAGAAAATCCAAGCAAACCATACAATCTGAAACCTGGGAACGTTCTTGATATAGAGGTACAAATTCTTGCCTTCTTCTTTTTTTCAACAATTACAACTGGCAACTGCTTTGTTTTTCCCTTTTCTTACCTCTTTCTTTCTCTGGTTTCCATCAGATTAAACCATTTTACGTTTATTGTTAGGGAGAGGGACTAGATTCTGGGATTAGTAAACAAGAAGTTGTTGCAAAAATTGGACATGGCACCTGCACTGTGAAAACGCTGACGCATAATCATCTGTACTGCGAGCCTCCTCCTGAATCACCACAGCCACTTGACTTGAGCACATCTCTGCCTGAGTTTGTGGTGAGTTTTTGAATGAAAGGGTATGATTGTTTGCCACTTTGTCAGTGTCCAAATGATTCTCTATTCCTTTCCATCAGGTGCATATGGGGAAACTTCAATTCAATCTTGGACAAGTAAAATATGATGTAGATGGGCAAACTGCTTTTCCCAAGGAAGCTAAAATTGGACTGGCAGTTGTAGCCACTCTTCTTGTCCCTATTGTGCTAATAATCATTTATATGTACAGGTAAGTTGAGGGACAAATCTGGGGGAAACAAGATGGGGCAAAAAGAATCTTTTACTCCTTGGGCTGTGCATATGCATTATTATATAAGTCCTTAAAGGAGAAGGAAAGGTTAAAACTAAGTAAGCCTTATCAGAAAGGTCCATCTAAATATACCAGTAACCCCCCAAAGTAATGCTGCTCTGAGTCCCCTGTCAAAGGAGACACTGCATTTCTTTCCTTCTATTGTGTACTCATGGGCTTCTGTATCAGACTTCCTGCCTTCAGCTTAAACCTCATTGCCCTGGGCAAGAGCATGCTCAGTTTGCTCGTCTTCCCCCACCCCCTCCCTTCTCTACAGTAATCTGAGCCCAGAGCAGGGAGAGGCTCAGGCAGGAAGTGATGTCACACCACATTAATACTGCAGCTCCTATCCTAAACAAACAGAGAGTTTCTAGAGCTTTTTACTCAGGTATGGTAAAACATTCTACAGAATAAATATAGCATTCTAGCTTGCACTATTGCAGCTAATCTATTGGCAATAAAATGCCTCCGTAGCTTTCCTTCTCCTTTAAGTCACCAAGTGCATAGTACTGTTCACGATAAGAAAAAAAATGCATTGTGTAGTCACCTTTACTCTTTGGTAATGTTTCCAGAAGGCAAAGCAAGATGGCCATGAGAGACTATAAGAAAGTGCTTGTGCAACTGGAGAACCTGGAGACCCGTGTAGGAGATCAGTGTCGAAAGGAATTTACTGGTATGTTCCCACCTTACTTCCATTAGATTTGTTTGTTTTTCTTGTAAAGATATTTACTCCTTGTCTATCATGGTGTCACCCTTTCTTCTTTCAGATTTAATGACAGAAATGATGGATCTTAGCAGTGAACTTGAAGGCACTGGAATTCCCTTTCTGGATTCTAGGACATATGTTGAAAGAATCTTCTTCCCTGTAAACATTGACTCTCCACTCCCAAAGAGCTTAGATGTTCCAGCAGGAAGAAGGAGCACTGTGGAACAAGGCCTTACACAGCTGTCCAACCTCCTCAATAACAAGCTTTTTCTTACCAAGGTACAAGAGTTAAACTCTCTTAATGAAATTGTTACCCGTGCCATCTCTGTTTAACAATCATCCCCCACCTAGATACAATTTATACATCTAAATGTTACTGTAGGTTGCAATGCCTCCCCTTCATCAGTGCTCAAATCACTCTGATGACCTAATTTGCTAATGGCAGAGACATAACTAGTTTTAGGCAGATAATGCATGTGCTCAGATGCAATTGGGAGGGTGTGCTCCCTTCTTATGGTGAGCATAGGAGATGTGCAAGTGGCATGGGTGACATACAGAGCAGGGGGTGTTGGCGTGGTGTGGAACAAGCAGGCTTGCAATCAGAATGGGGTATTAATGTGCAGAGTTGCAGAGGAGAGCCATTCAGAGTGCCAGGCCAAGCAGTATCTCCTTGGGCACCAATACTACTTGGCTTGGCGTTGTGTTGTGTCTAAATGCAAGTTGCAGCGAAGAGTCCTCAACTTAACACTTGCAATAGAGCAGCCGTATAACACCTTATTCACGATCAATTGTCATGAAAATATACATAAATATTCTGCAAGCAAAATGCCAATTTTTGTAATGCTTTCATAACTGCATTGTGGACAGAATTATTTGCACTTTGCCTCTATTAGTTAATGAACGTGACTCCGGCATTATGTTTTTTTAGCTAATTGAAACCCTGGATGCTCAGTTCACACTTTCCCAGCGGGACCGATGCCATGCTGCTTCTCTGCTCACTGTGGCTTTGCACGGAAAATTGGAATATCTTACAGATGTCATGAAAACACTGCTGGCTAATCTGATAGACCAATGCGTGGCCAAGAATCCAAAGCTCCTGTTTCGCAGGTTAGTGTCTGGCTGTGCAGAATGTATCCAAACAAGAATATTCCATTTATAGCGTGTACGTTGCACAGGGGGTAAATTTGTGTAGTGATTGTGTAGATTCTCTTCCACCTTTTAATGTTTATTTTCCTGCAGGACAGAGACCATCGTTGAGAAACTTCTATCAAACTGGATGTCTATCTGTCTCCAGACAGACCTTCGGGTGAGTGCATATATCACCTTTACCCTTTCTCCACACAGATATGACTCTTAGCTTTTCCAACTGTATAGTTAGAAAAGGAACATGCTGTAACATTCAGAGATGCTCATGCATGTACAAAGTTGCCCCTGCGCATTAATTTTTTCCAAGTGAGACCTCTGTTCTCTTCTTGTTTGTGTCATTTCTGAAACAAAATGATCCAACAGCTGTGGTTTTGGAAATAGAAGATTGTTTACTGAAAAGACCTGGGCAGCCAAGTTGAATAAATGATTGTTGTAGGAGCTAAACATTTTTAAATATGTTATTCTTACAGGAAGCAGCTGCAGAGCCTCTGTACATGTTATACTGTGCCATTAAGTACCAAGTGGATAAAGGTCCAGTGGACGCAGTGACTGGCAAGGCAAAGCGTACCCTAAATGATTGTCACTTGCTACGGGAGGACATAGACTATCGTCTCATGACACTTACCGTGATAGTGAAAAGTGGGCGAGAGACACATCATGTTCCTGTGAGAGTGCTTGATACAGACACAATCACCCAGGTCAAACAAAAAATCCTGAACCAAGTTTACAAAGGAACCCCATTCTCGCAGAGACCAGAAGCTACCACTCTAGACCTAGGTATGGATATCTAGGTCTAGCTCCTCTTTTTTTAATTTTATATATATTTATTTAAAATGAACCTTGTGTTGGTACAGAAGTCAGGTTTCAGGAGGTCATATGTGACCCAGAATCTTAGGTATTACACATTGATTGTATTTTGATGTCATTTAAACATTTTCATTAGGGTAATTCTGAAGTTGTATATCACAAAAATATATTTAGCTCCATTCAAACTCTGTACTTGTGAACCCAAATCGCTACACAAAATAGTAATCTAATCCAAAACCATAGATTTGTTAAATTCAATAGCGATTGCTTCTTCAAAGGTATAAACCGTTCACCCAAGTCATTTTCTGACCTGGGTGTATAAACCCCAGTCCCACAATCCAGGGTTCTTTGAACCTTTAACACTGCATGTATCATGAAATTAAAATTGCACTCACCGCTTGGCCTGGGTGCACCGCCCCGAACCCATAGCTTGAGGTGAAGTATAAACAAAGAATTACTGGCAAGCGCTCCTTTTCGCCACTCAATAGATAAAAATTCTACTTTATTACAGCAGTTTAAAAACATGAACATCTAGACGCATTTCGTATAAGATAATATGTATGCATTCCGAAGTTGTGTTTAGGTGTGATGGTAACGTTTGAAAATGTTGAAAGGTGTTGGAGGACTCCATTTATAAGGGTCATGAAGCCTAAACATAAATGCAGACCCTATTTATAAAATTCAAAATCAGCTTCCTGTCTAGTTCAAAGCTAATTGCTAGAATGGGTGTCTTTTCTTTTCAAGATCTAGTACATTTTTGGTCCTAACTGCATACATTTTAGAAAAACCCATAGCACCCCCTGTTGTAAAATATGAGGACTCAACTCCTGAGTTCCATGATTTGTAAAACACCTCACACCCAGATGCCTTGTTAAAGTTGTTGGAACTTCCTATTGTGACTTCTAATATTCAAACATAAAAGAGAGAGAACCCCAAATCATTAAATAAGAATCTCACTTGTACAAATGCTGGGTTCGGGTGCCATGCCCCGAACCATCAGCTGAGTATGACGGAACACTGTAGAAAACATTATAGGACTTACACTCAGCAAAAACTCCAACATATAGGTCAAAAGTAAAGTAGAATAGCTATTTATTCAAATAGCATAACAAAATAAGTCTTGTGCGTTTTGTGCTTGGCCATAGGCTAATATTCTTATATTGACTTGCCTTATATTATAAGCTATATTATTCTCTATATATTATATTTTTTAAATAGTGAAGATAGAATGATTCTGTTTGCTTTCTTAGAAGACCGAAAAATGGAAGTGATTTAACTTTTGTTTTTTTGTTTTTTATAGAGTGGCGCTCTGGAAATGCAGGCCATTTGACGCTGTCTGATGAGGACCTGACGTCGCTAATACAGGATCAGTGGAAGAGGCTAAACACACTGCACCATTACAAAGTAAGAACATGGACAGACTTTATGTGACAGTAGGAGTGGTGCTTTTGCCTGAGCCTTACAAAGATTATTTCTTCCTTTCAGGTTCCTGATAATGCAACAGTGGCTCTTATCCCAAGGCTACACAATAATCAGTGTGAGACTCCAAGCAACAGTTTCATAGGTGGCGAAAGTGAGTATTTGTTTGTCTTGAGTTTCCTGACCATTGCCACCATGTTTTTTGTTGTTGCTGTTTTCCATTGGTTACTAGACTGCTTCCCATGACCAGCATAGCAGAGGCTCCAAACATTATCCTTCCTTACACCCTATGCCCTAAGCCTGTGATCCCCCAAACAGTGGCTCACGAGCAACATGTTGCTCACCAACCCCTTGGATGTTGCTCCCAGTGGCCTCAAAGCAGTTGCTTATTTTTTAATTCCTGGCTCGGAGTCAAGTTTTGGTTGTATAAAAAACAATTGTACTGCCAAGCACAGTCTCCTGCTGCTTGCCAGTACACATAGGGGCTACCAAATGGCCAATCAAAGCCCCTTTTTGGCACCCCTGAGACTTTTTTTAAATGCTTGTGTTGCTTCCCAACTGTTTTTACATCTGAATGTGGCTCACGGGTAAAAAAGGTTGGGGACCCCAATTGATACTATTCTGTCTGTGTATCCTACAGAGACGCCAATGTTGGAGGATGGAGAAGAGGGAGGAATTAGAACTTGGCACCTTGTGAAGTCTGCGGAGGAACCAGAGGTTTGCAAGAATCGGAGAAGCAGCCTGCGGGAGCGAGAACGTGCCAAAGCGATACCAGAAATCTTTTTGACCCGGTTACTGTCTATGAAGGTGAGGCATAAGAAATCATACCACTTCTCCTCTTAGTATTCTAGTCCCAAGAATAGACTGACTATGACTCTTATTATCATGGCACATCTTTGGCAATATGGCCATTGGTATTCTGATTACTAAACCCCTGTACCCATTGGCACCCACAGGGCACATTGCAGAAGTTTGTGGATGACACATTTCAGGTGATGTTGGGCGTCAACCGACCAGTGCCTATTGCTATCAAGTATTTCTTTGATTTCCTTGATGAGATGGCTGAGAAGCATGAGATTACCGATGCAGAAACTGTACACATCTGGAAGACAAACAGGTGAACAAGCTCTAGAAAGTATGTAGAGCAGATTTCACAGCATCCTCAGTCATTATCCAAGATGCTGACATGTGACTTTCCCATGATGTGGCGATACTGGTGTGTTAAGATTTAACTAGAATTCCAGTTTCATCTTTAAAATCAGAATATTTTAACTAGTTTCATATTAAATTTCGTCTTAGAATAGAATACTGGTTATGTAAGCGACACTGCAAGGTTGCCCCATGGTTACCAACCACCAGTTGTCTTTTACTGGTTTAGGGCACTTAGTATAATGAAATGGAATATTCCCAGGAGATCCTAGCCTGTTTCCCAGCCCATATAAAAGATAGGAGCATGTGGGGTCTACTTTTAGTGATGTTGTCCCATTATGATCTACATCCATAAAAGCATTGTTAGCATTCTGTTCCATGGAAAATCTGACTTAAATGTTAATTTATAGGAAAATATTTATTATTATATTTAACAAACAACTATTTCTTATGTAACCTTAATAATAATAATAAATATCTAAATGAAAAGCATGAAAAAGAAGGGTGACTTAGACAAGCTTTTTGTTGACAGTGTCTTGAGATCTACTGATCATCAGCTAAAGGTCTACTGGTAGATACCGATCTACCTTTTGGGCACCCCTGGGTTACAGGATATGGGTAATATTCTCACTCTCATACCTTCTTGATTTTTTTTTCCTTTTCCTTCCCTTCTACCAGCCTTATGTTACGGTTCTGGGTGCTAATTCTGAAAAACCCTCAGATGGTGTTCGACGTTGAGGTATCAGAGAATGTGGATTCCATCCTGGCCGTGATAGCTCAGACTTTCATTGACTCCTGCACCATCTCTGAGCACAAAGTTGGGAGGGTGAGTGTGGCTGTATTATATTTTGGTAGTGGGTGACATTATGATGTTAAGGAAATAAAGTACCATTGTTAACCTGCCCTTCCTTTGCAGGACTCTCCCGTCAACAAACTGCTATATGCAAGGGAAATCCCACGATATAAACAACTTGTTGAAAAGTAAGCATATTCTAATAAGTCTGTTTAGTGCTTTGTATCTTAATAAGTGGCTTTCACTTTGATCTTAACCCTGGATTTTAATGTTCTGATCAGCTATAGGTTAATTTTAGTTCTCAATAGGGATGCACTGAATCCACTATTTGGAATTCGGCCGAATACCAAACTGAATCCTAATTTGCATATGCAAATTAGAGGCAGGAAAGGAAAAAGTGTGACTTTTTTTTTACTTCCTTGTTTTGTAAAAAGTCACGTGATTTCCCTCCCCACTCTAATTTATATATGCATATTAGGATTCGGATTCAGTGTGGCCAGGCACAAGGATTCGGCCGAATCTGAATCCCAAACTGAATCTTGGATTTGGTGCATTCCTAGTTCTCAATACAATTATTACTACACACACATGGATTGCAATGATGCTTACACCAGAACACATCTAAGAAAATATTCATAGAAAGGCCTAACTTCATAAAATGAATGTGCAGCAGCAATGCACATCATCTGCCATTTAGAACAGTCAACGCTTGTTCAGTATTTGGAATCCAGACATATTTGAGAGGATTGTAATTTTCCTTTTGCACAATGTCTCTTTGTAGCTACTATGCTGACATCAAAAATACACCTGCTGCCAGCTACCAAGAAATGAATTCCTTCCTCACAGAGCAGTCTGGGGTAAGTGGGAGTGCTCAAAATGTATACATCATTCATGTCTAAGTGGAGCAGGTCCATATTCAAACATTCCAAGTGTCAAGTGTATCAGAAGCTGTACCCAGAGGAAACCCACTCAAACATGGAAAGAACATACAGACTTAGTGCCCTGGCTGGAGTCAAACCTGTGTATGCCAAATATAAATTATATAAATTGGCCAGTATACAGTTATGATAGAAGCAAAGGTGCCAATCCCTAGTTATTCTAGTTGGTTACCTTCTACCCCAAGCTGGTGCTCCCCTTTTTCAAAAAATACAATCAGTCCACTGACTTTTTCTGTGAGTATTATTTTGCTCCGTGTTCCAGACATCCTCTGAGAAAATGTAAAATTGGGGTTCTATGGTATCTCTAAATAGATAGTTAGGTCCTATTGACCTACATGGCTGAGGGTAAGCATTATGGAAACCACCATTTGTATGTATAAATGCAAATATGCAGAGAAGGAGTGTCTTACACATGCAATAATCTATGACCCCCTACCTTGATATTTATGGTCAAATAAAGGGACTATGCTTCATACTGAGATTGTTCATTTTGCTTAATAAAGTACAGAAAAGAGGCTTGCACGGAATAATATGGCCATTGGTGGTGATCTAATCCATGGATTGCATTTCAGGATAACGATGTTATGATTGTCAATGCAAGCTCGTTTATTAATGTTAATTGTCTGTATTTCTTCTTCTTCTATCTGGGCAGGCTCATTCGCCTGAACTGAACTCCTTGGTTGCACTGCAGGAGCTTTATAATTACATCAACAAGTACTATGATCAGGTAGGTGGCTTAATAGTGTAACCTGTGCAAAAAAAAACGAAAAGGGAGAAATGCATCAGGGTAACGAATCCTCTTCACTCATCAACAGATTAGCTCAGCCCTGGAGGAAGATCCAAACGGGCAGAAGATGCAACTGGCTTACCGCCTTCAGCAGATCTCTGCTCTCGTAGAAAACAAAGTAACTGATCTGTGATGATCTGCAAATACACTTGATGGTTTTGCTGGCATTTGCTCATGCTGACACTTGTGTAGGAGAACCAGGAGAGATCATGGACTATAAGCTCCATCACATTATGTGTTTTGGGGTTTTCCCTTCTTAAGCCATATCTAGAGACTGCTCACTGCAGCATATTGTGCTTGTGGGAGGTTTGGCACCTTTTGGAATTCAGGACGCAGCACTTAGTTCAATCAGTTTGCGTTACCTTTCCCCCCTAGAACAGTTTGCTCTTATTGGCTGATAGGCCTCTGGAATTTTATAAGTGCCTTAATGTAATGGACAAGCTGTTTTAACCTGAAGCCCTTTATCTGTACTGTTTTTGTCAGGGATGACTGTATTTCCACAGCCCCCTGAAACGTGATATTGTTCATGCTTCTGTCTTTATGTTGTACATTGCTTACCTGAGAAGTCCTTGCTGTGACTGGCTGTTGTAGTTGGGAAGGAGAAAATGCAGAGCTTAAGCTTTTAGTGGCAAGAGAGAATGAAATGGAGAGTGGCAGTGACCTGCTCAGGACGCAATGCGTGTGGCGTACGTGTTTATTGAGCCCATTTGCTGCTTGGACTGCAGACTCAGGTTTGCCCGCAAGGTGCCAAGACTATAAAGTACATCAACAAAAGGACCTACACTCTCATAAGAGGAACGATGCATCTGTCTATCCAGACAGACTTGTAAAGCTTTTCCTAAAGTATGCAAAAGCTGTAAATAAGTATATTTATTGCTCTTTTTACACGCAATGGTTTGCAAATAAAATGTGATCTTTTTTGAAAATAAAATGCATCTTTGTTGCAAAATATATATATATATATATATTAAAATAACAAATCTTCTTTATAATAGTAACTACCCAAACTTCTGTTTATTTCCACCTAGAACATAAAGGGGGTGCATGCTGCTTACGGTCTGTAAACAGATAGTCAACATATTCTACAGTCTAAGGGCCCTATCACATTCACACACTCCAGTGTCCATTTTATAAGGAGCCAATGAAACTGCCTCTATGGTTTTGGGTAGTGGGGCAGAAATTAGAGCAGGGGTGCCCGAAAGGTAGATTGGGATATACCAGTAGGTGGTTAGCTGGTGATCAGTAGATCTCAAGACACTATCACAAACAGCTTGTCTTAATCACCCTCCTGTTTCATGCTTTTCATTAAGATATTTATTATGTTAAGATCACATAAGAAACAGATGTTTGTAAAATTTAGCAATAAACATTCTCCCATTAATCAGTATTTAAGTAATATTTTTCATGGAACAGAATGCTAACAATGCTTTTATGGAGGTAGATCATAATGGGACAACATTACTAAAAGTAGACCTTTGCATTCGTAAAGTATGGGCATTCCTGAACTAGTAGAATTAAGCCAAAGGCAACTGGACATTTAGGGGGTTATTTTATATGGATTAGAGGAAACTTATCTGTATTTGGCAAAAAGGGACACTTTTAGTTACATGGTTTGTACAAAGTATGCATAACTTGATGTGCCCCGCCAAGGCAGTGTCCATGCATCAGTCCTACCTAAGTGAAAAAAGGGTATTTTCTTTGGGAGGAGAAAGACCATACCTGCTCTCTCTTTATTTGGCATGACCTCTTCCAAAGAAACATTCAGCATTATGGGCTTTTAAGTATTCTGTAGGACTGTGTTTAGAGGGGCGGGGGTTTGGAGAGCAAGTATTAAAGGGAAAGCCAGTTTTCTATATAGAATATACAAAAACAAAAAATGCAGCTCATCCATGTGTTGCAATTAAAATCAGTCTGGTGCATGGGTGTGTGGCTTATATCATATACTGAACTAAACAAATTATCCCAGCACTTATACAACTTTAAGGAACAATTGGATTAGAGGAAACTTATCTGTATTTGGCAAAAAGACACTTTTAGTTACATGGTTTGTACGAAGTATGCATAAGCTGATGCGTCCATGCATCAGTCCTACCTAAGTGAAAAAAGGGTATTTTCTTTGGGAGGAGATATATATATACATACATTTTTCTGATTTTTTTGAAGAAAAAAAAGTCAAACCAAACTAGAATCCACAATTTGACCTTATTTATTATTTAAAAAAGCATGATTTAATCTGTTAGGGTAAAAACTCGAAATCGAACGAAATCACAATTTTTTCTGCATTTATTCCTGAATTGTTCAATTTTTTCTGGCTCTGTCCCTGAAAAGCCAGAATTTTTCGAATTTTTGCACGAAAAAGTCGGATTTTTGGGTTAATTCCAGCACTGCCATTTACTTATACACAACCTCGGCAGGTCAGAGATGGCAGATTTTCGGATTCGAGCTTTTTGCTGCATCAGACTTTAATAAATTGAGTTTTACAAAAAATTCGAGTTTTGCCTCATAAAACTCGACCTGAGTTTAATAAATAAACCCCTAAGAGTTTTTCTTAAAAATGTTTCACCACTCGCCCGAATGTTCAAACCTTTGCGGGTAGTAAAGTCACAGACATCCAATCACAATGGTTCCATTGAACGTCATTAAAGGGGCACTGTCATGGGAAAAAAATTATTTTTCAAAATGAATCAGTTAATAGTGCTGCTCCAGCAGAATTCTGCACTGAAATCCATTTCTCAAAAGAGCAAACAGATTTTTTTATATTCAATTTTAAAATCTGACATGGGGCTAGACATTTTGTCAATTTCCCAGCTGCCCCTGGTCATGTGACTTGTGCCTGCACTTTAGGAGAGAAATGCTTTCTGGCAGGCTGCTGTTTTTCCTTCTCAATGTAACTGAATGTGTCTCAGTGGGACATGGGTTTTTACTATTGAGTGTTGTTCTTAGATCTACCAGGCAGCTGTTATCTTGTGTTAGGGAGCTGCTATCTGGTTACCTTCCCATTGTTCTTTTGTTTGGTTGCTGGGGGGGAAAAAGGGAGGGGGGTGATATCACTCTAACTTGCAGTACAGCAGTAAAGAGTGAAGTGAAGTTTATCAGAGCACAAGTCACATGACTTGGGGCAGCTGGGAAATTGACAATATGTCTAGCTCCATGTCAGATTTCAAAATTGAATAAAAAAAAAATCTGTTTGCTCTTTTGAGAAATGGATTTCAGTGCAGAATTCTGCTGGAGCAGCACTATTAATTGATGCATTTTGAGAAAAAAAAATTCCCATGACAGTATCCCTTTAAGGTGTTGGCTGAAACTCACAGGTGTGTGAAAGTGTGATCCAGTCACAATGGTACTATGATTTTCACTGATGCAGGTGTTAAAGGAACAGTTATACCAAAAAATTAAACTGTTTTAAAAGAATGGCAATATAATGTATTGTTCCCATGCACTGGTAAAACTGGAGTGTTTGCTTCAGAAACACAATTATATTTTATATAAACAAGCTGCTGTGTGTAGCCGTGGGGACAGCCATTCAAGCACAAGTCACACAGTAGATACCAGATAAGTTCTGAAGAATCCCATTGTAAACTGAAGAGCTTATCTGCTTTCTGTTGTCTTTTCTCCTCTTGCAGCTTTGAATGCCCCCCCCCCCATGGCTACACAGCAGCTTGTTTATATAAATTGTAATAGTCTTGCTGAAGCAAACACACCAGTTTTACCCGTGCAGCACAACAGTACATTATGTTTTCATTAGTTTAAAGATTTTCATTTTGTAGTGTTACTGTTCCTTTAAGCTTTCAATGTACATGACTGGAAGTGTGAATTGTTGTGAAGCCGCCAGGCTCAATGTGGCCACTCGGATGAGTGGTGAAACGTTTTCAATAAAAACTCTATTCTCACACGTTTGACCAACACACACTATTATATGAGGTATAGAAAATAAAACATTGGCTGGATTTAGTTCTTTCCCACCAGTGATTGCCTGGGCCACTGAAATACTGTGCCAGAGATTCATGCCATTTGCCATTAGCCTCCTTCTCAATGTGAAACACACTGTCCGTGAAAATTCCCATTGTTTTCCTCAACTCTCAAAACTGGTGAGTAGGAAAACGCAAAAAAATGGGTACTAGGTGAAAATGCCTACATGATATGACTCTCTTTAAGACATGATATGTCTTAAAGAATTATAGCTTGTCCTTACTCACTAGTGGTCATCTAGTGGCAACAGATATTAATGAGAAGGTTCATCTTTAAAGGAACAGTAACACCAAAAAAAATAAAGTAATGAAAATATCATGTACTGTTGTCATGCACTGGTAAAACTGATCTGTTTGCAGAAACATAATTACAGTTTATATAAACAAGCTGTTGTGTAGTAATGGAGGAAATTGGAAAAGGCTATATGGCACAGTTTAAATAGTGAATAACATAACACCATTTTGTTCTACAGAGCTTATCTGCTATCTGCTGTGCTGCCCCCATTGCTACACAGCATCTTATTTATATAAACAATAGTAGTGTTTCTGAAGCAAACACACCAGTTATACCAGTACAGGACAACATTACATGATATTTGTATTACTTTAAAACACTTAAATTTTTTTGATGTTACTGTTCCTTTAAAAGGCACCTGTTGGGCCAAAATATTATCCCCAACCAAAGGAGGGGGCTAATAAGAGTCCACACTCCAGCTGGGGGTAATGGTAGTTTTTTTGTACAAAAAATTGCTCCCAACCAGAGGTAGGACACTCACACAATTAGGAAAAAAACTTTGTTACCCCTAACTGGAGCGCGGGTTCTATTAGCCCGCTCCTCTGGTTGGGGATATTGTTTGTGCCCAACAGGTGCCCTTTAAGATAACTTTGAGTATGTAATAGGAAGGTTAACTCTTCAATTGCCCTTAATTTTTTCTTTTTTATAGTTTTTAAATTATTTGCCTTCTACCTCTTTTCAGTTTTCAAAGGGGGGGTCACTGACCCCATCTGAAAAACAAAAGCTCTGTAAGACTACATGTTTATTGTTATTGCTACTTTTATTACTCATCTTTCTAAATCATATTCCTGTCTCTTAATTAAATCAATGCATGGTTGCTAGGGTAATTTGAGCTGCTGAATGAAAAGCTAAATAACTGTACATCATGCTACAAGTTAATTTAAAGGTAAACAACCGCTTTAAATGGGTTGTTTACATTTAGGGGCAAATTTACTTACCTTCGTAGATCCGCCAGCGTTGTCTTCGCCGCACTTCACCAGGCGTAGATTCGTCAGGACATTGCAAATTCACGAAGATCCGAAGTTCCGCACAAGTTACCGATCGTTTCGGAAGTTGCACTAGCGAAGTTACGATGAGCGGTCCGAAGTTGCGCTAGCGAAGGCTAATTTGCACACGGCGCGAAATTTAAATTTCAATGGACGTGTATGCAGCAGTGCATACAGAACACTACACAAGCGCAGGGAAACGTAATAAAAGTTTATTTAGGTGTTCTAATGCCCTACACATGTGCCCACAGTATAGTTAAGGTGCCACAAATGTAGGTAGGAAGGTGGGCACCCTAAAAAAAAATTCGATCTTTTTCAGCCTAACACCCAAAAAACATCAGCGTTTTTTGGGACTTAGAAAAAATTTCAACTATTTTGGGACTTTTTGGGAACATTTTTCAACTTTTTTTTTCAAAACTCCTATCTACTCTATTGCACTTCGCCTGCTCTAACTAGGCGAAGTAAACTCTGGCGAAGGAGCTCACGTTCAGAAAAAGACCAATCTTAGTAAATTTGCGTATTTTCACCACCTTCGCCAGAGTGCAACTTCGCCAGTGTTAGGGTGCGAAGTTGCGCTAGGCTATCATCATCACTGGCGAATTTTCACCAGGGTGACTGATAGTAAATTTGCGAAGTTGTGAAATGACTTCACGCTGGCGTTAGTCACTTCGCCCTTTAGTAAATTTGCCCCTTAGTATGATGTAGAGAGTGATATTCCAAGACAATCTGCAATTGTTTTTTTCTTTTTTTTATAATTTGCTTTTTTATAGTTATTTAGCTTTTTATTGATATAGAGAGTGATAGTCTTTATCATTTGCTGTCTTTAATTTTTTTATTCAGCAGCTCTCCAGTTTTCAATGTTGGCGATATGGTTACTAGGGTCCAATATACCCTAGCAACCATGTATTGATTTGAATAAGAGACTGAAATATGAATAGGAGAGGGACTGAATAGAAAGACAAGTAATAAAAAGTAGCAATAACAATAAATTTGAAAGTCAGAAAAAGGCAAATAATTCAAAAACTATAAAAAAAATAGATAATGAAGACCAAATGAAAAGTTTATTTAGAATAAGCCATTCTAGAACATACTCAAAGGTAATTTAAAGGAGACATAGGATAAATGAAAAAAACCAACTTTGTAGGCAATTGTAAGTAATATATGGTGTTGCTTTTCCATGATGCTAAAAATTAATATTATCTTTAAAATTAGCCCCTTTATTCGCGCTCCCTATAGATGTGGCCCCTGTCTATGTTTCAAATAAGATGTGGGAGTGTCCTAACGGTCCCAGTCAGAAGCACAGTAGGAGGGGGACAGCCAATCACAGTCCTGCAGTCACACAAGCACAGACAGGATCTAGTTCCCTATCAGGTCCTGCTAGCTGCTGATTGGTTCCTGTCCTACAGTGCAGTTGCTGGCTCCCCTGCACAGCCTGGGAATTCAGTGGAAGAGAAGGGAGTGATTATTAGGGTTTTTGCAGAGATATTCAGTAAATCAGCCTGAAACACTACTTTTTTTGAGCAGAATTCTTCTATGTTTAAATGAGTATAATGCACTGGTACATTCTTATTTTTTTTTACACACTGTCTCCTTTAAAGGTGAACCACCCCTTTAAGACCCTGCAGAAAAGGTATTGGAGAAGCAGCTGTTTATTCACAGATATAATTGTTGATACAAAAAGACAAGAAATGTATCCAGATATTGTACAGTAAAACACAGCGCTACATATCACTTATCCCAGGAAACACAACATTAACAAAACACAACGACTTGGTGGAACTCACGGGGAACAAGGTAAAGCTGCTTAATCCCCTTTGCTCTACGACAGTACTGACTTCAACTCAGTCCAACAGCAGCTCCCGCACAGGCAACTTCCTTCCACCAATAAAATGGACGCGCACCTTCCAGAGGGTGACACTATAGTTCCTATCCCTGGAAAGGACCGTCCCTCTAGTGGATAGGAAATAGATGATTCATATGGCAGTGAGCTAGTTTCTATCCCTAGAAAGGACCTAATGACTCTAGTGGTGAGGTACTGATATGAAATGATATGAATTAGTCCAGTCTATAATGACCAAGCTAAATGCCTTCAAAGTAAGGTCCCAAATAAGGATAGACTCTAGTCTGTTCTAATAGAGCTAGCTATTTCTCATCCTTATAAAGGCCCTCACAATATATTAACCTTATGGTATGTTAAATAGATAGAAAACTATTTGCAACTCATTAAATGACATATTTCTGCCATTTTTATAGATAATAGTTATTCATATATAAGATGTGTGAAATCCATCATCTGTTTTAGACTGTTTTACTGCTATTTCATGAGGTCCAGTAAAGGGATAGAAACTTGTCAGTTCATACAAGCTAATTCTCATCCTGTCTATGGACCTTCTATAACAGTACAGGGACCATCTGTATGAGGCAAATACCTGACAGGTCCAGTAAAGGGATATAAACTAGTCAGTTCATATAATAACAAGCTAATTCCTATCCTGTCTAAGGACCTTCTCTAACAGTACAAGGACCATCTGTATTAGGCAATTACCTGACAGGCCCAGTAAAGGGATAGAAACTAGTCAAGTTCATATAAGAACAAGCTAATTCCTATCCTGTCTAAGGACCTTCTCTAACAGAGCCATTGACATACATCATAGGACTGCTCCTAGGTACCAGGACTTAGCAGTCTACTAAAAAGATCCAATTCCAGGTTCCCTCTGCCCAGTTATGAGCTAAGTTTATTGGTCCACACAAAATCCTTGAAATTCTAAGTCTGTCAAGGTTTGTTTAGAGCTGCCAATGGATGAATACTGTGATTCACATTTCTTTAAGTTGCTCCAAGACACCAACTATAGGGTCCAGAGGCAGCCCTTTGGGGTAACATAACATCCTGCCTATGACTGGTGTTTTTTATGCTGTTTCCATAAACGCTACTCTAAATGAGCAGACAGCTATGGTACGGGTTCACTTATATTGCTATCCCTGAATTTGCAAGTAGGTATGGCCTGTTCCCCTGTACCTTACCTGGCCAAAGGTGATCAGTGGAAGCTCTTTAGTACGAATGTACTAAAGAGTTGGATGGTATCTAAAATTGCAGGCAATTCTGTTTGGGGATGTTGAATCAATAATAAAATATCATCAGCGAAAGCTGTTATTTATTTGTTTTAAGTGTCCCAGAGGGATTCCTTGGAAGGATTTATTAAGAAGGAGATGTTGTATTAAAGGGTCTAACGCTATGTTAAATAATAGAGGGGAGAGGGGGCAACCCTGTCTGGTTCCTTGTTGAATTCTAATGAGTTATACCCATTAACTGTCAGGAAGGTTTGAGGTGAGTCATATAAGGCTCTGAAAAGATTAAACATGTGTATCCCAAAGTGTTGGAATTTCAGAAGTCATTGTATATGTGTGTGCGAGATCCTAGCGCTTTATCTGCATCCAAGTTGATTAATAAACCTTGTCTTCTTTTTTCCAGGTTACATTGATAGATTGTGGCTATAGCTTTCCTGATCGCTTGTACAGGGTGCCTGTTCTGGAGAAAACCCATCTGATTAGAGGCGCGTATAGAGGGGAGAATTCTTTGTTAAGTGGATATTTTTACATCCCAGGTGCATGACTTTACATTTATCAACATTGAATCTCATTTGCCACTCAGCTGCCGAGATTGCCAGTTTGTCAAGATCCTGTTGCAAGTGCCACATCCTGGATGGAATTAATTGGGCTGGATAGTTTTGTGCAAACATTGATACATTACTCACAATACCCTCCCCGAAGTCATTAATGAACAAGTTAAATTAAAGTGGACCCAATACTGAGCCCTGATGGACCCCACTAAAAACCTTACTTAAGTAAAGAATGTACCATTAACAACCAACCTCTGTACCCTATCCTGTAGCCAGTTTCCTATCCATGTGGAAACGACTTCATTAAGTCCAACAGACCTTAGTTTAGAAAGCAGTAGTTTGTGGGGCACAGTATCAAATGCTTTGGGATAATCCAAATAGTTGACATCTACTGCCCCCCACTGTCCCGCATCTTACTTACCTCATCATAAAAAGCAATTAAATTTGTCTTACATGACCTTTCCTTCATAAAGCCATGCTGATTGCCGCTAATAAAGCCATTCACTAGGAGATTTTGAAAATTATCCCTTACCAAGCCTTCAAATAACCGGCATCTTTTTACTATTAATATACTTAAAACACTTTTTGGGGTTAGTCTTAGCCTCAGCCGCAATGCTCTCTTCATTTCCTTTCTTTGCCTTCTGGATTGCTGTTTTATAACATTTATATTCTTTTTTTCCCAAAAGACTTGTAGTTTTTGACCTTGACAGCTGATTTGTCCTAAATGCAAACATCTACTGCCAAGCAGTTTTTAGACAATTTGTGTCATGTCTGGCCACAGGTGAGTGACCACCGGGCTGGAGCCTATTTGCAAAGTAATACCCCTGAATGGATGGACAATTAGTAGAAGCCATAGTAAGGCAAAAAGTAAACATTTAATAACAAAATGAGAAAATAATCAAACACACAGAAGTTGAAAAATACAAGCCTGGAATGAGGCTGGCAATGGAGAGAGGCAAGTCCAGAAACAGACAAAATGGTCAGGGCTGGCAGCAGGCAGGCGAAGTCCAAAAGGCAGGCTGAGGTCAAATGGCAGGCAGCAGACGAGCAAGGTTGAGAAACAGGCCGGAGGTCAGAACCAAGGGAATCCAGAGTAGTAGGAGTCGGGAACCAGGTGAGAACAGGAAGGCGAACACGGAGCAAGCCAGGGAACACAGGAACCAGGGATCAGCCAGGAATCAGCATAACACAGGTAGAATGGGCTCAGATGATCAAGCAACAGGAACTTTGATGGCACAGGCTTATAAAGGGCCTCGATTGGTTGACTGACAACACATGTTGTTAATGAGGCAAGATAATGTAAGCGTGTTGCAAGAATATAGTAAGTCTGTTCATGGCAGTGTCCAGTATAAGCACTAGGATTCCCCAGTGGCTCACCAGTATAATGCAGGATTGTCCAAATACAAAGACCAGTGTGTGATTCCTGACAATTGTGCTCTTTCACTTTAAGGGCCTTTCCTGTGGTGGTCTTTTAGTTTACCCAGGGGAACAATATATTGGGGGGGGGGGTTTTCAGGACAACCTGAGCTTTCAAAATATGCTAGAATTTTGGTTCAATTCCACTTCTGTAAAACGTGTGGTAGAGTGACTAGGAAAAGGTAGAAAAAGGTCACTCTAGCCTTTAATTTCTCCCCAGGTACTGAAATAGGCTCCAGGAAGGGAGTTATTAAACAGAGAATCAGCCGTCTGTTTAAAGACTTTAGTAGCTAGGGACTCCATTCCACAGATCCAGTCCAGAGATTGGAGTTCACCTTCCACAGGAACGCTATCCTGTGGAAAGACTATTTAAAGTTAATTAGAATGGGAGAGTGTGTCTCTCATTAGGGCACAGCAGGTAGGAGACCTGGCTGTGTTAGGAACTCCCAGAGGAGCTGGGAGTGCCGTCTGATACTGCATGAAGCAGAGGGAGCCCGTGGCTGTGACTAAGAGCCAGATTTTGTTGTCTGTGTGGGACACTGAGGAAAAGCCAGGAGGCTAAGAAGTTCACTCAAAGACTGTGAGTACAGGGGTGAGCCACAACAATTGTTTTGTTTGCTGGTAGTCCACAAGGGGCTCAGTCTAGTCAGGGACTGCTTCAAGGTGTGAAGGTAGTGCCCAGCGGGCTAGGTTTTATTTTATGATTTGTTTGTATGATACAATGGTCACCCCTGTGTCTGTGGAAGATAAACCTGTGTTTTCCTTGAAGAAGCTGTGTGTCCCTGTCTTTATGCTCCTTTGTCCGATGCTGCCTTCCTACCATTGACTAATTCCCCCAAAAGTTACATGTTCAAGCCAACAGCTTGACACATATGGTGTTTCGGATGCGGGCAAAACAAGGAGCAATTAAAAGACATACACCTGTTTAAAGGGCTGATGAGCCTAAGAGACTTTACCTATAAGCCAGTGATGAATATGGCAATTGGTGCTGCTAATCCCATTTCTTCAGCTGTTCAGCAGGAGGTTGTTTTAAAGCGACAGGAACAGCAAGATGGCGACTGGTGGATGCAGTTCCACAGTGACTGGGAGAGAGTCCACACAGCAAGTGTGGTAAAGACACCAGAAGTGAGAGAAACTTCACAGATGGTAAAGGAGACTGCTGCGGCTAGATGCAAGCCAGGTGAGCGTTCCAAAGTGCTGCAGGACCTGAGCGAGTGGCAGCAAAAGTTCAGTGTTATGTTTCCGCAACAGCTGCAAAAGTGGGCGAAAGTAAGGCCAGCAGCTGAGTCCGTGGCTGGTGGTGGTGAGTTGCCAGGAGCAAAGGAGGCTCCTACAAAGTCTTCAGTAAAAGAGACTAATGTTTTCTGTGTACCACAGAGAGAGCTGTACAGACAGGATGTCTTGATGTTACAGCAGAGTAAAGTGAGACAGATGAAGAGGGATGACCCAAGCCACATGGAGGAGCCATGCTGGAGATGCCAAAGAGTTGGTGAGTGTGTCCCGACCTGTCCAATGTTAAAGCGGCTAGACGTGAGAGAGGCTTCACAAGTGCCAAGAGAGTCCACTGCGTCTGGGTTCAAAGTCCAGTCTGGCATATTTGGCCAGAATTCATCCCCAGCGGTTCCACACAGGAGGCCCTACTACAGGAATGGTGAGACTATTCTTAAAGGGGTGGTGGAAAGGGAACAGCAGGCTGGTGGGTTGAAAGACTGGGACTCTTTATTTACAGGTAAGGTCCAAAAAGACATTGTTCAGGGAACAGACTTTCCCTTAGTTTGGGACTCATTATACAACAGTGAAGTATTGCATGTGTGGCAGTCAAACCAGTTGGGTAATGTTTATCCTATGCAAAATGTCATGTTTAATTTTGCTCAAAAATGTTCAGAGGTGAATTCTGAAAGTATTACTGTGGGGTGTGAATTAAAACCCATAGAGAAAAGTGTAGGGGTGACCCCCTAAATGTAATGTTCCCCTAGAGCTTGTGAAGGAGGTTATTCACAGTGGGAAATATGTAGAAGCAGAAAGTGAGTGTCTGCAGCACAATGATATGAGTGAAAATTGTGTTGGTAATTCAGCTGGAGGGTATCTCAAAGGTGAAGTAAACCTTAAGCCCTGTCCCATGTATAACATGCACGAGTGTGTGTGCAAGTTTGAGACTGTGTGCAAAACAGAGTGCACATATTGTTTTGGCCCAGGTCATGTAACTGATAATTGCCCCTTTAAAAAGTGTGACGCTGCAAGGGTGAAGCTAAGGGAGGCATTTGACCTATACTTTAAAAGTAAAGACTTGTGTGAGAAAAGTGATTCAGATGGGGATTCCCAGACCACCTACAGTGAACCCTTAGAGACAGAGGATTGTGTTAAACTCAGTGAGTGTATGTTGAGTGACAACCAAACTGTGTTGTGGAAAAAGATAACTAACATGGTAACCAATGGTGGTAAGCCACATGGTGTGAGTGTAGAAGAAAGTAAAGTTGATGTTAAACTTCCTCTTAAGGCTCCAGATTGTGAGATTCTGGATACCCCAGATCCTATGTGTGTCCCCACTCCTGTTCTACAGGCCGTAGAAGGAGTGTTGCAGACAGAAAGTATCTGTCTGTCAGTGGATGAGTCCAGTATGAATACTGATAATGCTGCCAAATGTGGGTTGCTTGCTAATACTGAGCATATAACTGATTGTGTGTCAGTGTGTGTGACACAAATCTGTCAAGAAGGACACCCTACAGTGGGTAAATGTAAAATGCAGAGTGTGCATGATAGTGATGCCAAAGCATGTGTGTCTGACTGGGTTGATACAAGTCCAGCCAAAGTATCTTCCCCAGTTAATAAAAAACAGGAGTTGTGTGTGACCACTCCCATAGCCATACATGTGTCGAATCCCTGTGATAGAGGTAATAAGGTTGCCTTAAAGGGTTCATCCAAGAGAGTTATGAGTGGGGGTATTCTAAGGAAAATTAAGCCTCCCTGTGCAGGTTTGGGCTTAGTGGCAGAAAGTGTAACTGCATGTGGTGAAAGTGACTCCCATGGTTCAGGCATGATAACCTGGGTGAGTAAATTGAAAAACAAAGGCAAACGCATGGTGATGCCTGAGAGAGGGTCAAGTATACAAAGCAGCCTATGTGTGTACATGGTGATTGAAACATATGAGTTGAATATGTTACAGGCTAAAAAGTGCCCAAGTATACACCCTTGTGGTCAGGGTGATGAAAGGCAGCTCCCTAGCTCTTTATCCACAGAAAGAGTGGGAAGTATAGAGATAGAAATCCCTTTAATAGAAAGAGACTTTCTATTAGGGTTTCAATGTGCTCACGCCTATGGGTTGAAGCAGAGAGGGGGGATATGTGGTAGAGTGACTAGGAAAAGGTGGAAAAAGGTCACTCTAGCCTTTAATTTCTCCCCAGGTACTGAGATAGGCTCCGGGAAGGGAGTTATTAACGGCTAGATTGACCTTTTTCCACCTTTTCCTAGTCACTCTACCACAAACGATATAGGCTTCTAAGTGTCTAATAAAATGAAAAATCATGTTTCACATAGTACAATCACATATATCAGAAACATACTTTATGTATGAGAACACAGCAGATTTGTAAAGTTCTGTGTCTCCTGAACGCGCAAATACCAAATAAGGAGATTTTGTGGACTCGACATTAAATCTTTTTCTTCAGTCGCTTGGGGGGACACAGGGAACAGTGGGGTATAGCTTGTATCACTAGGAGGCAGGACACGACCAAAAGAATAAGTAGCTCCTCCTCCACTGGCTATACCCCTCCAGTGGGTGGAGCCCTAATCAGTTTGTACCAACGAAAGTCGAAAAATGTGACCCACGTAAAAATTAATGAACAAACCTGTTGGCTAATGCCAAACCATGTCTAATGAAAACCGTGGGCCTCCAACCAGGGAGGGAAGTCCTGTGTTCCCCAAGCGACTGAAGAGAAAGAGATTTAACAGTGAGTCCACAAAATCTCCATTGTCTGTTTCAGTGACACAGGAAACAGTGGGGAATACCAAAGCTGTCCCCAATGTAGGGTGGGCAAGAGGTCCTATGTGGAAGAGATCATTGCGGCTTGTAAAACCTTCCTGCTAAAGCGTGTGTCAAGTGCCGAAAAGGTGTCTAAGTGGTAAAATTTTGCTTTGCGCAGTTATTCTGCCGAGGCTTGGTTACTGAACACCCACGATGTACAGAAATTCATAGATCCCCCCCCTCACCCCACAGAAATTAAGAGGCACAGTGACTCCCCCTTCACCCCACAGAAATTCAGAGGTACAATGATCCCCCATTACTGCTTTCCCATGTTTGAATTTGCCTCTCACTAATGGGTAATTAGCAGTGGAGTGGTTACATGGTAGGATCACATGACCGTGACGTCAGGTCCTTTCCGAGGATAGAAACTAGCCGCTACCGAATAAGAAGGCGATTAAGATGGTGGCCTATGACACACGGGGACCCTCACCCACTGTCAGACTACTGTGAGGAAGGATCCCCGAGTCCATAGCAGGACCTGGCCTCTTCCGTACATTATCTGCATCTGACAGCCCGGGACACTTTGAGGAGTGGTTTCCTCTTGCCCCCCCCCAAGCTGTCCCAGTGCTTCTCTCCACCGCCTTAGCCCCGTTCCGCCCAGCAGCATCATGGGGGTGCAGGGCTTCCAGAAGTTCCTGGAGAAGTGTTGCCCAGGGGCTGTGGTGCCAGTGGACTTGTTGAAGTTAGCCAGGACCGTAGCCAGACAACAGCACAGAGCCCAGGGGTTCCCTAGCACTGGATTTAGTGGGCGGGTGGTCCTGGTGCCTGGCCATGCAGTCCAAGCGCCGACATACCCCCCTCCGGTGCGAGTGCAAATGCGAGCCCCCTGGAGCACTGGGGAGCTGTGCTCCCTGGTAAACGGCTGGGTGCCATGCCGCCCCTAATATTCTGCTGCCCAAGGCCCGGGCCTTTGTGGCCTCACCACTCACACAGGGCCCCAAACCCCCCCTCACACAGGACGACAAACCTGCCCTCACATAGGGTCCCAAACCCACCCTCACACAGGATGCCAAACCTGCCCTCACACAGGGCTCCAAACCCACCCTCACACAGGGCCCTCACTCTAGTACTCACCACCAGTCTCCCCATAGGTCCCTTTACTGGTAACCATGACCCCTGGATGTTACCGGAGTATGATTCATTAGCCCTTCATTATAGAGGGAGGCCGTGCTGGGTAACATGTAGGTGCTCATAGGAAAGACTGATGCCAGACCCTGGCTGTCATATTGTATTGACAAATCTCATATGATCATCTGTAAGGAGCAAGCAACTTCTGCACAGTGGTGTCTTCCAAGGGGTGGTTCACCTTTAAATTAACTTTTAGTATATTCTAGAATGGCTAATTCTAAGCAACTTTTCATTTGGCTTTCATTTATTCTTTTATATAGTTTTTGATTTATTTGCCTCTATCTTATTTTAATTTTTCAATTTTGTTTGAAAAAAAAAATAACTTAAAAAAAACCCATAAATCATAAAAAATGAAAACCAAATGCAAATTGTCTCAGAATATCTCTGTCATACTAAAAATTAATTTAAAGGTGAACAACACCATTAAATGCTGGGGCCAGAAATGGGCTGCCACATCAATTCTGTGCACCGTTTAAAACCACGGCATGGCATACTGGGTGCTAGTAAGGCCTGCTTGTAATTGATCTGGCAACCTCTTATTCTGTTGTTGCTGTCCTCATGCTCTGCAGAGACTCAAAGTTGGGGCCTGTCAGCCTTGCTGCAACCCTCTTCAGTTTTGATTTGCAGTTCCATAAGAGTTGATTGGGGAAGGGTTAATCTGAGTGGCAATCATAATTTTTTTAAATTTATTTAACCTCTTAGTGACCAATACCTTAGGTCTAGAAGAAAATTATGTAAACATTAAACAAACTCAATAGACTGGCTTTGCTTCCAATAAGGATTAATTGTATCTTAGTTGAGATCAAGTACAAGCTACTATTTTATTATTACAGAAAAAAAAGGAACTCCCTTTTTAAAATGTGGATTATCTCTAGTTTGTGTAGGTTTAGGCCTGGTTTTTTGGGTTATACCTGGGTATTCGTGAGTTTTCAAATTGCATTGGGGGGGGGGCTTCTGCAGATATAATATCAAGTTACAGATAATCGTAAGATGTACGTGCTCCAGTGAATTGTAAGTTACTATAATTATGGCACAGTAATGGGATCCATTATCCGTAAACCCATTCTCCAGAAAGGTTCCAATTACGGAAAGGCCGTTTCCCATAGACTCCATTTTATACAAATAATCCAGATTTTTTTTTAATGGATTCCCTTTTCTCTGTAATAATAAAACCGTACCTTGTACTTGATCCAAACTAAGATATAATTAATCCTTATTGGAAGCAATACCAGCCTATTGGATTTACATGGTTTTCTAGTAGGTATTAAGATCCAAATGATGTACAGGTATGGGACCTGTTATCCAGTACAGGTATGGGACCTGTTATCCACCTGTGATCCAGTATGGGTATGGGACCTGTTATCCAGAATGCTTGGGACCTATTAACCAGAACAGGTATGGGAACTGTTATGCAAAATGCTCAGGACCTGGGGTTTTCTGGATAATACATCTTTCTGTAATTTGGATCTGCATATCTTAAGTCTACTAGAAAATCATGTAAACATTAAATAGTCAATAGGCTGGTTTTACTTCAAATAAGGATTAATTATATTAGTTTGGATCAAGTACAAGCTACTGTTTTATTACTACAGAGGAAAAGCAAATTATGTTTTAAAATTTGCATTATTTAAATAAAATTGAGTCTATGGGAGATGCCCATGCCGTAATTCAGAGATTTCTGGATAATGGGTTTCCTGATAATGGATCCCACACATTTCACTCTGCATAATGGAAATTTAAAATATATTGTAAGGTTTGCTTGAAGTCACTTTCTCTGCTGGTTTTTTTTTCGAGATTTTCTCTGATGCCAACTAATGGGCTAGCAAGGGGTTATTCTCGTTACTATATTTTTCAGTGTTTTTATTGGTTTTACAACATATTAATTAACAATCCTTTTGATTAAAGTGTGTTAACATAAGAATTGTTATCAGTTTAACATGTTGCAGTCAGTTCAGTGTTGGCTAAAATAAATGGTTGTAATCTAAACCAAATAAAATGTAAGAAAATGAGTAAATCAATATACCATAATAATGCTAACAGTAGGAAACTAGGTATGGGAACTGTTATCCAGAATGCTCGGGCCGGGGTTTTCTGGATAACTGATCTTTCTGTAATTTGGATCTTCAAACCTTAAGGCTACTAGAAAATCATGTAAACATTAAATATACCCAATAGGCTATCTTGTTTCCAATAAGGATTAAATATATCTTAGTTGGGGTCAAGTACAAGGTATTGTTTTATTATTATAGAGAAAAAGGAAATCATTTTAAAAAATTGGATTATTTTGATAAAATGGAGTCTATGGGAGATGGCCTTTCCGTTATTTGGAGCTTTCTAGATGATAGGTTTCCAGATAACGGATCCCATACCCGTAATAAAAAGTAGCAATAACAATACATTTGTAGCCTTACAGAGCATTTGATTTTAGATGGGGTCAGTGACCCATATTTGAAAGCTGTGAGAAGGCAAATAAGTTAAAAAAAAAACAAAAAAAAATGAAAACCTATTGACAAGTTGCTTAGAATTAGCCATTCTATAACACACCAAAAGTTAAGTTAAAGATGAACCACCTCTTTAAGGATATAAATAATTGGAGAAAATGCAAAGATGTGTAACTAAACTAGTGGAAGATTTAAATTATGAGGGCAGACTGTTATGGTGGCGGTTTCATCTGGGGGGGAAAGACACTTGCGAGGGGATATAATTCTTCTTTACAAGTACTCAAGTGCAATATAGACAGATACTGGGGGATCAGCAGCTGGGCTGACCTGGTAGGGGACTAAGGCCAGTCTTTGCTTGTGTGACTGCAGGGCTGTGATTGGCTAACTACTAATTGGATGTAAAAATACTGGGTATGGGGAAACAACCTATAGCAGAAACTTGTACAGGTATTGGATCCATTATCTGGGAACCCATTATTCTGAAAGTTCCAAACTTCGGAATGACTTTCTCCCATAGGCTCCATTTTATCCAAATAATCCACATTTTTAAATATAATTTCCTTTTTTTCTGTAATAATAAAAAGTACCTTGTACTTGAGCCAAACAAAGATAGATAGATATATATATATATATATATATATATATATATATATATAAATAATGAATCCTTATTTGAAGCAAAACCAGCCTATTGGGTTTATTCAATGTTTACATGATTTTCTAGTAGACTTAAGGTATGAAGCTCCAAATTACAGAAAGATCAATTATCAGGAAAACCCTAGGTCCCGGAGAGAAGAGACTGGAATATGCATAGGAGAGACCTGAATAGAAAGATGAGTAATAAAAAGTGGCACCAAATTTGAAAGCTGTAAAGGGTCAGAAGAAGGCAAATAATTCAAAAACTATAAAAAATAAAGGCAAGTTGAAAAGTTGCTTAGAATAAGCCATTCTATAATATACTAAAAGTTAACTTAAAGGTGAACAACCCCTTTAAGGCAAACAACCCCAAGTGGGATTCATTCAATCACTAGACTTACAAGACTTCAAAATAGAAGGGCATACTTTGTTGCACAAAACATTTCTCCATATCTGTGGTAGTTGTAGTTGGGTTTTATGGTGGGAACATTACAAGAAGAGTATGACACACAGCTCCAACACGCATAGGGCAGGCAGAGTATGGCACACAAAGGAGGCATAGAGCAGGCAGAGCATGGCACACACAGGGAGCATACGGAAGGCAGAGTATGGCACACACAAGGAGCATAGGGAAAGCGGAGAATTGCACATACCGGAGGCATAGGGCAGGCAGAGTATGGCACATACAGGGAGCATAGGGAAGGCAGACTACAGCTGGAGACAGGGAAACCTATCAGGACGACCCTAATATGAGCAGTTCACAGGCCTGGATTTGTGGAAAGGCCTGGGCCTAGGGCGGCAGAATTTTAGAGGGGCGGCATGCCGCCCAACCACGCCCGCATTGGTTTGGAAGCACTGGGAATTTGCAGGAGATACAATAGTTTTTAAAATGCCATGTGCACCAATCACCAGTACTCAAGGCCCGATGCTGAAAATTTCCTCGTACACAAAGGAGGGGGAGGGTATGGGGGTGATGAGCGGCAGTAGGCCCAGGGGCACCTGCATTATAAATCCAGCCCTGGCAGTTCATACTGTGCTACATACAGTGACACAATGCTGGTGCCCCTCCAGCAGTTTGCATTAGGTGTGAACAGTGTGGGCACTTTCAGTCTGAGATGTGAACAGTAAAGGGCTTTAGGGGTGTGAACAATATCATGTTTCTTGTGCTAGGGGTGATGTTACCAGTTCAGATACACAGCAGTCCTAATGCAGTAAAGGTCCATGTTGCCTTGTGAAGCTCCATATGTCTTATCTTGACCAGCCTTTTCCTTGGTGCCACCCGAGCTCCACATTCTCCACTTGTACAGGGCTGCTGGTGCTTTCTGGGAAACGTGTCAATCATGTGCATGAAGGCTTATGTCTTGAGTGGGGGAGAGGGTCAGAGACTACTTTCTAGTCTTAAAATATAACATGTATTGAATATGTTTACTGAAACTCCGTTTCTGCATTCCAGGTGTGTTTTCAGTGCTGTGAACATACACCAAACCACTCCAAATTGCCATCCCCACCCAATTCATTTCTGTAGAAATTGCTTGTGCCTGTAAATACATTATTGCATTAGTTAGCACTTGCAAGCTGTTCCCATAAGAATGAATTGACAAACATTTTGCTCAACAAAAGCCTTTGGTGTTCCATTACACTTATAGGAGGGAAAAGATATCATGTTATCTCACGTTCTCCACAAAATGCACACATACATTCACTTTATCCTTTCCCTTCAGTTTTCTTAGTCTATAATTTACCTTCATCTCCCTTGTGCGGCTAAGTTTTAACCATATCCTGTCCTGTGTAGTAACCCTTTCCACAATAACTTCTCCCCACTTATTGAAATACATTTTGCATATAAATGTAGCTGCAGCCTACAAGTGTTTACAAGCCCTGTAAATTCTCTATAGTAAAGACACTGGGATGACAAAACTTATCTTTAGGAACAGTAACACCAACATTTTTTAACATCCTCAAATAGCTATAGTACTAGGTCAGGTTTACTTTTTTTTTTTTTTTTTTTTAAATCTTGAGCTTGAATCTGACTTCCAAAGTGGTCCATAGCAGAAAGGTGACGGCAGCTTGAATTCCTCTGATATGCTGAACTTAAAGGAATTGTTCAGTATAAAAATAAAAACTGGGTAAATAGATAGGCTGTGCAAAAAAACATGTTTCTAATATGGTTAGTTAGCCAAAAATGTAATGTATAAAGACTGGAGTTCCACAGTAAAGAGACGGGTAATGAAAGATTGGAGGAGCTCACCCTTGCTGTAGCGTGTCGGCCGCAGCTCTCGCGATAGTCCGGCAACTCCAGGTCGGAATCTGCAAGTAGTCTCTGTGTATCGCCGTTTCTTGCCCTTCCTATTGGCACTTCATCAGAGTTCTGATGAAGTGTCAATAGGATGGGCACGAAACGCGTTAGTTTGTACCACTTACCCACTGCCTGTTATCACTTATGGAGCCTGAATAAAAGCCACTTTTCAAATAAATTGTGTAGCGATTCCTGTTGTGGAGAATGGGCCAGCGCTGAACGGCTATACACAGAGACTGCTATAAAGACTGTAGTGACTGCATGTTTAACAGAACACTACTTCCTGCTTAACTACTTCCTGCTTTGAAGCTCTCTTGGTTTCCACTGATTGGGTTTCTTATAAAACAAGAACACGAGTAGATTTAACTTTCATTCTTCTTTAACTTTTTAGTGTTTCTTATTTGTTCCATTCTCACCCCACCCACCCCATCTGTTACCCCTCCCAAATGTGACCAATACCCAACTTGATAAATCTGTCACAGTTTTATTGATAATAATTCAATAAACTGCTCTATTTGATCCAGAGGAAGGCAAAAAAAACTCTGGCAAGCTTGGGAGCTTACTAGAGGGAAAAATTCTTCCTGACCCCTTAACGGCGATCGGATTAGCTCCCAGGATCAATGCGCCAAATTAAATCAAGGGAAGCAGGGTGAGGGAAACAGAAGGGAATATGGCAGCATACACATTAGTGCCTTTAAGCTACAAGGTGAACACTACATTCCATTCTATTGGACCCCAGGCAGCCTGTAGACCCAGCTTCTGCAGTCTGAGGGATGGAGTGGACAGGAATGCAGGGTCTACCGAGTGGCTTAAAGGTGCTCCTGTCTATGGAACCATATTTAGGGGGAAAGAAGGGACACTGTGGTTGGAATTGCGATGGAGGGAATGGAAATAGAAGGTAATATGGCAGCATACACACGAGCACCTTAAAGCAGCCTGCAAAACCCAGCTTCAGCAGTCTTGAGGGATGGAATGGAAAGGAATGCAGGGTCTACTGAATGGCTTAAGGGTGCTCTTGTCTATGAAACCATATTTTAGGTGTAAGGGGGGCAGCGCTGGTGAAATTACATTGGAGGGAATTGAAACAGGGGAATATGGCTACATATACATGGGAGCGCTTTTAAGATGCTAGGTGAACACTGCATTCCTCTACATTCCATTGGACCCCAGGCAGCCTGCAGACCCGGCTTCTGCAGTCTGAGGGGATGGAGTGAAAAGGAATGCAGGGTCTACCGAGTTGCTTGAGGGTGCTCTTGTCTATGGAACCATATTTTAGGTGTAAGTGTGGCACCGCTGGTGGAATTACGGTAGAAATAATTGGGGAAATAAGGGACACTGTGGTTGGAATTGCGGTGGAAGGAACTAAAATAGAAGGGAATATGGCTGCATATACATGAGCACCATTAAGCTACAAAGTGAACCCTGCATTCCTCATCATTCCATTGGGCCCCAGGCAGTCTGCAGACACGGCTTCTGCAGCTGGAGGGATGGATTGAAAAGGAATTCAGGGTCTACCAAGTGGCCTAAGGGTGCTCCTGTCTATGGAACCATATTTTAGGTGTAAGGGGGGAGCACCACTGGTGGAATCATGGTGTATTGGAGTGGACACACCGCTGGTGGAATTGAGAATGGCTCACTCACCTCTGTGTCATGAAGATCACCTACACAGAGGTGCATCGATACGTGGTACAGTGTAAACTGCGATGGTGCTGGTGGCCTCTCTGCAAAACCAAACAAAATAACGTTAAACTTGTACCCAAGAGTTTTACCTTAGCAAGTGATATCTCTGTAGAAATTCTATAACATTTTGGGGGATTTTAATCAGAAATATGGCAGTTACACAAATTAACATTACTAAATGTGAATGTACCATTTCCCTCTGTGATTATGGGACAAGTTTCAAATCGCAGGTTTCTCTGCATTTTCAAGCCAATTGATCCCAATTCCTTGCCAAAATGATGAAGATACACTTACTATTAGTTTCTATAGCATCTCAATAGGTTTCAGCTGCGCAGGATTTATATGTTCTTTTTGTGGTTGTTTTTCACAAAATCACAGCATTGCAATGGCTTTCAATACATCAGCCCTATTTCAAAATAGTAATAATTGAACAAATAAATTCATTAGATACTGTACCTGGATATGTTTCCATGTACTTCCTAAAAATTGCCCAGTTTATCTCCTCTAGTTGTTTATAGAGGGATTTCAGTTGGGCTTTGGCCTTCATCTTGTCCTGCAGGACCTCAGCCATAAATCTGATTTTCCACCACCTCGTTAATTCCAGGCTGTCTCTAGCTATACAATAATCATAACTTGTCCATTTTATTTCGCCAATGATGTCCTTCCTCATGCTCTCCAAATCAATGATCTTACAGATCGTCTCCTCCTTCCTGTAGATCCACTGTGAGCCCTAGAGAAATGTAAGAAACAAGAAGACATTAAGGTTTCCAGCAGTTTATGTTTAATCCCCAGTAATAATGAAAGTGCTAATTTCTTCCCATAGGCACAATAAGCAAAACAATAACCACAATACCACTAGGGGAGCTGTTACATTGTTCGTTGTTGCAAAGCAAAAGCTTTTTGGTTCAATAGAAGTGTTGGTGTTGAGGTGGGTAAGAAAAGACATGCTTTTAAGGCTTTCAAGTTAGCTGGGACAGCCAAATCATTTATAAGGTACAAGGAGGCCAATAAATCATGCAAAGAAGCTATAAGGCAAGCTAAACTTGACATGGAAAAGGATATTTTTTAAAAATAATCCAAAATTATTTTTTAAATATGTTAATATTATAAAGGTTACTGGTTAAATAAAGGATTTTTGGCCTGGAACATAGTATTTGCACCTGGTTAGAGAACTGGCTAAAAGATTATGTAAGGAATCCTTACCCTGGTGGTCTAGTGGTGGTGCAGCGGGGACGCCCGCTGCGCCATCGACGGGGACGCCCACCGCACGTTCCTTCACTGCCGGCTTCCTAATGCGCGCTGCGTGTGGACTTCCGGTTTTTATAGGCGCATGCGCTGGCGTGATTGCGTCAGCGTGCAATGGCGTGAAATTCAAATAGGCTTTAAAGGGACATTTTCTTCTATGTCATTGCCCGTGATAGGATTTGTTCCTGGTGCTGTTAGCTATTGCTATTATATTTGAATCTGTTTCTGATTATCTGTTTTGACCCCTGCCTGGCTGTTTGACTACTCTGGAACCTGACCCTAGCCTGAAACCGACCTTGATTCTGCTTAACCCTTCTGTTCGACATTCTGGTTTGACCTCTGCCTGTTATTCGACTCCGATTCTGCCTCGTCCCATCTGATTGATTACCCGGTTTTGACCCTTGCCTGCCTGATGATTCTAGCTATCTGCCTGCCTCGACCCGGCCAGTCTGACCACGAATCTGTCTTACGTTCTTGCACCACGACCTTCGGCCTAACTGACAACTGTCGTGCCCCTTTGCTTGCCAGAACTCCTCGCCTTGCTCCTCTCGAAAAGTCCAGGTGGCATCTGAGTACGCTGAGGGCTCCTCCCGAAACCAAAGGCGGTCACACTACTGGTGAAGCCGAGCCGAGACCAGGGAGCTTGGCAATAGTTCTGGTTTAGGGTGCCGACCGTGACAGATTACTACAAAGAGTGGTGGTAAATGGAACATTTTCTAATTGGACCAGTGTTGTTAGTGGAGTACCGCAGGGCTCTGTACTAGGTCCCTTGCGTTACAACTTGTTTATTAATGACCTGGAGGTGGGCATTGAAAGTACTGTTTTATTTTTGATGATATTAAAGTAAAACTATAGCCCCAAAATGAATACTTAAGCAACAGTTTATATCAAATTGAATGACATATTAAAGAATCTTACCAAACTGGAATATATATTTACATAAATATTGCCCTTTTACATCTCTTGCCTTGAACCACCATTTCGTGACTCTATCTGTGCTGCCTCAGAGATCACCTGACCAGAAATACTACAACAATAACTGTAACAGGAAGACGTGAGGAAGCAAAAGTCAGAACTCTGTCTGTTAATTGGCTCATGTGACCTTACATGTGGTTTGTATGTGTGCACAATGAATCGTACGATCTTAGGGGGCGGCCCTTATTTTTTAAAATGGCAATTTTCTATTTATGATTACCCAATGGCACATATAACTAGAAAAGTATATTATTATGATAATGGTTCATTTACATGAAGCAGGGTTTTACACATGAGCTGTTTTACTCAGTATCTTTTAATAGAGACCTACATTGTTTGGGGGGTATAGTTTTTCTTTAAATTGTGCAGAACTATAGGTTCCATGCAGGATGCTGCCACTTTGCAGAGTGATTTGTCTAAGTTGTGAAAATGGGCAGCAAACTGGAAAATGAGTTTCAATGTTAATAATTGCAAGTTTATGCAAAATAATATAAATGCAAGTTATACACTAAATAGCAGTGTGTTGGGAGTTTCTATAAATGAGAAGGATCTAGGGTTTTTTGTAGATAACAAGTTGTCTAATTCTGGGCAGTGTCATTGTGTCTACTAAAGCAAATAAAGTTCTTTCTTGCATAAAAAAGGCCATTAACTCAAGGGATGAAAACATAATTATGCCTCTTTATAGGTCCCTGGTGAAGCCTCATCTGGAGTATGCAGTGCAGTTTTGGACTCCAGTCCTTAAGAGGGATATAAATGAGCTGGAGAGAGTGCAGAGACGCACAACTAAATCTGTTAGAGGGATGGAAGACTTAAATTATGAGGGTAGATTGTCAAGGTTGGGGTTGTTTTCTCTGGGAAAAAAAGGCACTTGCGAGGGGACATGATACACTTTACAAGTACATTAGAGGACATTATAGACAAATTGCAGGGGACCTTTTTACCCATAAAGTGGATCACCGTACCAGAGGCCACTCCTTTAGACTAGAAGAAAAGAACTTTCATTTGAAGCAACGTAGGTGGTTCTTCAGTCAGGACAGCGAGGTTGTGGAATGCACTGCTGGGTGATGTGATGGCTGATTCAGTTAATGCCTTTAAGAGTGGCTTGGATGATGTTTTGGACAGACATAATATCAAAGGCTATTGTGATACTAAAGTCTATAGTTAGTATAGATATGGGTATATATAATTTATGTGAAAGTATGGAGGACTGTGTGTATGGATGGGGGTACAAGGGGTTCTTCATTTAGTGTAGGAAGTGTAACTTTAGTACCAAATGTCACATATAAAAGAAAAAGTTTGATCCTGTTGTGGCACTTCCACATATTCCTGCACTAGCAGGGAGGATGCTGGTAGTTGTATGCTCCAGTATCTGAAATAACATTTTTTTTTTCTATCATATTCTTGCATACCATCTTAGTTATTTCCACATTTGACTTTACATGTCTAGCGGCAGGCTGTGCCCTTACATATGTTGTCAGGGTCGGGCTGTTGGTCCGGGGCCCACCGCGATTACTGTCTCAGGGCCCTGCCCCTGCCGTACCCCCCCCAGTGTTAGCAGCTGTCAGTGAGCTTTTGAGAGACACATGGGTACAGAGGTTTTTCTGCTCACAGTGAAAGATGCAGGGGTCTGTTCTGAAGCACTTAGTTACTCATGTCCAGAGAGAGTCGACTAAACTAGACTAAAGGTAGCCATACACTATTAGAGGTCACCAAACGAGCAAATCTTAACCCGATATGCCCACTAACGGCTGTCTGATATCAGGTTAATCCAAACATTCGGCCCTGGGGCCAAACTATCAGATTACAATGCTGTGAATAGGCGCCGACGGGTTACAGGACCACATCAACTAGCTGATGCGATCCTGGATCAAAGAAAAAAAATCAAACTTGCTCGATCTGTATCTGCCCGATTTTTGGCCTATCAATTGGGGGGACCCGTTGGGAGTCCCCACACACGGGCAGATAAACTGCCGAAACAGTCTAAAGGACCCATATCAGAAGCTTTAATCTGCCCATGTTTGGCCACCTTAACTCAGAGTTGGAGAGCTGAAAAGCAAGAAGTTGGGTTCTGTTCTATTCTGTTCGACATCCAATCACTCCAGCCTTTATATATTACATTTTTGGCTAACTATATTGAAAATATTTTTTTATTTTGCACAGACTATCTATTTACCCAGAGTTTTAATTTTACACTGAACTGTTCCTTTAATATATGCTCACAATATTACCCCCAAAGCTGTCTGAAGGAAAAGAAACAGGCATTTAAACTGCAGATGCTTAAAAAAAAAAAAAAATTAGGTGCTTTAGGTCATCCATGTGAAGCTGACTTCTGGTTCACCACACAGAGGAATTCAAGCTGCCGTCACCTTTTCACATTCTGTTATGAAGCACTTTGGAAGTCAGATTGAAGCTCAAGATTTAAAAAGAAAACCAAAGGGGAGAGTAAACCTGACTTATATAGAAGTTTGGGGGGAATTAAGTGTTAAGATAACTTGGTGTTACTGGTTCTTTAAAAGGTTTAGGGGCAATGATCCTCTCCTTAAATAGAAGTCCCTCTCATAACCGTTATCCCATGTTCTATTACTTGACTGGGCACTCCACATTTTCCGTCAGCTCAGCTCACACCAAGGCAACAGTTTCTATACAATTTATTGTTCCTAAGTTGTCCATTATATTATTCTCCATTAAGGGAGACTTTCAGTGCATGGCAGAAAAGCAAAGCTGTTTATGGTTAATGAATATAATATTATTATAGCTGTGTCAGTATGTCTTGCCTTTCATTTTTATCTTGCCATTGTTGCACCGTAATTGTGTTCCAACAACAATCTTGTAGCTGCATTTGGGTGTGTAAATATTGAATAGAGTCTATCTGACATTAATTCACTGGGATCCCCCCTCACCCCACAGAAATTCAGAGGCAGTGCCCCCTTCAATCCCTACAAACATCCAGCGACACGAACTGACCCAAAACCTGAGGTAGAGGTTACAACCTGTACTAAACCTACAATACAAGTTGGCAACCCTGGGAATTTAGTTGCAGGTCCTGTCAATAGTCCACAGCCGCCACTAGAACCCATTACCACTTTCCCATGTTTGAATTTGCAGCTCACGAATAGTTAAGCAGCAGTGGAGCGGTCACATGGTAGGATCACATGACCGTGACGTCAGATTCTTTTCTAGGTTAGGAACTAGACGCTACCGCTCCCGCACAGGCAACTTCCTTCCACCAATAAAATGGACGCGCACCTTCCAGAGGGTAACAATATTGCAGCCTCGCGTTGATTCGGCTCCGCCTTCAAGCGGAAAGAACACAGGCGCGTCACTAGTAGGCGCGCACGGCTGCCGATTGGATAGAGTTGGCGCTTTTTGGGCCCTGGGTTTCGTCGCTGCTTTAGGAGTAAAAGAAGAGGCGGCTGTCACCGGGCGAGCTGTCCTGGTTATCGGGGAAAGGGTGTGCAGCCGCCACCACCATGGGTTTCCTGAAACTCATCGAGATCGAGAATTTTAAGTCGTACAAGGGGCGACAGATTATCGGTCCTTTCCACAGGTTCACTGCTATCATCGGGCCAAATGGATCCGGTGAGTCCCCAGTAAGGGAGGAGAGAGAGGAAGAGGGGGGTGCTGGCGGTTCCCTTTACCTGCGTCTCACTTTACCTGCGTGTCTCTAGCAGCTAATCTGGAAACTCCGCTGGGGCTTTTGGGAGTTGTATGCCAAAAGTGACATATGGCAGCTGCTCGGGCTGTTGTGTGTGATACAAGGCTGGACTATTTCTACCTCTAGTCTGCCACGCATAAGGGATCATCGAAATGAGTTGCTCAGTAGGTGTTGCTACCCATCCCACCTACCATGCCTTCAGTAGTTGCTCTGGAACCTCTGACTCAACTGGATCTAGACTGAACAGCTCTTATTCAGTGCCTGATTGCCTCTTGTCCTCTAACTGGCCTTCAGCCTTAGCCCCCCATTGCCTCCCCAAATCTTACCCTAACTGGCCTTCAGCCTGAGCCCCCCCCCATTGCCTCCCCAAATCTTTCCCTCACTGGCCTTCAGCCTGAGCCCCCCCCCCAATCTTACCCTCACTGGCCTTCAGCCTGAGCCCCCATTGCCTCCCAAAATCTTACCCTAACTGGCCTTCAGCCTTAACCCATCCACACTACTCCAGGCCTGTCAGGGGGCCCAACAGTTTGGGGACCAACTGTACTATGCAGGTCTGGACTGGGATTCAAAATAGACCCTGACATGTCAAGTACTAGAGGCCCAAACAGCCCCCACCAGCCCACAAAGTAGCGATTGTCTATGGCATCTTACAGCAGCCCTGGTCTTTACCAGAAACCACAGATTGTCAGTCCAGGCCTGTTACTATGGCTATGTACCTTGTGCTGCCAGTCTCTCTGACATGCAGGAAGTAAACACTCGTGAAGCCACAGAGCAAACATTATTTTATTGCATATTCAATAATGAATGGCATAATATAGGGATTTTGGGCATGTTTAGATGATTGGCATAGGGCTGCTTTACTAGTGGACATGTACAGCAGCTCATTGGTACAATATGAACAAAGGCTGCTTGATATTCAATATCAGACCCAGGTTAACCTTCATGCAGGCCTAGACTTAAATTATGTGGATTCTGCCAGAGAAGCTGCTGTAAGATGCAACAGACAGTCGCCATGTATTAGACTGTTTCTTGTTTTAATTTGTACATGATGTTTAAGGGCCCCAGACAAGCGCTGCACATAAGGTTCATTATATTGTGATACTTAAAGGAACAGTAACACCAAAAAAAGTGTTTTACAAGAATGACACTATAATATACTGTTGCCCTGCACTGGTAAAACTGGTGTGTTTGCTTTGAATCACAACTATAGTTTATATAAACTAGCTGCTGTGTAGCCATAGATAACAGATAAGTACTACTATAGTTTATATCAGGGCTGTCCAACTGGCGGCCCCTCTTGTGTGGTCTTCCACGTGTCTGTTTAAGATGTGTCCACTTTAATCTGCATCGCTACAAAGATTAATTGGCCCCTGCATTGTTTAAAACTCAAATTCAGACTGTAATCCCCTGTATTGTTCACAAATGTATCCCCCCCTGCATTGTTCACACCTGTAATATTGATTAAGGATCTGCACACACGCTGTTTATATGCAGTATGTTCAAATTTATTTCAGTAACACCACTATCAAAAGATACAGTGGTGTTTTTTAAATAAATTTGAACATACTGCATATAAATAACGTTTGTGCGGATCCTTAATCGAGATTGCTTTTGCTGAGGTGCCTTGCCGGGTCGACCGATGACCAGCACCACCATTGCAGTGAGGTAAACTGCGGGAGTGCGGTGTATTAATCAAAACAACTCTATTCTTCACACCCTAAATCCCTGTACTGTTCACACCTGAGACCCAGACTGAAACTGCTCTCATTGTTCACCTGTTTATTCCAAATGCTAATGAGGCACCAGCACTGTGTCACTGTATATAGTACATCTTAGAGTGGCCCTCATGGGTTTCCCTGTCTCCTGCTCTGTTCTGCCTGCCCTATGCTCCCTGTGTGTGCCATACTCTGCCTCCCTATGCTCCCTGTGTGTGCCATACTCTGCCTCCCTATGCTCCCTGTGTGTGCCATACTATGCCTCCCTATGCTTACTGTGTGTGCCATACTCTGCCTCCCTATGTTCCCTGTGTGTGCCATACTCTGCCTCCCTATGCTCCCTGTGTGTGCCATACTCTGCCTCCCTATGCTCCCTGTGTGTGCCATACTCTGCCTCCCTATGCTCCCTGTGTGTGCCATACTATGCCTCCCTATGCTTACTGTGTGTGCCATACTCTGCCTCCCTATGCTCCCTGTGTGTGCCATACTCTGCCTCCCTATGCTCCCTGTGTGTGCCATACTCTGCCTCCCTATGCTCCCTGTGTGCCATACTCTGCCTCCCTACGCTCCCTGTGTGTGCGCGCCATACTCTGCCTGCTTTATGCTCCCTGTGCGTGCCATACTCTGTCTGCTCTATGCTCTGCGTGCGTGCGTGCTATGCTCTGCCTGCCCCATGCTCCCTGAAACTCTGCCTGCCCTATTGTCCTTGGGTGTGCCATACTCCTGCTCTGCCTGTGAAACATACAGTAAGTCTAGTATCTGTTCTGGGGGTTACTGTTAACCACAAGTGAGGAGCAGGCATATGCTATGTCTTAATATGACTTAACTTTTTTCACATACGGGTGATATCCCTGCAGTGAGCACCACCATTTGGTTTTTTGGTGTGCTATTAATGTGGACATGGTTTTGTGTTAACGTGGGTGTGGTTTAAAGTGGGTCTGCTCTAAAACAGGGAGTGGCTTACACTGGCTTTCATTACTGGACCTCCACCATGTAGACCAGAAAAATTCCGGCCCTCGGTAGCACTTAAGTTGGACAGCCTTTTCAGATAAACATGCTGTTGTGTAGCCATGGGGGCAGCCATTCAAGCACAGGATACACGGTAGATAACTGATAAGCTCTGTTGTATACAATGGGATACTTTAGAACTTATCTGTTATCTACTGTGTATCCTGTGTTTTCTCCTTTTCAGCCCCATCACTACACAGCAGCTTGTTTATAGAAAGTAGAGTAGTAGTAGAGCTTCTTAAGCAAACACTCCGTTTTACAATTATAGCTTCAAATTACATAATATATTTATTTTTTGGTGTTACTGTTCCTTTAATCGTGTCATTTGTCTATGTGTCGGTGTCTGAATATGTAGGAGCCACAACACATTTTTCAGTTTTAAAATCAATGTCCGGTCATTCAATGGGGTGCAGTTCTTTAAATTTAACAGTTTGATGTTGAACTTTTATTTATTTTTTTGTGGTTTTTTGAATTATTTTGCTGTCGATTCGGCAGCTCTCTAGTATGGAATATCTGCAACTATTTTGTTCCTAGGGTCCATTTTACAACGATTTAATTAGAGACTGGAAGATGATTAGGAGAGAGCCTGCACAGAAAGATAAAAGGAATAAAAAATAGCTAAAAAATTATAGCCCTGCAGGGTAATTGGTTCTAGGCATCTGGGATCAGTGACCCCCCTCCCCCATAATTTGAAGGCTGTGAAGAGGCAGTAGAGGAAGGCAAATATAAAATTATGAAAAATGAAGACCACCTGGAAAGTTGCTTGGAGTAGGCCATTCTGTAGCATATTAAACATGCACTAAAACGTGATATACCCCCTTTTAATTAGTACCTTTACTTAACAAACAAACCTGTGCATAAATATTCTTCATGAGGCAAAAGCTGCCAACATGAGTTATCACTATATTCTGTTTTCCACACACAGGAAAGTCAAATCTTATGGATGCCATCAGCTTTGTGCTGGGAGAAAAGACAAGCAACCTGAGAGTAAAGACCCTGCGCGACCTTATCCATGGGGCCCCCGTGGGCAAACCAGCAGCTAACCGGGCCTTTGTTAGTATGGTCTACTCTGAAGACAGTGGCGAAGAGAAGGTTTTCTCAAGAGTTATTGTAGGTAAGAGACCTGTTGGATTATATGACACATATTGGTTGCGGGGGGGGGGCAACCTCATTTATACACTGATCGAGCAACTCTTTAATTTCACAACTGCAACCTGTGCATCCTTTCATTAGGTGGGTCATCGGAGTATAAGATCAACAATAAGGTGGTTCAGCTATCAGAGTACAGCGATTCGTTAGAGAAGCTGGGAATTCTGATTAAGGCGCGGAACTTCTTGGTGTTCCAGGTAAATTAATTTGCATGATGACATGGCATTAAAGATGGGTTCTTCTTTCCTGAATTATAGCCTGACCTTGGATTTGACTACTTAGCGGTATCCTTTACCTGCTTATTTCCTGCTTATTTTTGGGAAGGTTTTGAAACATATAGTTTCTGTCTTTTGTAGGGGGCAGTGGAGTCCATAGCCATGAAGAACCCCAAAGAGCGTACAGCTCTGTTTGAAGAGATCAGTCGATCAGGAGAGCTGGCACAGGAGTATGATAAGCGCAAGAAAGAGATGGTGAAGGCTGAAGAAGACACACAGTTTAATTATCACCGCAAGAAAAATATTGCAGCTGAGAGGAAGGAGGCCAAGCAGGAAAAGGAAGAGGTTTGTTTGCCATGTTCCCTGGGTGCAGTTAGTTGCCAGTCACTACATGTGGGGTAGATGAAGAGGCTTGGTTATGACCATCCTCGCAGTTTGGTTTTGACTTGACAAACTGAGCTGTGAGCTTTCACGTTTTCTCTTGCCTAGATTGGGGGACACAGGCACCATGGGGATGAAGATCCTGTTGCTTGGAGAAAGGACACTAAAAGGTTAAAGTGGCTCCTCCTCCTCCTGCTCTGGGCTTCATCCCCGCCTACCTCCTCAATCCTCAGTTTTCTTTAGTGTCCTCAGAAGGAGGATGGACACTTCGTGGCTGGGAGCAATGGTACAGATTTATTCAGTATCATGCCACTACTAGGGGTCAGTGTTTCTCTTCCAGAACCCCTCCAGCCAAGGACTTCTGATCTGAAGATGCTCTATAGCCTTCCCGCTCTACGGAGGCTGCAGGCTGGGGAGCTCCCCCCCACACTACCCTGGGCACTGGTTCCCGCTCTCCGGAGGCTGCACCAGTAGCCACGACGGAGGGTATGTCTTTTATTGAGCATTCCTGGCTGGCACAAGGAGGTAAGTCAATTCCCTCCTCCCTCCCCCCATTACATGCTGCCTGTCAGCTCTGCAGAAAGGCATTTAGTTTCACTTTCACTGCTACTCTCTCACACAGATTTTCCTAGGCATTTAGTTTCACTTTCACTGCTATTCTCTCACAGACTGCTATTCTCTGACAAAGATTTCCCTAGGCCAGGGATGTCCAAAAGGTAGATGGGATCTACCAGTAGACCTTTAGCTGGTCATCAGAAGATATAAAGACACTGTCAACACACAGTTTGTCTAAATCACCCTCCTGTTTCATGCTTTTTATTTGATATTTATGTTAAGGTTACAATATACATTTTCTCATGAATCAATATTAAGTAATATTTTCCATGGAACAGAATTCTAACAATGCTTTTATATATGTAGATCATAATGGGACAACAGCACTAAAAGTAGTCCCCGCATTGGTAACTCAGTGCCATTCCCAGCGACCTTTCGCGCCACCATCTGGCGCTGCGTCTATTTCATTGTGCACGAGTCGCTGCACACGCGCCTCACGGGCGCCATCTTACTAAGGTACTATACCAAAGCCCGGGAAACCTCTCTGGCGGCCATTTTGGGTCCGCATCTCTCTCTCCAGTACTGAGCGTTTCCAGCCTCACTGTCTCTCACAGAGAAGAACAAGGCACCATTCCTTCCTACCTTGGTGAACAGGTAGTTACACTTCCCTTACTCTTTCTCTAGGGGATTAACACTTCCCTCTCTCTATGGGACCTACTGTGGGGTTTTTCACTACTTCCCTCTGTCTCCACAGATCGCACTCTAAGGGAGAAGTGGTTCACTCCTCTGGACTCTCCTAATATTCCCCAATATCTTACTTACTGGGTTGCACTACATAGTATAGCCATGCAGGCAGGGCAGATGACCAGTCCCTTCCCAAGCAGGCAACTGCATGTACCACCAATGCAATTTAGTATTTGGCATGGGCTACTTGCAGACCTAAATTTGCTAGTGTTTTGGCTGAGCCAATATGTGAAGCCTGTAAGACTGCAGCAGTCACTGCACAATTACAATCCCACACAGCCCTACCAGCCAGCTCTGCGACAGCTACGGCTAATCAAACGAGCTTGGATTCTGAATTGGTGTACGCTCTATCTCTAGCGGGTCTACAAAACCTAGCCAGAGTTCCAGAGACTCTAGATAAGGTCCTACAGCATCTATCTACAGAGCCTCACAGACCGGTCACTCGGCAGTCGGCCACAAAGCGACCTCCCCTTTCCCCACCAGTTTTGCCTGATGAACAGGAAGAGGCATTGGGAAGAGGGACAGATCCTATCCGCAGATGAATAGGATCAGGATACCCCTAGATCACAATGAGAGGTCGAGAGCCTGATTCAGGCACACCCCACCTTTAGCAGAGTGAACCACTAACATTTTTAAGAGGCAAAAGAAGTCTTCTTGTGTCTTTCCAGCCTATGAACAGCTGGGTGACATTGTTAAAGCACAATGGAAAACGCCAGACCATAGAGTCCAATTTTCCATCTCTTTACTCAAACTTATCCTTTTACTTTACAGACCTTGGTCTTCACCCCCAGCAGTGGACCCACCGGTCTCTAAATTGTCAAAGACCACCACCATTCCAGTAGTCGATGCGGCTTCCTTTAACGATCCTATCGACAAACGTCTTGAGGGTTTCTGCAAGTCGATTTTTACAGCAGCAGGCAGAACTCTACGACCTATTATTGCCACCCCATGGGTATCCAGGTCAATGGAAGTTTGGGTGGAACAGGTGGCCCAACTCATGGCTCAGAAGACCCCTCCACATACCTCTTTCTAGCTCCGATAGCGGACACAAATACATAAATTTGCGTAGCAGTCCTGGACGCGGCTAAGCTCGTCACAAGGGCTTCGGCATAATCCATTGCAGCCAGACGTTTCCTTTGGCTAAAAAACTGGTCAACAGATCTTACCTTGAAGTGGTCTCTGCTTGGTCTCCCATTCTCGGAAAAAAAACAAACAAAAAAAAAAACAAAAAACTTTTTGGTGCTGAACAGAGAAGGAAAATTCTCAAGCTACAGAGCCAGAGGTCCCAACATGAAAAGCAACAAGCTCCGACCCGCCCCAGATTCCAGTCAAGGCAGAGCACTTCTTGGTCCGGAAGCAGAGCAGCACCTAAGCCCGCACGGGACAAACAGCCTCCGCATGAGGAGGTGCCCACCCCTGAAAGCTAAACCCTTTGGCGGACGCTTAAGTCACTTTCGGGAGGTGTGACGGCATAGAGTAGTGGAACCCTGGGTCCTACAGATCATTTCTATCTCATAGAATTCGCTCAGCTACCTCCGAGGTGATTTTCCATCTCAAGGCTCCCTACCACAGAACCCAGGCACTCAGCTTTCCATGTGGTTCCACACACCCTGACTGCCTCCGCGGGAGTAATGGCTTTCCCTCAAGGGTAAAAGGGGCTTCGGTTTCTACTTAAACCTGTTTATAGTACCCAAAAATTATGGATCTTTTCACCTGGTGCTAGACCTAAAGGCACTAAACGACCATGTAAAGAAGCACCACTTCAAGATGGAATCCATCCAGTCAGTCCTAATGTCCCTGGACATAGAGGATTTCAGGGCGGTGATCGACATCAAAGATGCATACCTGCATGTCCCCATACATCCCAACCACCACTGGGTCCTTCACTTTTCAGTGGCAGGAGAACATTGGCAATCCCTGGCACTCCCCTTCAGACTATCCTCCGCGCAAAGGCTATTCACAAAGGTCATGGCTGCGGCTCTAGAGGACCTGCGACTGCAGGGAGTGAGTGTCATACCATACCTGGACGACCAACTTGTAAAGGCCAGTTCCATGGCACTGGCCACAACTCATCTCCAGACACTAATGCTGTTAGGTTGGCAGATAAACTTCCAAAAATCTCGATTCATACCTTCCCAGAGTACAGAATATTTAGGGCTTGATTCTTCATTGGGAAGAGCCTTCCTTCCCCAATCCAAGATCACCTCCATGCAGGGGCTCCTGTCATCTCTGCAGAAAATGGATCAGGTACCTTTAAGGTTGCCATGAGAGCGCTAGGGACTATAGTGTCATCCTGCGATTCCATATGCGCAGCTCCACACCAGAGCCATGCAGAGCCTTACTCCAACACCAGAGGAGGAACTGAGCGAACCTAAACTGCAGGATTCCCCTATCAGATCTAGTTTGAACCTCTATCAGTTGGTGGCATTGACCAACAACACTTCCGTCAGGAAAACCCTTCCCCAATCACCAGTGGACAGTCATCACAACAGTTGCCAGTCTACAAGGTTGGGGAGAAGTATTGGGAGACCTAACCGTACAGGGACGTTGGTCACAGAAAGAACTACTCCCCATCAACATCCTGGAATTAAGAGCAATCTACCTGTCATTGCTCCAATGGTCAGGCAGACTTCAAGATCTACCTGTAAGAATACAGTCAGGCAATGTGACAGCGTTGGCTTTCATCAACCACCAAGGAGGCACAAGGAGTCAAGCTGCCCTACCAGCTATCTCCGCAGTATCCCTGGAGTGGACAACTGGATAGCAGATTTTCTCAGCCGAGAGACCTTAGATCAGGGAGAGTGGAGCCTACACCCAGAGGTTTTTTCAACTGATTCTGGCAAGGTGGGGCACTCCGGAAGTAGACTTAATGGCATCCAGGTACAACAACAAGCTTACGAGGTTCTTCACAAGAAGCAATGACCCTCTGGCCCTAGCATGGACACACTGGTGGTTCCGTGGCAGTTTCACCTAGCTATGTCTTCCCACCACTGGCACTTCTGCCAAGGGTAATCAAGAAGGGTAGAAACAGTTGTAGTGGCACCCTACTGGCCACACCACACTTGGTTCGAAGAGCTCATAAGTTCATCAGTGGACGCACCATTCCACCTTCCAGACAGAATGGATCTGTTATCTCAGGGACTGATCCTCCACCTGAGTTCACCATGGCTGGATTTAACGGCATGACACTTACAGCCATAATCCTAGCCAGATCAGGAGTTCCAAAAAAGGCCATACCGACCTTACTAAGGGCCAGAAAGCCCGTCTTCGCACGCATCTACCACAGGGTATGGAGGACATTCATATCCTGGTGTAAATCTAAAGCCAAAGACCCACAGTCCTGGGACGAAAGTAGCCTATTGTTATTCCTTCAGGAGGGTTTAGAAATAAGGGCTGGCACTCAGCTCACTGAATGTTCAGGTATCGGCCTTCTCTATCCTTTTTCAGCAGCAGCAGCTTGCAATGCTGCCCAACATCAAGACCTTCCTACAGGGAGCATTGAGGATGATACCTCCATACCGTCATACAATCCCTCCCTGGGATCTCAATATATGGTACCTTCTGTATTGCAGGAGCAACCGTTCGAGCCATTGGCTCAATTCCATTAACTCTGCTGACTCTTCAGGTAGTTTTCTATTAGCCATCACTTTGGCTAGACTAGTTTCAAAACTAGCAGCTCTATCTTGTCGTCCACCATTTTTGATTTTTTACAAGGACAAGGCGGTGTTGAGACCTACCTTGGATTTCTTCCTAAGGAGTTCCATCTTAACCAGGACCTGCTGGTTCCTTCATTTTGTCCTGAACAAAAGACAAATTTGGAACAGTTACATACGTAGATGTGGTTCGTTCTCTCAGAACATACACCAGGGCTACCAAGAGTAGAAGGAAGCTAGACAACCTCTTTGTCTTACCAGAAGGACCACGGAAAAGCCTTAAGGCATCTAAGGCCTCCAATGCAAGATGGATTAGGTCAACAATCTTGAAGGCCTATGAGGTACGAGGTAAGGCCACACCCTTCCGGGTTCAGCTCATTCTACTTCTTCACTCAGCACTTCTTGGGTGGTTCCTCTCCAGGCTTCAGCAGAACAGGTCTGTAGGGCTGCAGTGTGGTCATCCACACACACCTTTTCCAAATTCTACAAGGTGCATACATTCGCCTCAGCCAAGCGAGCTTCGGCAGGAAAGTGTTGCAGGTGGTTATTCCCTGAACACTAGGGGTACAAAATCCCGCCCTCATGGGTAGCTTTTGGGACGTCCCCATGGTGCCTGTGTCCCCCAATCTAGGCAAGAGAAAAATAGATTTTTGTACTTACCGTTAAATCCTTTTCTCTTGTCCTACATTGGGGGACACAGGCCTTCCCTCCCTGTATTAGTTCATGTTAATATTGATCAGGTAATATCTTATATAATTTTTGTTGTTCAAATACCAACAATTTCAAACAGCAGGTGGTTCATACCGTGCTTAGCTTGCATTGGGGAGGTGCTCCTTCTCTTCACATGGGCAATTGGTAGGGCTCGTCATCTCTTCTTCGGTCAGAAAACTGAGGATTGAGGAGGTAGGCGGGGATGAAGCCCAGAGCAGGAGGAGGAGGAGCCACTTTAACCTTTTAGTGTCCTTTCTCCAAGCAACAGGATCTTCATCCCCATGGTGCCTGTGTCCCCCAATGTAGGACAAGAGAAAAGGATTTAACGGTAAGTACAAAAATCTATTTTTCCATGCAGGCAGAACGGTACCAGCGGTTGAAAGATGAGGTGGCTCGAGCACAAATCCAGCTGCAACTGTTCAAACTTTACCACAATGAATCTGAGATTGAAAAGCTTAATAAGGAGCTGAGCATCAAGAACAAGGGGATAGAGAAAGACAAGAAGCATATGGACAAGGTGGAGGAAGAGCTCAAGGACAAGAAGAAAGAGTTGGGGAAGATGATGAGAGAGCAGCAGGCCATTGAGAAAGAGATCAAGTGAGCACCAAATCTTTGTATATACTAACGAGGGATCTATTGTTATGGCAGCTGTACGGAGGGCATATATGGGATAAATCGGAGGTACAGATAGCAGTAGCTGCTTGGAAAGATGTATGTAATTAGAGGATCATACTGTGGATGTTAACAGGCATTTACTATGTGGGTATAACCTTTTATGATTACATTTTACCAGGATATAAATAATTACCTGTATATTTGAAAGCACAGTGTTTTTGGATTGATCTTCATGAGACTGATTTTGACCCCTCTAGTACCTGCTGTGCCCAGATTTAAGTCAAATATATAGCAGCAGTATATTGCTATGTATGGCTTTCAGTTTATTAGTGGATTATTTTAACATTTTGTTTGTGTTTGGTCATGCTAAGAGAGAAGGATGCAGAACTGAATCAGAAACGTCCTCAGTATATAAAGGCCAAGGAAAATACTTCCCACAAGATCAAAAAGTTGGAGGCAGCCAAGAAATCTCTTCAGAATGCCCAAAAGCAGTACAAGAAGCGCAAAGGAGATATGGACGAACTGGAGAAGGAAATGCTTTCTGTAGAGAAGGCACGGCAGGAGTTTGAAGAAAGGATGGAGGAGGAAAGCCAGAGCCAAGGGCGGGATCTTACTCTGGAAGAAAATCAGGTATGCTCTTATTGCATGCTGGTCATATAAACTCCATATTTAACTGAGCACTGATCATTGAAATATTATATGTATCATTATTTTGTCATAAAAGGTCAAGCAATACCATCGCCTGAAGGAAGAGGCCAGTAAAAGAGCAGCTACTTTAGCCCAAGAGCTGGAGAAGTTTAACAGGGACCAGAAGGCTGACCAAGATCGGCTCGATCTAGAGGAGAGGAAAAAAGTTGAGACTGAGGTTTGTGGCTTATGAAAATGGTGTAACAACTGAGAGTAAAATCTTTTATAGGTATTGGGTGTACAATAAAGTGACCAGATGGAATACATTCATTCCCTAGGCTAAAATCAAACAGAAATTGCGTGAAATAGAAGAGAACCAAAAGAGGATTGAGAAGCTTGAGGAGTACATTGCCACCAGCAAGTATGTGATAGGCGTTTAAGAACATATTGTGCTGTGGTATGTATGCTGCAAGTTCGATTTTGTCTAACCAATCATGTTTGCCATATTCTTTCTTACAGGCAATCGCTGGAAGAACAGAAGAACCTAGAGGAGACCTTAACTGAAGAGGTGGAGCAGGCCAAGCGAAGGATTGACGAGGTTAACAAGGAGCTGAATCAGGTGATGGAGCAATTGGGAGATGCTAGGATTGACAGGCAAGAGAGCAGCCGACAGCAGAGGAAAGCTGAGATTATGGAAAGCATAAAGAGACTGTATCCTGGATCTGTGGTGAGTTTGATCATTTAGAATTCTCTAAATACGACTGTCCCCTGTGCACATTTAAATGTTTATCCAGTTGACCTCAAACAGTGGAGGCTAATTCGATTGCTTTTCTTTGTGTCAGTATGGTCGACTGATTGACCTATGTCAGCCCACCCAAAAGAAGTACCAGATTGCAGTCACCAAGGTGCTTGGAAAGAATATGGATGCCATCATTGTTGATTCTGAGAAGACAGGTAGAGACTGTATCCAGTATATCAAAGAGCAACGCGGGGAACCCGAAACCTTCCTTCCCCTTGATTATTTGGAGGTAGCCATCTTATTATCTTGTTATTGCTTATTATCTGTTAATGTAAATGTGTTTGGGTACTTACACTGATAGCTGTTGCTGGTCTTTTACTTACTTCCAGGTGAAACCCACAGATGAGAGGTTAAGGGAGCTGAAAGGAGCAAAACTGGTGATTGACGTTATTCGTTATGAGCCTCCACATATTAAGAAAGCTCTGCAGTATGCCTGTGGTAATGCTTTGGTCTGTGACAATGTAGAAGATGCACGCAGGATTGCTTTTGGAGGACATCAGAGGCATAAGGTGAATATTCGACAACTGTGTACAGAATGAATTGTGGCGTTTAAGCAAGAACAGTTTCTTTAATGCCTGTGTGTTAGCTGAAGATCTTGTATGTTTGAATGATCTTAACAGACTCTGATAAATATAGTACCTTTTTAAGGCAGAATTAACCTTAAATCTTTTGCTCTGCAGACTGTGGCCCTGGACGGAACCTTATTCCAGAAATCTGGTGTGATCTCCGGAGGTGCTAGTGACTTGAAAGCCAAGGCCAGGAGGTGGGATGAGAAAGCGGTCGATAAGCTCAAGGAAAAAAAGGAGCGCTTAACAGAAGAGCTGAAGGTTAGACTCCATTAGAGTCGAGACAGACACTCATGAAGTATTCTAGAACTTGTTGATAATGTTTTTACATAAGGCACTGGTTTTGCATTAGTGTTGAACATGTCTCACAGACAAGGGCTTATCTTTTCCAGGAGCAAATGAAAGCTAAACGCAAAGAGGCTGAACTGAGACAGGTGCAATCCCAAGCCCATGGTCTACAGATGAGGTTGAAATACTCCCAGAGTGATCTGGAACAAACCAAAACCCGGCACCTGGCTATGAACCTGCAGGTAAGCCAGATTTGCAAATAAAGTTTATTACTGTCCGTCTATACATTTGTCAGCAGTTGTTTGTGTGCATAGTGATCTAGTTGAATGTTTCACTGTTTATGAGCAGTGTCAGTAACTGGTGTCTGCGAGTTATGAAATCTACCCAAAACCTTTAGGAATGTCCCAATTATACACTTGAATTAAAAAATGTTTTCTTTCCTCCACACACAGGAAAAATCCAAGTTGGAGAGTGAGCTGGCCAATTTCAGCCCCCGTATCAATGATATCAAGAGGATAATTCAGAGCAGAGAAAGGGAAATGAAAGACCTAAAGGAGAAAATGAATCAGGTGAGGAGCACTGAAAGAAACCTTTGATTAAGATCTGGTTTATTGTTTTTGTGCACCTGTTTGAGTGGTTGGGCACAGCAGAACGCCTTAAAAACTGCCGGCCCAGACATGAACTGAATATAGTGACTTCTGCAGATGCATATCCAACGCTCAGTTTCTCAGTTTCTCAGTATCTTGTGCCTGTGATCAGCTCCTATCAGCACAGCAACAACTTTTAGGTCCATTTGTTATAGAATATTATTAATACCATTTGGTAATTCAGTGTACAAAATTAACCGCACAAGAGACATAATAATCCAATCCCATAAATGCTGCTGTACATACTCCTCTCCTTAAAGACCAGTTGAAGGTGGCTACTTACACAACATGCCTGATGTGTCCAATTGTTATGTTGAAATAGAAAAGCAGTCTGTGCCTGACATAATATTATTGTCTTCTAGGTGGAAGATGAAGTTTTTGAAGAATTCTGCCAGGAAATCGGTGTCCGAAACATCAGAGAGTTCGAAGAGGAGAAGGTTAAGCGACAAAATGAGATTGCCAAGAAAAGGTGGGTGCCTTTTCGTTTTCTCACAAATAATTTCTTAAGTCCTCTGCATGAAAAAACAAAAATTATGCATAAGTAAAAAATTTAAGTATTCCTAAACGTCACATTGGATAAAGTATAGTTGTAGGGAAGGCAGTGTAGTTGCATTATTTCCGGCTTCCAGCTGCAATATTCAAAATGACACGTGCTACTTTTCAATGGACCATTGGTGTTGTATTTGCATGATTCACAATTGCACAGTTTCTTTTTATCCCTAAGACCTTGATTTCATTTTCCTTTTATTCTTTCACTACAGGTTGGAATTTGAAAATCAGAAGACCCGTCTGGGCATTCAGCTGGACTATGAGAAGAACCAGCTGAAAGAGGACCAGGGCAAAGTGCAGACGTGGGAGCAGTCTGTAAAGAAAGATGATACTGAAATAGAAAAACTCAAAAAGGTAATGAATGATGGCTGTGATATCAATTGAATATCAATTCATAGGCTTGTTCAGGACCCATGGATTTTTTTTTTTTTGACATTGAATTGCTGTCATACCTTGACACACAATCTGCCACCCAAAGTGCAGTGGAATACAGGGTATATGACTGATTTCAGATTTATAATACTTGGGCAACTTTTCTGTGTACTTAGGAAGAGCAGAGACACATGAAGATAATCGATGAGACAATGGCACAGTTGCAGGATCTAAAGAACCAACACTTGGCTAAAAAGTCAGAGGTGAACGACAAGAACCATCTAATGGAAGATATCCGTAAAAAACTGGGCAGTGCCAACAAGTTAGTTCTTCCTTGTCTCTTTGCTTTATGAAGTCTGTAACCAGGGTTGGACTGGGCTGCTGTCCCAGGGCCCCCACACACACACACACTGCCCCAAAGCCTTTTCTGGGACCCAGCCCCTGCCACCAGTCGCCGCAAGTTTCTGTGACTGGGGCAGGAGAGTGGTGACAGGAGAGTGCAGGCATTGTGTCTGGGCCGTCAGGTTTTTTTCCCGGTGTCCCGCTAGCCCAGTTCAACCCTGTCTGTAACTAAGCAAAAGCCTGTGAATATAAATTAACAGAATGTATGATTTTTCTTAGGGAGTGTACCCACCTTCAAAAGGAAGTCACTGCCATTGAAACAAAGCTAGAACAGAAGCGCAGTGACCGCCATAACCTCCTCCAGGCTTGCAAGATGCAGGATATCAAATTGCCACTGTCCAAAGGCACCATGGATGATATCAGTCAAGAAGAGGTTGGGACATTCTTCATCCTTTCGTTTATTTTTTCTTTCCTTTTAAAGCAAACCTTAATTTTTTTTACGTGAAAATCTGTATGAAATGTCCCTGTACTAAAGCAGCACTCTCTCTCTCTCTCTCTCTCTCTCTCTCTCTCTCTCTCTCTCTCTCTCTCTCTCTCTCTCTCTCTCTCTCTCTCTCTCTCTCTCTCTCTCTCTCTCTCTCTCTCTTTTTTCTCTCTCTCTCTCTCTCTCTCTCTCTCTCTCTCTTTTTTCTCTCTCTCTCTCTCTCTCTCTCTCTCTCTCTCTCTCTTTTTTCTCTCTCTCTCTCTCTCTCTCTCTCTTTTTTTCTCTCTCTCTCTCTCTCTCTCTCTCTCTTTTTTTCTCTCTCTCTCTCTCTCTCTCTCTCTTTTTTTCTCTCTCTCTCTTCTCTCTCTCTCTCTTCTTTTTTTTCTCTCTCTCTCTCTCTCTCTCTCTTCAGAATGGTTCCCAAGGAGAGGAGTCTGTCAGCAATTCCCAGAGATCCTCCACTGTTTACGCAAAAGAAGCATTAATTGAAATAGATTACAGTGACCTCTCTGAGGATTTGAAGGTGAGTTATGAGAACAAACTGAGGGGGGACCTTGTACAATTTCTTAAAGGAGAACTAAAGCCAAACTAAAGAAGTCGGCCAGAAATGTTGTACGTTATGTTTTGGCCTTCTATACCAGCCCAAGTCAACCGCAGCCCTTTAGCAGTAAAGATCTGTGTCTCCAAAGATGCCCCAGTAGCTCCCCATATTCATGCTGATTCACTGCACATGCTCTGTGCTGCTGTCACTTACTGAGCTTAGGGACCCACTCACAATATACAGTACACATAGAATATAAATGTCATAATATAATGATTAGCACCGGAATTTAATCAGCCCTGTAGCATCAGCTCATATTACCTGCCAACCTCATTTTCTGCTTGATAATATATGACGACCCCCTCAGCTCAGCTTCTCAATAGCGGCACAGAGCCCACTGAGCATGTGAGTGTCACAGACACTTTCCAAGATGGTGACCCCCTGTGACAAGCTTGAAGTCCTGGATCATTGCTGCTATTGACAAGCTGAAACTTGCTGGTGCAATAAGTTCAGTATATAAAATTTGGCATTTTTAGCCACATTCATTTTCAGGTTTAGTTCTCCTTTAAGCTGGCAATGTGCAGCATTATGTGTGTTGCAATGCTGCAAAGTCATTGCTATACCTTTCTCCATGCATGCTGAGTAGTGTGCTGTAGGCTTTGTTATAAATCTTTTTTTCATAAGCTGGAATTAAATTTTTAGGATGCAGTGGCCGATGATGACATCAAGCAGGAGATGAGCGCGTTGCATCAGAAGCTAAATGAACAGCACAGTGTTTTACAGAGGATTTCTGCTCCCAATATGAAGGCCATGGAGAAGCTTGAGAGTGTCCGAGATAAGTTCCAGGAGACATCCGATGGTGAGTAATGCATATGTCATGAATGACCGCGTAGGCAGGGTTTCCTAAATGTTAAATTTCTGTATTATTCAACTTCTAGTATATAATGCACTGGTAAACCTGGTTTGTGTGCTTCAGAAACACAACTGCACTTTATGTAAACAAGTTGCTGTGTAGCCATTGGGGCAGCCATTCAAGCACAAGATACACAGTAGATAACAGGTAAGTTCTGAAGAATCCCATTGTATACTACAGAGCTTATCTGTTATCTGCTGTGTATCCTGTGCTTTTACTCCTTTTTCAGCTTTGAATGGCTGCCCCATGGCTACACAGCAGCTTGTTTATATCAACTATAGTAGAGTTTCTGAAGCAAACACACCAGTTTTACCTCTTCAGCACACTACATTATATTTTCATTTCTCTGAAACCCTTTTATTTTTTGGTGGTACTGTTCCTTTAACTAAAATGTTATAGAGTTGACAAAAGTAAGTAGTTAAACCTAATATTTGGTAACCAAGTGTGTTAATATATAGTAACCAAATCAAGCCTCACTTTGGAACACCCTGGTGGACTATGGGTAATTGGGCAGGACTCTATGTATCCCTATGCTTTAAAAATGTTTGTAGCACAAATGTTTGTATCCTGACGAAGGGAGGGTTAATCCCCCCCGAAACGTTGATGCACAGGTGGTCACTTTAAATAAAAGGGTTAAGCTCCCCACCTGCAACATACATGGTGTTGTGCAATTCTCTTAAATCTTCTACAATATAGTTGACATAATCCTTTGGCAGGCTGCAAGCTGTTAAAATCCCTTGTAGGGTCATACCAAGCCTCCTCTTTTTGTGGCAACTAACAATCCGTTTACCAGTGGAGCTGCTTTGCATTGTTATGCTATTGGTGCATCTAAATGCCTGGCCTTCTCAAATGACAGAAGTTTGCGGCTTTGTTTCCTATTATTCAGAATTCCTTTCCTTCCTGTGAATGTAGGGTTAATATACTTTACAATCATTCCTATGCCATGTCAGATGCCTGTTATCCATGTAACAGTGATGCTTGAGTTGATCAAACTATTAATACTGAAAAAGGGCAGTGTCAGCAAATTTATCCGGCCTGCCAGATACATAAGCTCATCTACAAAAACCATACTAATGAAAATAAGAAACAGAATGAACCTTATTATGATTTTTCCATCCACTTTACAGAGTTTGAAGCTGCTCGGAAACGAGCCAAGAAAGCTAAGCAGGCCTTCGAGCAGACCAAGAAGGAGAGATTTGACCGGTTTAATGCCTGCTTTGAGTCTGTTGCCACAAACATTGATGAAATCTACAAGGCCCTCTCTAGAAACAGCAGTGCCCAGGTAACATACGTAGACTGACCACTGTGTGTTTCTTTTTGGCTACTGTGCTCTGCCTCCTGACACTGTTCCTTCGTACAGGCTTTTCTGGGACCAGAGAACCCAGAGGAGCCTTACTTAGATGGGATCAATTACAACTGCGTGGCGCCTGGTAAGCGCTTCCGGCCCATGGACAACTTATCTGGAGGAGAAAAAACTGTGGCGGCGCTTGCTCTGCTGTTTGCTATTCACAGGTATTTAGCATATATTGGGCAGAATGTATTGTAGAATCAAAAATAATTAAGGTACCCCATTAAGATGATAGATATAACTAGTGATGAGCGAATCTGTTCAGTTTTTCTTCGCTGCAGAATTCGCAAAACTGTGAAAAGTTTGAGAAACTCGTTTTTACCCACGACAATATGCGTTTTCTCCTTGGTCTGCTTGGGGGACACAGGGACAATGGGGTATAGCTAACACCACTAGGAGGCAGGACACAACAAAAAAAGAACTAATCCCTCCTGCTATACCCCAGCTCCCAGGCGGAGCCAGCTCAGTTTTAGTTGTGTCCTCAGGAGGTTAGGACATAGGCTCCTTCAGGAGTTAGTTTTTATTTTTTATTTTCCATTTTTATTTATTTCTTAGTTTTTATTAGTCTTATTACTATCTGGGGACGGAATGGGCTTCCACACTGCGTGTTTTGCCTTCATTACCTCCTCCATCTGGATGTCTCCGGGGTCTATTGTGCCCTGGCACTGACTACCCAGACCTTGGTTTTTATTCCCCCTTCCACTAATGTGGGGATGAACCGTCTGGCCGGCAGACTACACAGAACTGGGCAGGTAAGCATCATTTTGTTTTACCTTGCCCTGTTTTCTTCCATGGTTGGATGTAACTCTGCTGGGATAGGTGACTCTGCTGTTTGTTTATGCACCTGAGTACTACCTTCTATTATAGGCAAGCATTTGGGGTCTGCCTTCCGTGCAATCTTCCCCTCTGCTCACAGCGCTGCTCAAACCCTCTGCCAGACTCACAGCCCTCACCTCGGTAAGGACATTGTATCTAGGCGCGCACCGCGCCTTCAGTTTGTTCGCGCCGCATGGCGCTTCCTCCACTTCCCCCCAGCAGTTACTCAACCCGGAAGTGCGCGTGCATAGCGCTTCACACTGGGAAGGCGGTCCCTGCTGTTCGCGCCCTTACTGGAGTGGGACATACTGCGCAGCTCTTGCCTCACGGAGCAGTTCCCTGGCACCTCTCCCTTAGGGCACACGGGTTTACCTGCCACACGGTCCTCCCCCCTAGCCTGTCTGCTGGGCTATTTACCTTTTACCTCTGCACTGCCTTACCTCCCTCACGGTCTGGTTTCAGGGGTGACCTGTATTCATTAGGGGGTTAGTGTTAGGGTCCTCCACCCTAGTCCTGGGACTTCTAGCTAGTGGGATTAACCCCTGCTCCCTTGCAGACTCAGTATTTTTCAGGAACAGTTTTTTCCTTGACTAAACTTCTGAATTCTTTATTCTAGCACCATGTCTGAGAGTTCCAGTGACAACCTTTTTCCACGGACGGCAGTAACTGCTAAAGTGACCTTTTTGGCCTGTGCCAAATGCCGCAAACGTTTACCAATTGGTAACAAGGAACCTCTCTGCTCCGCATGCAAGCCACCTGAGCCTGCTCCGGTAAATCCAGTACTCCGACCTCAGGTAAGCTTAGAAAACCAAGGGGCTCCAGCGGTTCCTGCCACGGACCCCCCACCTCAGGGCTCCCCTCCACCGCCCCGGTGGGCCTCCCAGTTAGCCTCTGGCATTCCCAAGCTGGCCGATTCCCTGGACAGGCTCCTTGCCCGCTTGGATAATCCCAAGCCACCTAAGCGCAGGGCACCTTCCCCATCTGCAGTGGACAGCGATGAGGAGTCCTTCTCCCCTCCACATAGCCTCTGGAGACGATCAGTCCCTCTCCGATGGCGAACTTTCCCAGACTTCGGATCACGAAGAGGAGGATTCCCCAAAGCTATCCTCTGAGGCTATTGATTCTCTCGTTTCCTCTGTTTTGGAAACTTTACACTTACAGGAACCTGGAACCAGTTCCGGTTCGTCCTCGGGCCTCTTCAAGCGGAAGAACCGCCCTTCTCCTTCCTTTCCTTCCCATGATCAGCTCGATCAGATCATTCAACAGGAGTGGGACAAGCCTGAGAAGCGTTTTCAACCCAACAGACGCTTCCTTAAACTTTATCCCTTTCCTTCAGATCTCACTGAGAAGTGGGCTTCTCCACCTTCGGTGGATGCTCCCGTGTCACGTCTTTCCAAGAATACAGCCCTGCCGGTTCCTGACGCAGCGTCCTTCAAGAATCCCATGGACAAAAAGATCGAAGGTCTCCTGCATTCCCTTTTCACCGCTACCGGCACCTCCTTGCGTCCGGTTTTCGCTTCGGCATGGGTGGCTAGGGCCATGCAGTCCTGGTCGGAGGCCTTATGCCGAGCTATTTCCGCCGGGGTTCCTCGAGAGGAACTTGCTTCTCAGATCAGGGAGGCCAGCGACTACCTTTGCGAAGCATCCCTCGATGCAGCTCAGGTGATAGGCCGTTCTTCCGCTCTTGCGGTAGCCGCCCGTCGATCTCTTTGGATGAAGCTTTGGTCCGCAGATTTTTCATCCAAGAAGTCCCTGACTTCCATTCCATTCAAGGGCAAGCTCCTTTTTGGTCCCGACCTTGACAAGATCATCAGCCAGGCTACGGGAGGCAAAAGCACTCTTTTGCCCCAGCCCAAGGCTCGCCTTCCCTTTCGCAAGGGAAGGAATTTTCGTGGCTCCCAGAACAAGTCTTCTAGGTCTTCTCCCCCTAGACAATCTTCCAACTTCAGAGGGCGCTTTGGGAATAAGGCCAAATCGTCATGGCAGTTCCGTAAACCCTCCTCTAAGTCAGCCAACAAAACCTCTTCTGCATGACTGCCAACCCTTCGGGCCTCTGCCCGTCGGGGGACAACTGCAGCATTTTGCCTCCGTATGGACCACCCTGACTTCGGACTCCTGGGTACACGAGGTGGTGACTCGGGGTTATCACTTAGAATTTTCTTCCCCTCCACCTTACCGCTTTTTCATGTCCATGCTTCCCCTAGATCTGCCCAAAGCTCAGGCGCTCAGGGGGGCCATCGACAACCTCCTTCGTTCGGACGTCATCATTCCGGTTCCGCCAGGAGAAAAATTCAAGGGCTACTATTCCAACCTTTTTGTGGTTCCCAAAAAGGACGGTTCTTCACGCCCGATCCTGGATCTCAAGGAACTCTGCGTTCATCCGGCCGAGGAAGTTCAAGATGGAGTCTCTCCGCTCCGTCATTGCTGCGATGTCTCCGGGCCAGTTCCTTGCTTCTCTCGACATCAAGGACGCGTCCCTGCACGTCCCCATTTTCCCTCCCCATCAGAGGTTCTTGTGATTTGCTGTCCAAAACCAGCACTTCCAATTTTCAGCCCTCCCGTTTGGGCTCACTTCAGCCCTGCTAGTCTTCACCAAGATCATGTCGGTGGCCACGGCCCTGATCCGGACTTCGGGGGTGTCCATCACTCCATACCTCGACGATCTTCTCATCAAGGCTCCGACCTTCTTAGCAGCCCAACAGGCAATCCAACTGACCTTAGACCGGCTGCAGGAGCTGGGCTGGTACATCAACCGCGACAAGTCTTCCCTATTGCCAAGTCAGTCGATGGTTTTTCTGGGGATGCTCTTCGATACACAGACACAGATGGTGTCTCTCCCGCTAGACAAGGTCCTTCATCTTTGCTCCTTGGTGCTGTTGCTTCTCTCGAAACCGAGGCACACGGTGAAGTTCTGCATGAAGGTCCTGGGAGTCATGGTGTCGACCATAGAAGCAGTCCCCTTCGCGCAATTCCATCTCCGGGAACTTCAATGGAACATCCTCTCGGCCTGGAAACGCAGATCCCTTCTTCAGGAGATTCGCCTATCGCACAGGACCAGGGTTTCTCTCCACTGGTGGACTCTCTCCAGCCACTTGACCAAGGGCAGACCTCTCGGGGACCTGCGGTGGCGCCTCCTCACCACGGATGCCAGTCTCTCCGGCTGGGGAGCGGTCCTGGAGGGACGGTCAGCACAGGGTCTCTGGTCCTCCGCGGAGCGACGTCTCCACATCAATCTTCTAGAGATTCGGGCCATCCGCCTGGCCCTGTTCCACTGGCAGCCTCTACTAGCCGGTCAGGCGATCAGAATCCAGTCCGACAACGCCACAGCCGTGGCCTACGTGAATCATCAAGGCGGCACCAGAAGCAGGAGCGCTCTCAACGAGATCGGCCTCATCTTTCGCTGGGCGGAGACGCACCAGGCACATCTTTCCGCGATTTACATCCCGGGACTTCTCAATTGGGAGGCGGACTTTCTCAGCCGCCAATCCCTGGACCCGGGCGAGTGGTCCCTAAACGACGACGTTTTTCTGCAACTCACCCAGAGGTGGGGCACTCCACAGGTCGACCTCATGGCCTCTCGTCACAACCGCAAAGTGCCCCTTTTCTTCGCACGATGCAAGGATCCACTGGCCCTAGCGGCGGATGCCCTGACGGCTCCTTGGGACTTTCGTCTCGCCTACGTCTTCCCCCCCTCTGCCTCTTCTTCCCCGAACCATCAAGAAGTTGCAGAGGGAGCACACTACTCTCATTCTCATCGCCCCCAATTGGCCTCGGCGCACTTGGTTCTCGGATCTAGTAAACCTATCCGTCGACGAGCCGTGGCCCCTTCCCGCCATCCCAGACCTTCTTCATCAGGGACCCATTCTTCACCCGGGCCCCGTCAACCTCCAATTGACGGCGTGGCTCTTGAGACCGCAATCCTAAAGAGAAAGGGATTTTCCGACGATGTTATACTGACCATGAGAGCGGCTCGCAAGCCCGTCTCCGCCAGGACTTACCACCGGGTCTGGTCCACTTATCAACGGTGGTGCCTGGCTCAGGGAGCGGATCTCCTTCGCTTCTCCGTTGCCAGCGTGTTGGCCTTCCTACAGGAGGGGCTTTCCATGGGGCTCTCCTTGGGCTCTCTGAAATCCCAGGTCTCGGCCTTGTCTATCCTGTTTCAGAGGCGCCTTGCCTTCCATGCCGACGTCAAGACCTTCCTGCAGGGAGTGGCGCATGTTCGCCTCCCGTTCGGTCCCCCGTTCCGCCCTGGGACCTTTCTCTGGTTCTCCGTTCTCTCCAACGGCCTCCGTTCGAGCCCCTGTCTTCCATTTCCCTTTAATGGCTCACGTGGAAGACTGTTTTTCTCATGGCCATCGCATCGGCTCGTCGAGTATCTGAGCTGTCTGCCCTTTCATGCAGATCTCCCTTCCTCATTTTTCACGAGGACAGGGTGGTTCTCCGTACCATTCCTTCCTTTCTTCCTAAGGTGGTTTCTTCCTTTCATCTCAACCAGGAGATCACCATTCCCACCTTTTGCCCTTCTCCGTCCAACCCTAAGGAAGTGGCCCTCCATTCGCTGGATCCGGTCCGGGCCCTCAAATTCTATCTTCATCGAGTCAAGGACGTCCGCAAGTCCGACTCTTTGTTTCTCATTCCCTCTGGGCTGCGACAGGGTCTTCCTGCCTCCAAGGCGACCATTTCCCGCTGGATTACGCAGGCCATACAGAGGGCCTACACGGCTCGGGGACTACGCCCCCCAGCTAGGATCGGGCTCATTCCACCAGAGGTGTGAGTACGTCCTGGGCTTTCCGGAACCAGGCTTCAGCTGAACAATTGTGCAAGGCTGCCACATGGACCTCTATCCATACCTTTGGCAAATTCTACCACTTTGATACCTTTGCGGCATCTGACACCCGCTTCGGTAGGAAGGTACTGCAAGCCGTGGTGGCTGGTTCCACGTCGGCCTCTACCTCCCACCCGTGATTCTTGGGACAGCTTTGGTATGTCCCCATTGTCCCTGTGTCCCCCAAGCAGACCAAGGAGAAAAGGAGATTTTGTGTACTCACCGTTAAATCTCTTTCTCTCCAGTCGCTTGGGGGACACAGGGCTTCCCTCCCTGGTGAGGCCTTCACGTGTTCTTTCAGGCATGGTCTCTAGTACAACCTTTTTATGTATATAGTTACAGGTTTCACGTTTTTTGGTAACCTCCTGTTCCGTACTTTGGTACAAACTGAGCTGGCTCCGCCTGGGAGCTGGGGTATAGCAGGAGGAGGAGGGATTAGTTATTTTTTTGTTGTGTCCTGCCTCCTAGTGGTGTTAGCTATACCCCATTGTCCCTGTGTCCCCCAAGCGACTGGAGAGAAAGAGATTTAACGGTGAGTACACAAAATCTCCTTTTTTCTTATGGTGACTTTTTTTGTCCAAATGCATTAAAGTCCATGGGCATTTTCTTATGGGCGTTTTTTTTTTTCTCTGCAAATTTTCCCGCAGCAAATTTTTTTGCCGCAGTTTCGAGAAAAGCTGGCGAATAAATTCGCTCATTACTAATCACAACTACTCTTGGCTGTATCTCAAATCTTTTGGAGTTGGAGCAACTTTGCACCATAAACTAATATACTGACCATATTGCTTATGAGTCTTTGCTGGTGGATAAAAAGCTCATCAAATAAACTTATGAAGGTAATGTAGTTAATAACTAGATCACTTTTATCTGGGAAACCGTTCCTTATCTATTTCTATCATCCTTAGCTACAAACCATCCCCTTTCTTTGTACTGGATGAAATTGACGCTGCCTTAGATAACACCAACATAGGAAAGGTAAGTGCTTTTGTCATAATACCAGCCATTGTAATAATTATGAACAGGTTCTGGTACTAGTGTCAATCTGAAAGTTCCTACTGTGTTGGAGCAAGGTTGGTTTGGGAGTAGTTCACTTAACTGAAGATTTTTGCTTTCTCTCCACAGGTGGCAAATTACATTAAGGAGCAGTCAATGTCTAACTTCCAAGCCATTGTCATTTCTCTAAAAGAGGAGTTTTACACGAAGGCTGAGAGTTTAATCGGTGTCTACCCTGAGGTACTATATACTATGAAAAAACATTCTAAGTTGATGAAATCAAATATTATATGTGTGCATTAAAGGGGAACTAAATTCTAAAATAGAATAATGTTAGAAATGCTGTATTTTGTGTACTAAACATAAACATGAACTTACTGCACCAGAAGCCTAATTTAACTAATGATTTATGTTTTCAAAGTTGGCTGCAGGGGGCTGTCATCTTGTAACTTTGTTAAACATCTTTGCAAGACCAAGACTGTGCACATGCTCAGTGTCTGGGCTGCTTAGTGATCGTCATAAATTATCAAAATAGCACAAGTCAAATAATATCTGCCACAAGCCGATACAGCAAGCCTGATTAACAATCCAAATATACAGACTGCACTGGGTCTGCGGGTACAAATCTCTACAGAGTCGCTGGCTGCTTTACAGGGAAACAAACAAAGCTGCTCCAGTTCTGGCAAGTAAGGTGGAGGGGCTACCCCTGCCATTTGAAAGTTTGATTGTTTCCCTGCAGTGCAGTTAGGGACCGTCTGAAGTTTCCTATCTGCAGCTGTCAGAGCAAATAAAACGAAGGGGGAATTTAAGGTCCTACATTCAGTTTTATTATAAAAGTTGTACACATTTTTTATTAAAGTTATATTGGGGATAGATTTCTTTTTTTGCCTTTGCAAAGAGGCTGTAAAGAGGTTGTTCACCTTCCAAACACTTTCAGTTCAGTTGATTTTAGATTGAAAAAAAGTATTTCTGGTGAACAATTACTTTCTATTTTTTGTTTTTTACAGCTTTTCCAAAATCCAAGTTTAATGTCCGTGTCTCTGGTGTTTCAGTCTGGCAGCTCTGTAATTTGGCTTCTGATTCTGAGCTGCTACAATTTTGCAACATTTAGTTGATACATTTCTCAGCAGCCTCTCTGGAGTATTCGCAACTATTCTATCAATTCTAACCGCTGCCTTTAATAAAACTAGGTATTCTGCTCAGCAGTGACAAAGATAAGAAATGTATCAATTAAATGTATCAATTTAGAACAATTTACAGGGTTGGTGCCCCCCCCTCCCAGAGCTGCTTTAGAAAGGTGAAAATTAGCTTACACCAATATTAGAAAAACAGTCTTACATAAAAAATAGAAAGTAACTGGAAAAAGTCACACATTGGAGGGGCAGTAATTAGTTAGTAGTGACCATGTGGGGTCATAAAGGAGTGAGTGACAGACTGGGGAGGAGATATGCCCCAGTGGGGTGGGTTATGAAAATTCAGAGATGATAGGGGCTGGTATGGCTGGGCATCAATAAATAGATAACAGTATGGCCTTGTGCTGTTGTGTAAGGAAGCGTGTCCATATTGTAGCATAACTGTCCTAAATACTCCTGTCTGTGTACTATATCTCCTTTAATTTTATCTTAGTAGAAGATGCAGTGTGACAGCTTTCACAAATATGCAGAAAAATATACAATATATGACATAACGTTTTTTTGTTTGTTTTTTTACCATTGTTTTTCAGCAAGGGGATTGTGTAATCAGCAAAGTTCTGACGTTTGACCTGACCAAGTACCCAGATGCAAACCCTAACCCAAATGATTAGTAGTGGACACCATGGCTTAGATGGCTGTTGCTTCTGTAACATTTCACGCAAGGAAGATCTATATATATATTTTTTTTAAACTTTGACTGCCGCCTGGAACACTGTTTTCTGCCTGGCAGATCCACACATGCAGGATTATTTCGTCATGGCTGTTACATGGGTAGGCAAACGTTGATGGACTTGTGCTGGTGTCAGCTAATGGCTAAAATATGGATTACGCCTTTTCCACTCCTGTTACCCTCGTTTTTTGTTATTTCTAATTATGATATAATTATATGATGTCTTACCCTTTCTTTCAGAATCGTGGCATTACTGTGTTAAAAGCTGTATTTTTACCCCCCCTTTAGAAGCAGAAACTTTTAATGCTGTTCCTACTCATGTTCCTGTACGGGCTTGAAATGGTTTTATCTGTTGCTTTGATTACTGAGACGGTGTATTGTTTTCCAATAAAGATCATATAAAATATATTCTACATTGTTATTTTATTACATGGTTTGGTACAAATTGCATATTTTAATTTTTAAGTGAATACATTTTTAATCACAGGAAATATTTATCTTAAAATGCATTCATACCTATGATAATAGCTAGTAAAAAAACAGAAATCTAGGGGCAGATTTATTAAGGGTCGAATTGTAAATTCAAATTAATTTTTTTATTTATTTATTTTTTTTGGTCAAAACTGTCAAATTCGAATCGGGAATAATCCAAGCTCTATTGGAATTTTAATTCGAAAATAGAGATTTATCAAACCTTAACCCTGGGAATAGTTTCAATTTGACTATTTGCCACCTAAAACCTGACGAGTTCATGTATAAGTCAATGTGAGAGGTCCAGTGACCAATTTGAAGATGTTAATAGCCCTCCTGATATTTGAGTCGAATCGAGTTTAGTCTAATTCGATTCGGTAATATTCGTTTGAGTTTTGGATATTCAAAAAATTCACATGAATTCGAAATTGACCTTTGATAAATAGGCCTCCCAATGTAGAGAAGTACAGTCTTGTCACTAGGGATGCACCGAATTTTGGATTCGGCCGCACCCGCTAATCTTTAGTGAAAGATTCGGCCAAACCGAATCCTAGTTTGCATATGCAAATTAGGGGTGGGAAGGGGAAAACATTTTTTACTTCCTTGTTTTGTGACAAAAAGTCATGCAATTTCCCTTCCCACCCCTAATTTGCATATGCAAATTCGGATCCGGGCAGAAGGATTCGGCCAAATCCTGCTCAAAAAGCCTGAATCCTGGATTCGGTACATCCCTACTTGTTACTCAATTAAAACCAATAACACAGTGGACCTTTTCTCACCTGGTTATTAAATGGGCAGTGATGGAGTCTCTTAGGGTAAGGTCTCACTGGGCGTTTCGGGGAGATTTAGTCACCTGGCGACTAATCGCCTCGTCTTTGCGGCGACCAATCTCTCCCCGAACGCCTTCCCTCACTCTGCGCTAGCTAAAATAAAAAATCGGGCGACTTCAGAAAATGAATCGCTGCGTGTGATTGGCGCTGGGGATTTTTCATTTTCAGGTGACTTCGGAAAGCGAATCGTTGCGTGTAATTAACGCCGACGATTTTTCATTTTAGGCAGCGCATAGTGAGGGAAGTCGTTCAGGGAGATTGGTCGCCGCAAAGACGAGGCGATTATTCGACCAGCGACTTAAACTCCCCGAAATGCTCAGTGTGACCTTACCCTTAAAGGAACAGTTCAGTGTGAAAATAAAAACTGGGTAAATAAATAGGCTGTGCAAAATAAAAAATGTTTCTAATATAGTTAGCTAAAAATGTAATATATAAAGGCTGGAGTGAACAGATGTCTAATAAAACAGCCAGAATCCAACTTCCTGCTTTTCAGCTCTATAACTTGAAGGGGGGCCACATGGTACATTTCTGTTCAGTGAGTTTGTAATTGACCCTCAGCATTCAGCTCAGATTCAAAAGCAACAGATATGACCCATGTGGCCCCCCCTCAAGTCTCTGATTGGTTACTGCCTGGTAGAAAGGGTAACCAGTCAATGTAAACCAAGAGAGCTGAAAAGCAGGAAGTAGTGTTCTGACTGACTTGTTATACATCAAATCACTGCAGCCTTTATACATTACATTTTTGGCTAACTAACTATATTAGAAACATTTTTTATTTTGCACAGCCTATCTATTTACCCAGTTTTTATTTTTACACTGAACAATTCCTTTAAAAGTCTCCTGCGCTAAAGCACACGTGGTGCTGCGTTTTCAGAAGTTGCCTCACAAGGAAACTTCGGGCGACTTTTGAAAACGCAGCACCGTGTGTTCTTTAGCGCAGGCGACTTTTCATTATAGCGAATGGGAAGACACACGGAGGCAATTCGGGGAGATTGTCGCCCAGAAGAAGAGGCGTTAAGTCGTCAAGTGACAAAATCTCCCTGAATGTCCTCGTGTGAACTAACCCTTGGCCTTTTTGCTATAGGTACTGCAGGAATGCATTTCCATCATTCACATCCAATTCTTGCTTACTATGCTTTAGAGATACCGGTAATGCAAAACATTATCTCTGCACTCTCTGCTGCGTAATGGTCTTAGCTTAATTCCTGTGCTGACATGTTGCAGTTCTGTACAAACCACTTTATCTCCCTAAATGATATAATCAGTCATAAATAACTGTTTATTATTGTTATCTCTACAAAAACACATGTATCTTTCCCTTGCTATCTGGTTAGTCATCGCTAGAGGTCAGTATATCATTATTTTGACCTCACTGGAGATATAATGAATTTGCAGGTTGTAATATATGAGCCTTCCTATACAATCCCCAAATCCAAACATTTTTAAGGTATTATCCCTCCCTAACAAAATAATGCAGCTTCTAAAAACATAAACTACACTGTCTCCTTCAGATAAAATGACAAGACATGAATATCTCAGTTTGGCTAAACGCTAGAGATGTGAAAAAAGCAAAATATTGATAAACGTGCCTGAATTTTGAACCAAATTCTGGATTTAGTGCATTACTGATTATTTGTATGGCCTGGAAAGTTTGTAGCAAGTTAAGACACCCTAATAATCAGCGCAGGGACTTGTCAGCTAACCCCGTCCCCCGCGTGCGTGCACCATAACATAGGTGCAACGAAGGGGAAGCGGAGGGAGCGAGAGACAGAGGGGATAGATGAGACCTGCATAGGGGAGTGAATCTGGACTAGGGGTAGGCAGAAGAATCTTGAACAGACACCTGCCCAGTGCCCCCACAGTGTTGCGCCCTAGGCAGGTGCCTCTTCTGCCTACCCCTAGTTCAGGCCCTGTTATAATTTTTGCATTTTTGCTTTTTTGTAGAATGATAGGCAGAATTGGGACAACAGCTACATGGGTGAAAAGTTATTTACAATAATACAAGCAAAACCAAACAACTTGCAAATAAAGGGGGGAGGTTACAAATAAATTGGTTAAATATGGCCGTATGTGGTGATATTTGCTTTTTCAACCTACATACTGCACTAAATCAAGCGGATCCGAACACAGGTTAAGGAACCAACAATTGGATCATACAGAACGGCCTAGGGAGACCCATTCAGGGGCGTTTCTGCCATGAGGCAAGGTGAGTATCTTGCCTCAGACAGCAGCTCCCCAGAGGTTACCAGGGGCAGCAAAAACCCAGAAATTTGGCTTTTCTAGTGCAGAGAGCGTAATTTGGCTCTCTACGCTGGAGATGTGTCCCCCGGACCCCCGTCTATGAGCTTAAGGTAAGTGCGACAGGCAGGGTGGGCGGCATTGCAAACACCTGGACCCATTCGCAATGCTTGCATCAATGTGGTCCTAGACCAGGGGCATTTTCAGATCTGCCCAATAGATATCAGTCAGGCAATGCTTCCTGAGGTCCCCATAAAAATATAAACCTTGGCTCCTTGACATTAAAGAGTGATTCTTGGCTCAAAGATTTGTATCAAAACAACGTTATTGCATGCTACAGAATAATTTAAAGTCAATTTTAATTGGAGTGGATGGATGAGTTTGTCCCTATATAACCAACATGGAAATAAAAACATTGACTGATAACAAACCAGTTATCTCGACCTGAATCCCTTGTTACTGCAGGCGGAAGCAGCACCCTACTTTTCACAAAGGTGTAATTTCAAGATGATCAGAGAAGGAGGGATGAAAAAAACATTTATGAAGAAATCTGGAAGGCCGCAATGTGCAAAAATCTGCCAATTTTCTTCAGACAGGTTTTTTTCCATGGAAATCTGGTTTTCTTGCAGTGCTCTTTAGATTTTAATTTTGCCTCCGTAACTCATCGTTATCTTGCTCCCAAGAAGAGCTCGATAATTAGGGCAACTTACTCCAGCGTGTGTTATATGATATTGTGCCACTGCCTGTGTCATACATTACCCTCACAAACTGTAAAAACATCTTCACTTGACATTTGCTAAGAACAATTTTTAAAAATCCATTATAATTATTATTATTAAAGGATTTAAAGCACAAGTATCAGTGCTTGCAAATTGCTTGGCATTACACAGTTACATCCACTTCAAGTCGTGAAGGTCTTTGCCAAGTTTGGCCCCCGGGCCAAAGATCAAATCTTAATGAAAGTCTACGGAGACAATATTTTTAAATCTGCCAAAAAGATATATGGCTCAAGAAAAATATTAGCCAGGAAGGTTATTGGAAAGGCCCCATACACAGATCAGTAAGCTGATGGGCCAAGTTGCCAGTTTTTATTGGCCCATGTATGGGCATATTAAAGTGCTGTACTTCATTGCCCAAAAACATATTTTTAAAGCATCCAAAATGCCATCTTACCTTAAACTAGGCACAGATGCTTTTTTCTGACAAGAGTCGGTTAATAATTATCATAATCTTTAAAATTACTTTTTTATTTGAGATCCCCATAGATCTGGTTCCTGTCTGTGCTTCAAATGAGTAGTGGGTGCATAGCCAATCACAGACTTGCATTTACACAGGCAAAGATAGGTTGCAGCTCTCTATCAGGTTCACCTAGCTGCTGACTGGCTGCTCTTCTACAGGCCAGTCCTCTAGCGCAGCCTGGGAAATCAGCCAGCAGGGAGTGGTGCTAGTTTGTTTTTTTCAATTAAGCAGCACAAATCACAACTATTCTAAGCCCATTCCTTCTATGTAGGAGGGGGCGGGACACTTAATATCAGAAGAGGCCTAGTTGGTCAATGAGAACAGGGAAAAAGCAGAGATTCCGAACTGAGGAACCAGCTAATGAAGGTTGCATGAGTGCTCCTTACAAGTACCAGTAGCTTGTGAGTAACATGTTGCTCTCCAATCCCTTGGATGTTGCTCCCAGTGGCCTCAAAGCAGGTGCTTATTTTTCAATTCCAGGCTTGGAGGCAAGTTTTGTTGTATAAAACTAGGTGCACTGCCTAACAGAGCCTCAATGTAGGTAGACAATCCACATGGGGGCTACCAAATGGCCAATCACAGCACTTATTTGGCACCCCAAGAGCATTTTTCATGTTAGCGTTGCTCCCTAACTCCTTTTGGTTCTGAATGTTGCTCATGGGTTCAAAAGGTTGGGGATCCCTGGGCTAGAGTAATACTAAAACCTACAATTAGTACAGATAGTGGTATATATATTTTATGCGATTGTATAAATAGGTTTTATAAGTATGGTATGTGTCATTTGGAGGGGTTGAACTTGACTTTGGTTTTTTTTTCATACGAAGTTAGCTATGTAACTATTTAGAGGTGCAATGCCACTATATGTTCCTTTTAATTAACACAATATTTCCCTTTAAAATAAAGCACAATGGATTTACCACTGTAAGTACAGATGAGTCACACTTCACCTTGCAATCACTCTTAGATACAGTATCTTAGAGAAGGGCAAAGGTGCGCAGGGTATATAGTCAAAAACATCACAAGTCCCATCTTTGTAATACAGAGGGCCAGAAACTAAAAACTTGACAATTTCTCCAAGGAGAGAATTTTGTCTTAATAGTTTGGTACCCCCTTAGTCAACTGATTGTAGCAGAGGTTCGAACTGTAAGGGGTTCAAGCACTAAACCCCCTGCCATCTGACAACATCTGGATTAAAGACAAGGCATAAAACATCTAGAAAGAGCTTCCATTGCTACATTCGTTAAATACCCATCTCTAATCTTTTTCATAGGGTGGTTGAATAGTTAAAGATATCCAGATCAGATAGTCAGTCCTCTTTTTTTGCTACAAAGAAAAAAAAATATCCTTGTTGTAGGAGGTGGTGCCAGTATGACGACCATTCTGAACTGGCAGGAAAACAAAGAGGGTGATTTGTAGTCTGAACAGTGGTTAGATTAGTGATAACGGTTTCCCCTCCACACTGGGGAGTGCAATGAGCCTCTCCTAAGATTTGCCTCTATATGTATATTAAGCATGTTAGCTTTTCTTTTTTTTTCTTTTGAGGGAAGGATTTTTGCTCTGGGGCTAAGTTTTAAGCCAATTTTACTGCTTGGATGATTACTGAAGCTACTATCATTTTGGAGCTTATTTGACAGCACCTGTCCCACCCAGTGAGCTATTCTGCCTTTCCAGCTTTCTCTCCTGTTCTCAGAAGGAGGTGTGTGATGGAATAAAAACTAGAAAATATCTTGGCAAGAGACAGCGACTTGTTTAACCCACCTTCTCTCCCCCACCCCACATCGATCACCCGCCTACAAGCATTTAAGGTAAAATTTGGACAGAAAAGAAGCTGGTGGAAGCTACTTCACACTTGCAAGTTATGGAGACGGGGCCCACCTGTGACAGAAAGACTTCCCATGATTCTTTAAGAACGCCTGCCACATATCTGATGCTCACAACTTTAATGACCTGAGCTTTGCCAACTGAGTCCAGAGGAAGCTACTACAGGCACCAAGAGAACAGGACACATATCAGAGCTTCCTTGTCCTATACCTGTAGGTAATAACCAGGTAGCTTCCTTTCTCTTTCTAAAGGGGTGTTTGGAAACTGATGTAACTGGGGCGAGAGGGGTGGTAGTAAAGAAACTCCTCGGAGATTGCCAAAGCTATTCAAGGATCCATTGGGAGGGAAGTTGCAGGGCATACCACTTGTATTGTTTTGAGCTGTGCTTCTGGAAGAAGCAGCGACAGCCCGGCTGAGCATTACATATCTCCCCGAGCAGCTCCTTTACACATCAACCTTCTTTTTGCAGGTGGAAATGTGCGTGATCATCCGCTCGAGGGGTGCCCAGGGGAAGCCTTCTACTGCTGACTGATAACTGGGAGTGAAGCACAAAAAAAAAACAAAGTATGAGGCTGAAGCTGAGTGTACTGGAGGTCTGCCACACTGTACTCTGCATTGGGTTAATGCTCTGCGGAGAGGGGTAAGCAAAGCCAGCATCATCTGCCAGCCAAAGGCTGCTGTCTCACACTTGCTGATGATCTCGCTCGCTTTAAACTAATTGCTTGGATAAGCCTGAAGTCCCAAGAAAGGGTTGAACTAAAAGAGTAATGTTGGGTAGATAATTGTATTAGGGCTCTAAATTGTATTCCAGGGGTATTCATTATTGGGACTGTCAAATGTGCAAAATTTATGTTTATAGGTAAATCACTTTTTTGGGGAAATGAAATGGGGTAAGGGTAAGGAAGAAGACACACAATGCCCTTAAAACCATGTCCGTCTGTAAAAGAAAATCTAAGCATTTACACCTAGAAATGGTTTATATAGGACAAAAATGTATTCATTATAATGCTATGTATTAAATAGCTACACAGTAGCAACAAAATCTAGGTGAAATACAACAGGGGCCTAGTATGCACCAGACAGTCATATATGTGCTTTGTCTGGGTGTTAGAAAGGAGTCCCACAGCATGCTGAGGTCTGTATATGCCTGCAGTGAGTACTCTCGCTCCAGGTGACAAAATACCTGCTGTCACCTCCCCCCTGAGCTTCCAAACAAACACACCTGTTTCTACAGCAACAGTGGAACGGCCCAGTAAACGCCATATTTTTCATTCCTGCTGGCGTTGTGTGTGTGTGTGTGTACGGCCAGTGCAGATTGTTCTCAAAGAATGCAATAGTCTGGCAGCTGTTGTGTTCTCCTCCTGGCACTGCTGGTCCCCCCACCCATGCCTGGCCGTCATTCCACCCACTCCTTCAGGTTCCTTTGCTTAATGCAGGGGAAGCCCTCAGACCGTCGCCACTATGTAATCTAGCTGTACAGTCACTATATCTACTTACCCATACTGGAACTAAACAGTACTAGTTGTTGGAAACAGGGGTCCCATATTAAAAATGCTGTGCTCTATGTCAAAAAAAGTATGACATATTTGTATAATTATACTAGTACTACTTAAATCCACAAAGTTAAAGGGACAGTATACACCCCTTTCCAACATGAGTTGAGTTTGTGCTAAACATACTTTTTGCCGATTGTTTTTATTAAGAAATAACTATGGCTATTGTTAATTCTGGCATTAAACAAGGCTAGTACTTCCTGTCAATTCTAGCATTAGCTTTCTTCTTTGTCTGTTCAGGTATTAGGATCTGTTATCTGGAAACCCGTTATCCAGAAAGCTCCAAATTACAGAAAGGCTGTCTCCCATAGACTCCATTTTATCCAAATAATCCAAATGTTTAAAAATTATTTCCCTTTTCTTTGTAATAATGAAACAGTCCCTTGTACTTGATCCAAACTAAGATATAATTAATTCTTTATGGAAGCAAAACCAGCCTATAGGGTTTATTTAATGTTTACATGATTTTTTAGCAGACTTAAGGTATGAAGATCCAAAGATCTGTTATCCGGAAAACCCCAGGTCCCAAGTAATCTGTATAACTGGTCCCATACCTGTACCTGTATTATTTTGCTAATTGTAAGCAAGAGTTCTTTTTCTTCGATGTATGCTGCTCTTTTAAGTTTTATTCAGCAGTGACGCATAGTAATGACCATTTTTCAATCATATAACAGGATCAACCCTGACAAAGATCCCATAATAGAATGGAAACTTTGGGCACTATTATGAGTCTTTGCTATTACAGGTATGGGATCCGTTATCCAAAAACCCATTTTCCAGAAAGCTCTGAATTATGGAATGGCCGTCTCCCATAGACTCCATTATAATGAAATAATCCACATTTAAAAATGATTTGCTTATTCTCTGTAATAATAAAACAGCAGCTTGTACTTGATCCAAACTAAGATATAATTAATCCGTATTGGAAGCAAAACCAGCTTTTTGGGTTTATTTAATGTTTATATGATTTTCTAGTAGACTTAGGGTCCAAATTTCAGAAAGGTCCATTATCTGGAAAACCCCAGTTCCCGAGCATTCTGGATAACAGGTCCCAGACCTGTATAACTAAAAATCTTGATGAAAAATTAATACATGCAGTGCACTGGGACCACAGAAGCAAACATTTGTGGGTAAATGCTCTATGAAAGCAAAACACAATGATTGCAGCAACCCGCTGTAACCAATTAGAATTTTATTTTCCCAATCAAACTGAAGTTCTATGTATATGCATGAAAGCAAATTGTGATTGGTAGCTACACATTACCAACTGGAGCAAAACAGTCCCTGATTTGTACATTCCTCCCAGTTGTTTTTAATTTAAAAAGCATTTGGGCAAATATATTTGTATAAAACCACTGGGCTTGCTCCCATAGAGGGGTGGCTGGAAGTGTGTGCCTGAAGACTAGTTTCAATTTAGGTGGAATGTCTATTTATTATCCTATATACTGGTATGGGACCTGTTCTTCAGAATGTTCTGGACCTGTGGTTTTCCGGATAATGGATCTTTCTGTAATTTGAGTTAAAATCATCTAAACATTAAATAAACCCAATAGGTTGGTTTTGCCTCCAATAAGGTTTAATTATATCTATATCTTGGGATCAAGTACAAGCTGCTGTTTTATTATTACAGAGAAAAATGAAATCACTTTTAAAAATGTGCATTATTTAGATAAAATGGATTCTATGGGGGGTGGCCTTTCTGTAATTCGAAGCTTTCTGAATAACGGGTTTCCAGATAATGGATCCCATACCTGTACTTCAATAGTGTTGAAACTATGGCTGAACTGCCAAAACACCAAAAAAAGTTTTCATATATGTGAAGACTTGTTATGAGCTTAGTGGACCCCGACCAAATGTGGGAACTCAAATGAGGCCCTGAACCGAAGATTAGATGCTTTGCTTCCTAAATGAGGCTATGATGTGCTACCATATAGAATAGAAAGAAAAATGGCTCCCTACAGCTTTATAAAGCATCCAGTGTCGGACTGGCCCACCGGGATACCAGGAAAACTCCCGGTGGGCTTCTATGTGCCCAATTTCATGGTCATTCCTTATTTCTTTATTGGAAAAATGCTTAATAATGGAATAATAGACTAAGTAAATATAAAAGACTAGGAGAATAAGAGATTGAGTGAGAAGAGGAGGAATAGTAGTTTGGTAAAGTTGGCCCACGGTCTAATGTTTTCTGGTGGGCCCCTGGCATCCCAGTCAGACACTGAAAGCATCCAATGCTTCTGAAAATGAAATGGAATATACAGCAATTAGGCCAACGGTCAGGGCCGCTCCGGCCATGAGGCAAGGTGAGAATCTTGCCTCAGGCGGCACGGATCGGCCAGTTACCAAGGGCCGGCAAAAAGCCGCCTCTGGTAACTTTAAGAGACAAATTTCCGTTAAAATGGAAATTCGGCTCTTCTAGTGCAGCCAATGGAACACTAAGTGGATTGTCTGCTTTCCTTGCAGGTGTATTTTACAGAGATGAACATGAGCCCCCTCTCCCGCTCCATGCTTAAAACATCAGCAATGGAGCGGATCAAAAGGAGGCCGCATCACTAGTGCAATGAACGCAATAGTGCTCTGTGCACTACCGGAGCTGAATTTCTGGGTTAAAACTCAAAAAAAATTTGGTTCTTAAAGTTACAAGAGGTGGCTTTTTACCGCCCCTTGTAACAGGCTGCTTGCTTGCACCTGAGGCAAGGTTCTCACCTTGTCTCATGGCAGGTGCGTCCCTGGAGACGGAAGAAAGTGGATCTGCTCTTATCATATCCATTCCATGTAGCTCCACACAGGCCAAAGGCATGTCAATGGAGCTATGGTGGTGTGCACATAAAAGTGGGTCATCTTTACTCCTCCTCTAAAAAAACACCTACGGAAGAAAATGGACAATCTACTTAGCGTGCCCTTCGCCATACAGGTACAGGTCTGTAATCCTAATTACTGTGTGCTGAGATCATGCTTGATACTGGGTATCAAATAGCCCTAAATGCTGCCATTACAGGACATGCGGCAGACAAGTTTTATCCCACCAGACAGATAGCCAATCAGTCTGTATGACATAAGGGAATGTGGGGGAAGTAGGTGAAGGGAATTTGTTTCATTCCTGTCAGGAATTTTTTCATTCAGGGAGAGACTGAGATGACTATTTGAATAAGGTGCTAAAACAAGCTGATGTATTGTGTGGTATAATATATTCTGTTGCAATAGCACAGGAATGAAGAACACAAGAATGTGCCAAATATGACAATGAGTCAATTTACTTGGCCGATGAGAAGCTCAAGGTGTTAACTTTTGTTGCCTTCTCAGTTTGTCTAAACTGTTGGTGCTTAAAGGGGCAGTTAACCTTCACATAATGTATCATGAAAAGAATTAAACCACGAATAAGAGCAATGTAACACAATGATCTGTGACAGACTTTCGAAAATCAAAGGGACAGCGGCAGAACTACTGGGGGAGCAGGGGGTGAGATTGCGCCAGGGCATGCACCCCTCGGTTTGAGTGCCCGTGTATCCACCAAGAAGTTCGCTTCCGGAGGGGGGTGGACTGCACGACCTGCACCAGGGCCCAACGCCGTTTAGTTACGTTACTGCTCAGGGAGCATGCTCAGTAAGGCTTGCATGAATTAACTAAGACATTACTATTGCTGGTACTTACTAATTACTAATACATCTGAGTGCTCCTGGGAAACTAAGGAAAGCAAAACCAAAGTTATTGGAAATATCACTCATACTACACAACAAATAAATTGAAATCCAGCGTGCTGTCATGTCTGTGTTACCACTGGGAGGAGAACAGCAAAAGTGGAATGGAGCCAGATTATTGGGGACACAGAGTTTAGTTGTGCAGGGCTGTTACACATGGGAAAGCACAGAGTTCACAAAACGACTCTAGTACGGGAAATAATACAATAAATCTGTTTGTCCTGGCATGTTTACCTCCAAGTTGGGATGATTGCCCCGTACTGTTCCCCACACACCAATCAATCTCATTAGCATCAGTCCCTAAGAACTGTTCAGTTATCACAGATGCTTCAAATATCTGACACTCAAGCCTTGTCACTTATATTTAGATCTTATACATGTGCAAGCTCTCCTGCCATCACATGAACCATTCTTACTGTAAACTAAAGATGGTCATACAAAGGCAGATTAAAGCTGCCGATATTGGTCCTTTATACCGATTTGGCAACTTATCTGCTCGTGTGTGGGGGTGTCCGACGGGTCTCCCCGGTCGATATCTGGCCAAAAATCGACCTGATAATGATCGGGCAGGTTTTCCTTTGAACGAGGATCACATTGGATATTTGATGCAGTCCTACAATTCGTCTGCACTCATTTCCTGTGTTATAGAATGTCCAGTTCTAAGCAATTTCAATTGGTTTTCATTATTTATTTTTTATAGTTTTATAGTTATTTGCCTTTTTCTTCTGACTCTTTGCAGCTTTCAAATGGGAGTCGCTGACCTAATCTAAAAAGTAAATGCTCTAAGGCTGCAAATTTATTGTTATTGCTACTTTTTATTGCTCGCCTTTCTATTCAGGCCTCTCCTATTCATATTCATATTCCAGTCTCTAATTGAAATCAATGCATGGTTGCTAGGGGAATTTGGACCCTAGTTACCAGATTGCTTAAAATGCAAATTGAATCAATAGTAAATTTGTCATAATGGCCCTGAGCTTAGCTGTTGTTGTTGTTTTACTAGTTACTAGGCTGGTCGAGTGAAATTGATACTGACATTAAATAACTACTATTAAAAATATTATTATTGTACATTGAAAGTTACTTATAGGTAATTTTTAAAAAAATATATAAATATATATATAAATATATTTATATATAATATAAATGTCTTTGGAGCGTTTACCACGATCAAATTCTCACTGAAAACAGCGCTGTACAACTTTTCTATTTTTTATAATATCAATAAAAAGAGCAGGGGCGTTTTCAGGCCTCCTTACCATCCTGAGGTGGCCTTTTTGATGCTGCCCCCCTCACATACCATTTCCAGTGCAGGAGTGGGTGTAGGGGGCCTCATTGCTAGTGCACAGAGTGCAATTACCTCTCTAGAGTTACCAGGAGTGGCAAAAAAGCCCTGAACAAGAGGCGCCTCATGCCTGGTCACATGTAGACGCGCACCCACTAGCTGTGAGCATGAAAAATGATGCGTTAGCTGCATAATAGCCCAGAAATGGGCAGTGCAGCTCTAGCATTACTAGTGGTGTTAGTGTCCTCTTATGTGGATCTGTCTTTGCCTGGGTGGCAATTTAAACTATTATCCAGAATGGCCAATGTGAGATTAGGCAAGATATCAGTGATTTGTTGTTCCAAATTGAATAAATATTTGGGGCTGTTTAATCTCTCTATATAAATCAGATAATGTGACCCAAGAGTTCCCACCCTATGGTTGCTTGCTAGGCATCATGGGAAACCAATGTTTATGTTGACCATACAAACACTTTAAAGGACAAGAATGGGTTTATTCACTTAGTCTCTGGGGCCAAGGCACCACTCAGTAGTTTAACAAAAATTTAATTGTGCCCCAAGTGCAAAAACAGGAGGGAACCCAACTAGTTTTGCACTTTGCATAGTGCGCGAGGTATTCTGCAAATACCCGCAGGCTTCTGCTATCCAAATCATAGATCCAGAGTTGGACTGGGCCAGCGGGCACCGGGAAAAACCGACTGGTGGAACCCAGCCTTCATGGGCCCCACTGAACCAGGTCTGCCCCCTGCCAGAACCAGTGACTGCAAGTTTTTAGGAGGAGAAGGAGGCAGTACAAGCTATGGAGGGGCTGGAGGGAGCGGGTGGGTGGTGAATTGAGAGCTTGTGGGCAGACATTGCACCAGGGGTTGGAGAAGTGGGTCTTTAAGGTTGGTGTCCGGTGGGGCCTGGACCCCCAAGTCCAACCTGGCATAGAGTAGAGACCTCCGGTTCCCGTCACACTGCATCAGTCAGCAGGTCCAGATTTGCGGCAAGGCCTCAAAGGCCCAGGCCTAGGGGCCATAAGAGGCGGCATGCCTATCAGCTGCATGGGTGATTTGTTTAATTACAGGTAGGCGCAAGTGCTCTGGTACAAGAAAGCATGTGCAGGATCCATTGGCTGAGAATGCCAGCGCCCATGCGCCCTCACAGCGAATCTGGCCCTGTCAGTCAGCTGAGAGGTGGGCAAGGAAAAGTACGGTATGTAGGCCTCCCATGCCCTACCTTCATTCGTAGGGCAGGAGGCAAAGCCTCTCACATTGAAGGGCAAGCAGTAAGGACAGAGCTGAGCTGTGCCTTCTCACGCTGCTCTTTGCAGTGATCTTTAATCAGCAACCCCAGGGGCGCAAATACTATATAATCAACCATTAAAGTGCATGCTCTTGTGTTATTTATAAATAACCCCTTTCATCCTTACTGGAAAACAAAGCAAGCTTTTTTTTAAAAAAAATATGTTTGTAATTTGCAGTGCTTTTGGGTCAAAATGATACAAATATAATATCAAATATTCTATTCCTACCAACTATCTAGAGCCTGAGTATTAGTGTCACACTCTAGCCATCATTTTGGAATTTTTGGCTACAGATAAATACAAACCCACAGCTGGCACCTAATTTGCATATTCAGATTTGTACACAAAGGATTTCACGTATTCCTGCAGAAAGCCCTTAGAATCAAAGAAATCCCCTTATCGAATCCTAGATTAATCGTTGAGCAGGTGGTTTATAAAACAGATAAAGGTACTGAGCATGAGAAAACCAGATATTTGTTTAAAAGTACAGGATAGAAATAACTGACAGATTATAACTTCATCAGTTTTTGTTGGTGCCACTCATCCTTTAAAATAACGGGCAAGCCTTTGTGTATTTCCCCTACAGAGGGATATCTGTAAACTAATCAAAGTGGTTATCTGTAGCAACTCCAGCTCTGCACCCGCTGCTTTGATGCCCAGCCTCGCAAACGTGGGACTTCAGAGTCGAGTCCAGATTGAGAGAGAGAACACAGGCAGGGGATGTAGCACACAGAGCTTGCTGAGTTCACAGTGTTCTGCTCTTTCAATTGACCGTTCAGCTACGTCCATTCCTCAGAGCGTCCCATTTATTTCGGCGCAAATAAATACATTATTTTTTAAAAGGAGGGGAATGTTAGTGTTAAGTGACAGAGCTCTTGATCAGTTAGCAGAACACACAGGCGTTTTGTTCTGGGAGCCGAGCAGAGAATGGTCCCTTGTGTGGCATGAAGCAGTTCAGTTACAGGCTGTGGATGGATCGGTAGGATTTCATGACCTGTTATCTGTTACTGTTCCACCACCCCTCTATCTCTGCCCGGCTTGGCACCAATTCGGTTCAGGCTTCTGGTTTTAACCCAAAGGGGCCCGATTGCTTGTAAATAGAAGTGACAATATAGCATGCTGTTGTGCTTGCAGATGGTCAGTTTAGTTTATGAAGCATTTACTTTACTATTCATTTGGCGCAGACATGCTCGCTAATTAGATGGAATTCAGCTAAGGCTACATCTGTGCCTGCATGTCTTTCATGCATTAAAGGGATTGATGAATGCATAGTCCTTTTATCTTCATATTTATTTGGGAGCTGCCATGTTGTTTATGAGCTATAAAAGAGCAAGAAATATTTATGACCACTATGGATGCTACCTTTTATATTTGTATTACTCTTATCTAAGCGGTAGTGTGTGGAGGTAATATCATTTGGGGGCCCTTGTTTTATAAAAAAATATTGCCTTTTAGTGTCCTACCATTGACTGCCCACCCTACAGTTTTCCTTGAAATCAACCTATTTGGCTAGGATGACACATTTTCTGATCTGTTACTGATTTGGCAACCTAACTCTTTATAGAGCCACTGACTATGGACCCGACCATCTATTGATGTGCTCAGCTCGTAGCATTTTTCTTCCACCCAGATCAATATGTGAATAAGTCCCCACTCCCCAACAAGATTGGGAATGTGATTGCTTTGTACCCATATATGTTCTAAGAGAGTGCTGACATGGTCAACAGAGAACTGTGTATGGAGTGGGCCACACCAAGCATGATACTCCCTGAGACGCAAAGAATATCAAAGTGTAGATACCTATAATTGTCTTGAGCAATTGTCTTCCCCAGTGGTAAAAGCAGCTGATGCCTATTTTGTATCTCTTTCAAATTGCACACATTTACACCACTTATGAGATTCACCTGCATTTTGTCTTACGGATGGAGCCTTTAACATGCCTCACAGTTTGTTGGTTTATCCCACATCTACAGTATATTGTCGCACACTCAGGTAGTCTTCTTCTTCCCTGGTTTCCCCAATGCTGCCGTCTTTATCCGAACAGTTATATTTTTTCAAGGTCCTTTCAACTTACACTCAAGGCCAATATATTTGGCAGAGGGAACAATCCCAAATTCTCTTACTGTATACCAACAATAAGGATGGCAGGATGGAGAAGGATACTGAGAGTTCCTATTAACAACAGATGGGGGACCATCTATTCTCACTCTTTTCTGATCATCCAGTTCTTATTCTTTTCTTTTTAGAGGGGTTTCCTCAGTTCTTGCGCTGGGAGCTAGCATTATCTGTAGGAAGATGCCAGGCCTGTCACCCCGTCAGAGGACCATCTGCGAGGCGCGCCCTGATGCCATGATTGCTGTAGGTACAGGAGCACGCTTGGGCACTGAAGAGTGTCAATATCAGTTCCAGCACAGTCGGTGGAACTGCACCTCCCTGGGGGAACAAAGTGTCTTTGGACAGGAGCTAAAAGTAGGTATGTGTGAAGGCACAAGCCAAGGGCAGTTATCCCATACAATTAAATGCTTAGTAATGGATCTGATTTGTATTGCAAGGCACTGTATATCCTAACCAAAAATGTACATTGGGATCATTGGGATCCCATGACATGTTATCGTCTCCTCTTCTACCCATTCTGCTATTTTGTTTGCTTCTTGTTTTTCCACATTTCTCTGTTGCTACATATCACTTTCCCTCTATTTTGCTAACTTTTTCCCTTTATATCTTCTTCTCTATTATTTTTTACTCATTCTAGTTTTCTTTCTGATTTCCCTTTTAGTCACTTTTTCTGTATCCATTTTCTTTAACCTCCACGTTATGTTCAGAACATGTTATCTTCTGTTTACATTCTCCATGCTCTACCTATCTACTCTTGATCTTTATTTTCCCCTGATCTCTTTCTCTTGATCTTTACGTTCCCCCTTTTACTTTCAGATCTTTCTTTTTGTCCTCTTGCTTAATCTGCTATCATTTTCCTTTTTTCCTCTCTTTTTTCTCTTTTTTTCTGCCATTCATTTTAATTTATGCTCTCCATATTTTCAAGTCCCAATTTCCATTTTTTACCCTTCAGCGCATTCAGATATTTGTATCCGTTCTTTATCCACTTTTCTTCTGTTTTTTTTCTTTTATGTTGTTTTGTATTCTCTCTCTTCCTTCCCCCCCTCTGTGTTTCTTTTGCTCCTATTCCTCCTATACTTTTTCTTATTACACCCCTACCCATTCTTTGTTGCCCCTTAACATTAGAAGGCAGACAAACTTCATGAGATACTTCTTAAAGATCTATGTAGCTCCTTTGTGCAAACAAAGTGTGTTTTATATTTGCATAACAAACCTTTAATAGCAAGTACCGTCTTTTGTCTGTAGGTCGTCTTATTGACTGTCCTAATCAATACAATATAATATCAATACAATATCTTACATTTCTCTTACTTTCTAAGTATGCACTGGATCCAAGATTCATTTTTGCAGGATTTGGATTTGGCTAAATTATAATTGTCCAGACAACCAAATCAAAACCCTGAAAGTCACAAGGACAACTGACTGAAGCAATTTTCGTTTCACAGTTGTTTTAATTTTTGTTGAGTATTCAGTATTCGTCTGAATCCAGAAATTCTGTATTCAGTGCATCTACCTCTTTCTAATATTAAAAGACTAGGGATTTCTGGGAATTTTATACTGGTGTCAGGGTAACAAGAAACAGAGGAGGACCATAATACGGAGTGTAACTTCCATAGTCTTGTTAGCCTGGAATCAGAATCATCACTGCAGTGTAGCGATGAGCACTCAATTCTTCTTCCACACTCCAAAAACATTCAGGAGGTGACAATCTAAAGTGTTATACATATAATTATATACATGATGTACAATCTAAAGTGTTGTTCAATATATATAATTATAACAGCAGCTCTGCGCCTATAGGATTGTGCTTAACTGTTATTATTTTTCAGGTAGCCGGGAAACTGCATTTTACTATGCTATCCTGTCAGCTGGTATTGCCCATTCCATCACCAACGCGTGCAGCCAAGGAAATCTGACTTACTGCGGTTGTGACAGGGAGAAGAATGGCTACCGAGATCCAGAGAAAGGGTGGAGGTGGGGTGGATGCTCGGCTGATGTAAAACATGGCATACGCTTTTCCAGAGAGTTTTTGGATGCCAGGGAAGTGAAGCGCAATGCTCGCACTCTAATGAACCTACATAACAATATGGTGGGGAGGAAGGTAATACTATAATTATTATGTTTCATGTTAGTTCACAAAGCCAAAGCTTGCTTGTTTTTGTCACATTGATGTGCACACCTCGGGTGGGTTCCAGTTTAGCTTTGAGAATGTACCAGATCACTGAATGGTAAGCCCTGTAGAAAACAAAGGCCTATGGCTGGCACTAGAAAGAGGCTTGAAGCCAGACATTTAATTAGCAATTAGTTCAGGCAGCGGGCTAAATACTTATTTTGATTAAAGTGGACCTGTCACCCAGACATAAAGAGCTGTATAATAAAAGTCCTTTTCAAACTAAACATGATAACCAAATTCGTTTTTTTATCAAACAATTCATAGCTGTTGTAAAATCTCAGCTGTCAATCAAATATTGCCTGCCTTAGGCATAGAGGTGGGGCAGGCAATTGCTGTCACTTTCCATTCAGCACTTCCTAGATGTCACTGTATTCCTCACAGTCCTCCTCTCTCTTCACAGTTTAATTGTGTAGCAAGTGCATGGGGATGGACATCAGGTCCCCCATTCTGGTGCAAAAACTAGATTTTGAGCTGATGCAAGACTTGCTTTAATAACAGTGTCCAAAAAATGGCTCCTGCCCGCTTCCTATAGTTATGAATTCCCAGACTGAATATAGTGTAATTAAAGTTTATTTTGCTTGACTAACATGATAAAAAAAAGATTTGTAACAATGTCTTTCAGATGACAGGTCCCCTTTAATTATATGAAACATATATGTTGCTGGTGTAAGGCAACATTCACAAAACACTACTACTATATATTTTTCTTTCTTCAGCTGTTGGAGAAGAATATCCGATTGGAGTGCAAATGCCATGGAGTTTCGGGGTCCTGTACGCTGAAGACATGCTGGGTGACACTGCCTCACTTCAGAGAGGTTGGCTTTGCCCTTAAGGACAAGTACGAGAAGGCAGTTATGGTTGAGGCTGTGAGAGGTCGGCGCCAGCTTGTGCCCACTTTCCTCAAACTTAAGATCCCTCAAAATAATACCAAGCCAGCAGAAACAGATCTGGTGTATGTAGACCGCTCGCCCAACTTCTGTGAGAAGGACAATACCACGGGCAGCATTGGCACCTATGGACGGTTCTGTAACCATACGTCAACTCAAACTGACAGCTGTGAACTCTTGTGCTGTGGCCGTGGATACAAGACTTTCCAGTATACTCGTACATGGCAGTGCCACTGCAAATTCCACTGGTGCTGCCATGTGACTTGCAGCACTTGCAGTGAAAGGACGCAGGCCTACACGTGTAATTAAACAGGTGCAATGTCATGGCCATGCAATACTGTAAAAGCTCAGGTGGTGTAGCAAGCACTGAAGGACAATGGTTAGCCACTGAAAGGAAAGAACCAACGAGCGACCAAAGAAAAGAGAATCAAACGAAAGCATATGATCTGCTTTATCCCCGTGTGTGCACACTGATAATGATGCTGCAACCATAGAATTAATTTTCTATTTTCATACCCTGTTGGTGAGTGGCAGCTCCTCAGAGGCAGGGCAGAGGTCTAACTACTTGAGTATGGAATCATAAAGTCACCTACATACCTTGCTCATACATAGAAAAACATTGCACAGGCAGTTTCAGCAAGCTGCAGGAATCTATTTTTCATGCACTGCTCACTTCCAAGCCTGTGGGTACGACAGTAATTCCCTCTTCCAACTTCCTGTAACATCTCACATGCAATATATCTTTATGTACACCAAGGTTATTTGACTTTAATTAATATATACAGTATATTAATATATACAGTGGTTTGCTCTTCCAGCTGCTTGAATTTTTGGTAAATGTTTCTGCACTGAAAATACATACAGGGTAGAGAGATATTATTATTTCTGCCCCATGTCCGTTTTGTACTCAGTTACCCTCTCCAGCCTCTTCTTTTGTTAGCTTTGAGTCACATTGGCCAGTGGCGTAACTAGATGTTACTGGGCCCCAAAATATCCAGACGTTGTCCTGTTTTACCAATATATATTGAAATTGCTCATTAATTAGGGCCTCATGGGGGGCCCCTTTACCTCCTGGGCCCCCTGCAGCTGCAGGGTCTGATTCCTCTGTAGTTATGCCCCTGACAATGGCCGTATGTTAAGTTAATTTATCACACATTTATTTGTGGTAGAAAATACAATATATACATATATATATATATATATATATATATATATATATATATATATATATATATATATATATATATATATATAAATAACAAAAAGTAAAAAGATGCACACCAGGATTTGTATACAAAAAGTTAAAATTCCATATTTATTAATTTACATTAAAAATTCGGCCAACGTTTCGGTCTGCTCCTAAGACCTTTATCAAGACCATGGTCTTGATAAAGTTCTTAGGAGCAGACCGAAACGTTGGCTGAATTTTTAATGTAAATTAATAAATATGGAATTTTAACTTTTTGTATACAAATCCTGGTGTGCATCTTTTTCCTTTTTGTTATTTGGATAATTTTGCCAGTAAAGATAGCACCCAGGTATTGACCAAGATTAATGTATTACGGTGTGCGTCAAGAATTTCTGGACTGTATATATATATATATATATATATATATATATATATATATATATATATTTTTTATTTTTTTTTTTTTTTTTTTTTACTACAATTTAACCTTATTTTATCATTAGCTGTAAAACACCTCTGTAAGTCTCATCAACTATATAGAGTAGATAAAATCATGGAGTTCAATGGAGCTTCATTGGGGAACTTCACTGTATCTTCACTGTTATTGAGCTGCTGTAACTAGGATTGGGACCTCTAATATAAGGTGTTATTTATTTGGGCTTTACTTGAAGCATCAATGAATGGCAGCTTTAAGATGCCCAGTGTTAGGTTGGGGCACCAAGGGCCCACCAACTGGAGCCTTCAAATATCTTCTTGCTGAGAAATACCCTGGTATCCCCATATCTGAGAGATTTGTTGATCAAGTGTAACTAGGGTTGCCACCCGGTCTGTATTTTACCTGCCTAGCCAGGAAAACACCTGCCAAGGCCGGGCCCAGAATTACAAATTTACCGGCAAAGTAGTTGCCGGTAAATTTGTAATACCCTTAACAAAAAACCTTGGTCCGTACCCAATCCGGTGGAAATTTAACTTTTTCTCCTCCTTCTGGCCATCACTGTGACGTGGCTCCGCCCACTTTGCAGCACATCCTGCCCCTTTTTTATCCCGCCCCTCAGCACCAGCTGGTACAAATTTTATGAAAAGGTGACAACCCTAAATGTAACTGATTAATACATTAATGTTTTGTTTTTTTTCAAAACAAATTTGCCCACTAGCTGTCAGTTCACTGAAGTTTATGGGACAAAAAAGTGCTTGTATTTGAGTGAATGTGTTGGTACTATTGTTCAACTACTGAAATACATACAGGGGAGATAGATTTTAGTACATCTGCCCCATGTCTCTCTTTTATTCATTTACCCTCTTCATCCTCTTCCTTTGTTAGCGTTGGATCTCATAGGCCACATAAGTATGTTAAGGTAAATTAACACATATGTATTTGCTTCCAAAAAGACACTTTTAACACTAATTCTATGTGGGCATCCTCTGTGTGTTTGCTAGTATGAGCTGTGCAAGAGCACAAAACAAAGCAGTGGTACAGACAGACAGCAGGGGATAGCACAGAAAGATAGACACTGTGCTGGCTGAACTGTGCTATCCCCATGCTGTTTACAGCTCAGATTATATGGTTGTTTTTGAGAATTAATTAACGTTTGTGCAAATTGTTCCTGAGGATCTACCCCTGCCAGTTCTATATAATTAACAGCCTCCCTGGATTTTCCTGCTTATTTCTGGCAATAAATTTGACTTCTGCCTTTTCCCTGATCTCATCACAGGCTCCTAAACCCTTCCCTATGTTTTTTACTGCTCAAAGAGAGCTGGGGCAGGTAGAAAAGACGTAATGCTCTGTGTTCCAGAAAGGGCAAATGCCCCACAGGGAAAACATCCAGGTTTACCAGCAGGCCAGCTTGAAACTGGTTAATTCCCTCTGGCAGGGATAAAATGCTGCAAATGTTAGTAGACTAGTTGGCTTAAAAGGCTAATGTGAAAGTAAACTGCAGTTTTTACTCACACCATATAAAATTTGTAGTCCAAAACAAATACTCTGTAACCACAGCCTAATTTGTGCCCACTGTCAGTTATATCACGTGCAACCCCTGAGCTGCATTTTGGCACCAGAGCTGGTGCTTAAAACTCCCTGTTTGTGTCTGGTAGAACAGTTACTTAAACTGAGCAGACTAAAACAAAAACTAGAGATGCTGCAAGGCACCTCAAAAAGACTGAACTCCATTTATATGTGTTTTCATCTTAACTACTATTCAACTATTCCATAGAGGCGCTTACCCAGAGTTGCTGTACATCGGATATTGTAGAAGTTTATGTCAGGGATCAAAGTTGGGGTTTTATTTGCCTTTTAAGCCTGGAGTGGATCTGTAAGAGTATGGAGTGGAGGGTGGGGGTCATCTTGGAATTATAAGCTCCACGAAGTGCAGTGGAATACGCTGGTGGAATGCAAATAAAAGATAACAATAATAATTAATTAACCTTTGTTGGCTATTGAACATTCTTAGTAAAGATGTTCATAAGTCTACCGCTTGGTGCCTTTCAATGTTCAATGTTCAAACAGGCATATAGCAATTAAACAACAAATCTCCATTACTGTATAGGAGGAGAGACCCCCTGTCTGTTGGCATTTAACTATTGACAAATGGGTCATACATATTACATTGAACAACCAATGCATGGCTCCATATGGGGCCCCAGATCATGGTGTCCAGATTGAAACGCTTTGAAATGGTTAATGTTATCAACAGGTAAAAATACAAAAAGGGGGGGTTGCGGGTGCACTCCAAGGCAAAGTTAAAATGTGTTTAAATACAATGGAAGTGCTACTGATTTGGCCAATTAATCAATGCACATTTCCTGGTCCACTGTCTTATAAGTAATTCACTATATATGCAAGTGCATGTGTTTACAAAAACAGTTTTTAGGTTACAGAGTTATGATCATAACCCCGTACGGTGGTCCCTAATTTTTTTTTACCTCCATAGTATAAAAAGACTTGTACCTCTCTGCATTGTAGCATTACTTGGAAGAAGTGTCTCCTGAACCTTGGTTTCAGTCTGTGTGCTAGATCCTCCCCCGCCACTAACTTTTGCTGCTTTTAATAGGGATGCACCGAATCCAGGATTCAGTTCGGGATTCGGCCAGGATTCTGCCTTTTTCAGCAGGATTCGGATTCGGCTGAATCCTTCTGCCCAGCCGAACCGAATCTGAATCCTAATTTGCATATTCTAATTAAGGACGGGGAGGGAAGTAAAAAATGTTTCCCCTTCCCATTCCTAATTTGCATATGCAAATTAGGATTCAGATTTGGTTCGTTATTTGGCCAAATCTTTTGCGAAATATTCGTGGGTTCGGTCGAATCCAAAATAGTGGATTTGTTGCATTCCTACTTTTAAGAGAGAGAGACTGCCCAAACCAAGGCCCATTTTTTTAAAAGCATAGGGCCACCATTTGTTTAAAGGGGTGGGTATGGGGGTGCTACAAACCACATGAAGCTTAGCCTGCATCTCAGGGCTATATGTAGGAAGTGCAGAATGCTGGAAGTGCTACTGATTTGGCCAATTAATCAATACACATTCCCTGGTCCCCTGTAATTAAGTATATTTGCAAGTGCATGTGTTTACAAAAACAGGGGGTTTTTAGTTACAAAGTTATGATCATAAAGTTGATAAGCCACCATACCACGTCAAGGTAAACCCAGCAAAGAGGTGTTCTGATCGCTCCAGGTCCAGTAACAAATGTAATCAGAGGGTGTTTATCCAATAGCAAGCCAGTAAATCAATTGATATGGGCTACTGGAGCAGGAACACCTCCTATCATTGCAATCTGTGCATAAAATCCGGCAAGTGGAACAAAGCACAGCTTTCCCCGGCACACAAGTGTTTCTAAAGTGACCACTAAGAGGCACAATACTGCACCCCCAACAGGGCCGGATTTTTGGAAAGGCCACCAAGGCCCGGGCCTAGGGTGGCAGGATTTTAGGGGGCGGCATGCTGCCCAACCACACCCACATTGTTTCAAAAACACTAGGTATTGGCAGGAGATACAAAAAAAATTACATTTCCAATGCGCCAAGCCCCATTGCTCTGGTCCCAATGATGAAAATTTGCATGAATAAATGGGAGGGGACAGGGGCGACGAATGGCAGAGGGCCTAGGGATGCCAGCTATGTAAATCCAGTCCTGACCCCCAAACGCTTTATCACATTCATGCCAGAAACAGAAAATGATCCCTTAGAACTGTAGCACGCTTTGGATATGTTATCACATTACCCCCAGTATGGACCTAGAAGCTCTACACAAATATTTTGCCATCAGCTAGCTTGGTTCACAGATTGAAGAAGTCCTCTAAAGAATCCTGTAATAATGAATAGCATAATGTGAAATTGATCCCTATTTTAACCCTTTGATAAATACATCTTTTAAGATGTTAGTGATAGTTCAGGCCCCACAAGAAAATCACAAGCGAATTAGCCTTGCAGTATATCCAGGGTGTTCTACCTACTGTAGTTAGTGCAATAACTGCCCCAGTCTGCTGGCCACACTCCCAGTCATGGTATATCATTAGTACCACCAGTATGACATGACTGCCAACCCACTAACATTATTGCTTCTTGTAATGGAATTGTAAGCACAACAGCAACCATACGGGAGGTGATAAGAAGCTTGTGGCCAGAGAAACAATGGCTGCTTAGGCAAAGGAATTCATCTCTTAATATAGGTATGGGATCTCTTATCCAGAAAGCTCATTATTACGGAAAGTCCATCTCCCATAGACTTAATTTTAATCAAATAATTACATTTTTTAAAAAGTATTTCCTTTTTCCCTGCAATAGTAACACAGTACCCTGTACCCGGCCCTAACTATGCTATAATTACTGTACATAAGCCTATTGGGTTAATTCATGTTTGTATGATTTTATTTAATAGATATAAGGTATGTAGATTCAAATTGCAGGAAGATCCCTTATCCAGGTCCAAAGCATTCTGCATAGCAGGTCCCATAACTATATTTCTATTATGCATCTTAAACAAGAACAATTCAACTCCTTCATTTTTTGCTGAGCTTCCGATCAACCTGTTGGCTCTAAATTCAAAGCATGTCCTTTAGGAACAAAACTGTACATGTGGATACATTTCCTAATGAGCAGTTTTCAAGCCTGATCTTAGTCAAAGACCATGCTAGCAAGGCAAGATTCTGAATAACCTATGCTGAATGTGCAAGCACCTAACATCTACCTGGGAAAAATGGACCCAGTCACTTCTTGGCCCTCAAACTCCCCAAAATCTTGTGAGGAGTGTGAATCAGGGTGATGCCTGCTGAGTGTTATCCCTGCAGGGGAAAACTCTGCACACCTGGGCGATGATGTCAGCACCTGCCTCTTTCCATAAACAGCGAGATGTAGGGATAAGCATGAAACAGCAGAGAGCTGGCTGCCTTTTACTAATAACAAGTCCCAACAGACTGCATTCTCTATGGAGCCAAGGAGCTGGAATAAGAAGGGGTGTCTGCTTCCTTCTGCACCCTTAGGAAAGGAAAACAGACACACGACTGGCAGCACACAGGCCTGTCTATAAGAATATCCATCTATAGACCTGCTCGCTGTGCCTTCTGACTGGCTCAGAGGCTGTCACATGGCACATCCAAAAATGCTTTGCTCCCATTTTCTCTCATAAGGATGTGTCAAACTCTTCACTTACAGCGACTGCATATATTAGTCTCACGCCCCTGGACTAACAATTATATTAATAATTAATCATTTAGAATGTGATATTGAAGCTTTGGCACTTAAAGGGGTTGTTCCCCTTTAAATTAACTTTTTAGTATGATATAGACATTGATATTCTGAGTCCAATTTGCAATTGGTTCTCATTTTTTGTTGTGGTTTTTCAGTTCAGTGTTCTGTTCTGCAGCTCTCCTGTTTGAAATTTGCAAGGGGTCTTGTTTACCCAAGCAACCAGGCAGTGGTTTGAATGAGAGACTGTTATATAAACAGGAGAGGGACTGAATAGAAATAGCCCCACTGCGAAGGCAGAGGTCCTCATTCAGACTTGAGCCTTGAGAACATTATTGGTCATCCTCTTAACGTTTCACGCACAAGCAAAGAAGTGAATTGTCCTGCACTGGAGGGCCCACAACCGACCAACCCTAGTCTTTTAGCAACAACAAGTTAATCAGTTAATCCCTCTATACAAATTAATTTATATCAGACCAAATATAATTTATAAGCCATAAAACTGTATCAATAACACAAACTAGCATGACACAAAATTCCCTCTGACTCTGTAACCAATACCTGGTTAATTTCCCTTACCTTCTTCCCTCCCTGCCTTTATTGTTTGGTTAAAGTGGACCTGTCACCCAGACATAAAAAAAAAAGCTGTATAATAAAAGTCCTTTTCAAATTAAACATGAAATCCAAAATTTTTTTTTATTAAAGCGTTCATAGCTGTTGTAAACTCATTTAAAAATCTCAGCTGTCAATCATATATTGCCTGCCCCTCCCCTATGCCTTAGGCATAGAGGCAGGGCAGGCAATTACTTTCACTTTCCATTCAGCACTTCCTAGATGTCACTGCTCTCCACACATTCCCCCAGTTCTCTTCACCATTTATTTGTGTAGCCAGGGCATGGGGATGGACATCAGGTCCCCCATTCTGGTGCACAAACAAGATTCTATGATGGAAGGCTTAATAACAGTGTCCACAAAATGGCTCCTGCCTACTTGTTATAATTATGAGTTCCCAAAATCATGGAAACAAGATTCAAATAATTTATACAATGTAATTAAAGTTTATTTTGCTTGACTAACATGATAAAATAGGATTTGGAATAATTTAAAAGTTAAAAAAACAAATGTATTATTAATGCAAACTGTGGGAGGTTCATGCAGTTTATCTTATAAAGAAGCGTTGTGAGGGTAACACAGCTGTTTTCATATCTCCGTGTGTGATTTTTAGATGTATGTATGGTTCCCTGTTGCAATGCTGTATCTGTTACTGTATATCAACCTACTGAATGTATTGCCTCCATATCTAACCTGTTTAATAAAATTGTAATTGGTAAAAAAAGAAAGACAAGGAATAAGATTTTTTATCAAGGCTCTAGAGATTTTACACCATGTAGGTATAGGTTATGGTAAAACACAGTTTAAAAAGACAAAGGTACAAAATTAGGAACTTTGCACAGCATGTGCATAAAGTAAGATTACCCCCCCTAAATGTTTTAATTATAAGAATAGTAAAAAATGTAGGTACTGGGAAGGGAGTGTGACTATGTGATAGCAGGTATAGTAGGGAGAGATGGTGTCTATAGTAACAGTGGGATAATAGTCTCTGGGAAGGGAGTGTGACTGTAGGATAGCAGGTATAGTAGGGAGAGATGGTGCCTATAGTAACAGTGTAGTACAGTAGCAGTGAGTATATCATCTTTGGGAAGGGCCATATATTTAGCTCTCCTCTACCCTCTATTTTTCCCGGAGCCATGCCATCCCTACTGCCAACCACAATATTTCTACCATCCTGCCAACTCTTCCTGTGCTGTTTTGCTGGAGATGCCAAAGCCTCCTTTTAATAAAACATCATGACTTTATACTGTCAGATTTCCTCAGGGTCTGTGCTTGTGTGAGGTACTGCTCAATACATTCCTGGAATATCTGTGGGACAGACAGAATTGTTCAACGGGCAGGCGAGTTTTTACATGTAACTGCTGAGATTTTTATCACACATTTATGATATATGCATTTATATACAGAAATGTATAATATATATCCATTCACAAATACCTTGCAGGCCCTTTGCGGTCACACCTCCCTGGATCATGCAGCCAGATTATTTTTTACAAAAGCACCAATTTTATAGATTTTCAAGGTACACGTGGCAAGCAACCAATCAGGGTGGCTAGAGGCACTGGTGGCTAATTAACCGGATACTGAGTAATCATCCCTGTAACACACAATTCCTCTTTTTACATAAATGACACCAAGTTTAAGTTGAATCAAAACATACATGTTTTAAAATGTTTAGTTTCAATTCAGAACTCCAAATTTAAGAGCACATTTAGTTGACAGTAGCTGTAGAAGGGATGGTTCAACTTTGAGTTAACATTTAGTACGTTACAGAATGGTTAATTCTAAGCAACTTTTCAATTGGTCTTCGTTGTTTATTTTTATTTTTTTACAGTTTTTTTAATTATTCACCTTTTTCTTCTGAGTCTTTCCAGCTTTCAAATGGGGTCACTGACCCCATCTAAAAGGCTACAAATAAATTGTTATTGCTACTATTTATTACTCATCTTTCTATTCTGGTCCTCTCCAATTCATATTCCAGTCTCTTATTCAAATCAATGAAAGGTTGCTAGGGTCATTTGGACTCTAACAACCAGACTGCTGAAACTGGAGCAGTTCATGCATTGTCAAGCTTAGGTTTGTCAAGCTAGCTAATAAAGTGGCAGTGCATTTGAAAGTGGTGTGTATGGGTGTTTTTAAGGATAATAACATGGCATATGGTATTGTTTTTAGCTTGGTTTCTATTTTGTCTTTTTTCCAGTGTGGTATTTCAATTGCTATCATGTTGCCAAGATCACTGCCAGATGTTTGACTATCCTTTCAATACACATGATCTATGAAACCACTATACTAACAACGCTGGTCACTGTTAGAAGGTCATGGGTAGAAAGAGCAACGCCCGTTCCATCCTGGCGCCTTCTGAACAAGATATCAGATTGTTTTGAGAGAGAGAAGCTCTAATGGAAATGCAGCACTTTATACTGGCCTGCATGGGGACCTGTGATCACTTCTGGGCGATAGGCTCGTTTCTGAGGGCTGCTATTCTTCATTGATTTATTCTCTGTAACACTGGCAGCCGTTGTTAGAGACTTGTCCCACAAGAGCTAGGTATCTGTAACTGTAGCCCAGTTCGGTTTGCTGCCAGACTCAATGTTATCGGTGCTGGAGGTTTGATAATTGGGCTTAAACAGTAGAGGCATTAAGACAAATTCAATTCTGCCTGTGAATCACTGGCCCGAACGTCCTGGATGTTGTCTGAATGACACACTTGAGTAGGAAAAGGAGAGATAATGTATAAACTATACAAATACAGCTATCAACATACTCTATGGCTCCTAGAGGCTTTGATTTTGACAGTCCCTGGCACAAGAAAAAAATACATCTAAACAGGGGAACTATGGTGCGGCCTTTACCATTCCAATGGGAAGCAGCTGATGGCAGGATAGCTCTTTAAGAAGATACCAATGAATGTCCTAGCCCATAGGTCTGAGGTTGTTAAAACAGAAACTTTTATTGAAATAAATTGATTGGAATAAAGTCTTCTCTTTTGGATGAATATATTGAAAGTGGTGGACCGTGGCAAATGGAGGAAGAAAGGCGTTAAGGAGCCAGAGGGGCTACTGCAGGCAGATATGAAGAGAAGTAGAAGAAATAAAGGCATTGCAACTTGTGTCGCGTTTACATATGAATGATGATTAGGAATTTGATGTGCAAGGAAATGTGATACTAGGAACAGGAACCGCCTACAGAACTTATGTCAGCCTGGTGTGTTCCAAATGTAGCAACAAATTCCAAGAAAATACTGAGATGCAGTCCAGCGGCTACATGGCCTAAATGTACTCAAGTACTACAGCTCTCACAGCACTACAATTCTCAGTACAGGTATGGGATCAGTTATCTAGAAACCAGATATCTGGACAACCCCAGGTCACAAGCATTCTGGATAACAGGTCCCATACCTGTATTACTGGGGTATAGGGTTGCCATCTGCCTGGTATTTTACCGGCCTGACCGGTAAAAATTATGCTTAATGCCAATGTTATTAATAGGAAGAAACAGCAAGAATATAGGAAGGCTGGTATTTTTGTCCAGAAAAGGTGGCAACCCTACTGGGGTATCCACAAGTAGGCAATTCTTTTAGGTAATATAAGACACAACAGAGGATGGGAAATAATACAGGACACTAGATGGCATTTACAAAGTGCAAGACCCTAAGTGCAAAAGTGGCCACAAAACACCATTAATTTTGCATGCTTGCACCCTGGCACCCTTCTGAATTGCCGAAGGTCTCTTTGCTCCAAAATGAGATGCAGAGACCTATGTGCCCAATAAGTACTGTGCTGCTGCAACAGAGGCCTGTATTTGCAGCCTGCCTAGTGATCTGTGGAGGTTGAAATTCCTTCCCTCACCTGATCCTAACCTACCCTAACCCAACTGGAGCCTGGCCTGAACTGCCAAACAATTGCTGCTAGGCCGTCAATCAGTCAAAAGTTGAACTGGGGCAGGGTGGGGAGAGTCACGGAGCTGCTAAGCTGGCAGTGAATAAAACCTGCCCACAATTGCAGGGGGCAACTGGTGAGCCTGTGTGTTTTGGGTCAACCCACATATTTAATCTGCTATATGGCAGGTAGGAAGAACAGGGCTGCCTTGCACCCATCAGTGCTGCACATTGCACCTACAGCTTGATTTCTTATTTTGGCCCTCAGTGCATAGCATAGCACAGCCAGACCCCAGACACAAACACGGCACTACTTAATTTAAGTAATGAAGCACAAAGTCTTTGGGGCTCGTTAGTGATGAAAGAGTGAAACTCTGTATTAAAAACGTTCCCACAAAGTGCCACAAATTTCTTGGCATGCCATACAGTTTACTTGGCATAAAAGGACTGGAAATAAATAGTGTGCTCTATTTAAAGGGAATGTCCCACCGAATGTTTGCATAATAAAACAAGCAAATATACATTTAAATGTATCTGTTTATCAGTGGGCTTCTATACATTATTTCATGAGTCATAACCAGCAAGCAGTGCAGAATATTTAAAAAGCTAGAGGTGCTAGACCTTTTGAACCCGTGAGCAACATTCAGAAGTAAAAGGTGTTGGGGATCAACACAAGCATGAAAAATTGGCTGCCCAATAAGTGCTGTGATTGGCCATTTGGTAGCCCCTATGTGGATTGTCAACATACATTTGGCTTGTACATCTGTTTTTTATGCAACCAAAACTTGCCTCCAAGAATGGAATTCAAAAATAAACACCTGCCACTGGGAGCAACATCCAAGGGGTTGGAGTGCAACATGTTGCTCACTAGCTACTGTTTGGGAAACTCTGTGCTAGACGCTTAAGGTACGTACATTAGTGGCTCAAAATCTTTTGAACAACAGTGACCTCTTGTGGTGAAACTTTGTGAAATTACCAAATGGCTTTATAGGCTGGAACTCTGTACAAGATCACGTACACACTCAGGCCCTTTCTCGAATGGTTCCACTCAGTGCACAGCTCCTAAGGGAGACCGCCCTCCCAATTTCACCTGACCAAGGGGGAACGCCCTCGAAACGTTGTGACGCAATAAACGTACCAGGGGTTGTACCCCGGTTTGAATCGCTGTGTGTGCCAGCCTGTATTGCTTTTTATAGGCTGGAACCATACATACTACAAAAAGCAGAAGCAGGCCCTTAAAAGTTTTAGATTTAACTGCACGTACAGACAAGTGTTGCAGTGCATTTAAATAACTGCCCAGAGAAGCTCTTATAGTTGGAATGGTTATTGCAAGGTTGCTGTATCAGGAAAAAAGAGCTTCAAGATGTGTCTATGAAATGTTTTTTTGTGCAACCAGCATAGGTTGTGATAATGCAGAGACCCATCGTAGGCCAAAACATTCTACACCAGGAAACATGTATTCTTTGAAATGCAGTTTAATAAATCAACGTTAAAATTACAGTTATATACCAGAAGATGGCTGGTCGTGGCAGAAAGGCCAATTTTTCTCTGACAGTCAAATCTCTGTTTTCATTGTTAGGACTTTTGTAGATCATGGCTTTGGCTGCCGTTCAGGTTCAGTAACTTTCCCAATGATATCATGGGCTAACAATGAACTCCATTTGCTTTACCTGCACTCCAGGGAATAAAGAACTTGAGGTGATCACTGTTATTAATTACAGGGGTATTACATCCTGGTTTTGCAGCCGGTATGAATCTATAGCCATCTGGTCCCATTGAATCAAATAGTCCTTTCCATTAAGGCTGCATGCGTAGGGCCCCATCAAGTCGAATAATTTCTCCATTTAACATTGGGTTCTCCGCAATGGCCTGCACAAGGTGCGCATACTCCCCCGGGTCACCCAGTCTGCTTGGGAAGGGGACTTGCTTGGCCAGAAACGTTCTCACCTTCTCAGGAAGCCCAACAAGCAGAGGAGTTGCAAATAATCCTGAAGAGGCAAATAATCATTCAATACATTATTTAACAATTGTTTTTGTCAGATTCCTTCATAAAATTAGATTTTTTAAAAAGACATTAAATAGCAATCTATTCTCTTTTAACAAGGAAGACATGTCATGTATTTCTGCGTAAACAGGTATTGTACTCTGGAATTCAGGTTGCCTCTAAGGCAGGGAGAAAAAACACATTTGTAGAAAAGATTATGTAAGTTACCTGGAGCAATAGTTACAACTCTGATTCCCATAGGTGCCAGGTCTCGAGCAATGGGCAGCGTCATACCCACAATTCCACCTTTGGAGGCAGAGTAGGCCGCTTGCCCCACCTATCAGATCGAACAGGTAAATATATGAACAGTTATGCCAGAAATAAATTAAGTTCTGAGAGATACAACAAACAATACCTAACATCAATACAAATACTAAGTTGGCCACAGCAATGATTCCAAAGCTTTGGGAACATGAAAAGTTGTTGTAGGAGCACAAGGGGAGACATGTGGGAAGGCTGGACAACTGCCTTGTTTACTGTTAACAAGTCCCCCACAAGTCTTACCTGTCCATCGAAAGCTGCAACACTTGCTGTATTAATAATCACCCCTCTGTGTCCATCCTGATCAGGCTCATTCTTCCCAATCTCACCAGCAGCCAGTCGGATAACATTAAAAGTGCCTGCGATATTAACCTATGAGGTAAAGTACAGATGGCCTAGATTAACAGGTGGGCTTCAAGAGCACTGTGCACAACCCTAATGCAATAATGTACATCTCATACACTCATGTGAATGAGGACCCTGAACTCATCCAAATAATTATTTGTGAATAAAACCACAAGTGTAATACTAACAGAGCTTAAACACAGTACAGACAATACTTTTCGCCTTACATTGATTACTTTCTGGAAGTCCTCTAAACTGTGAGGCAACTGTTTGTTTAGGTTGTATGTTTTTGCAGCAACAGCTATTCCTGCGCAGTTCACCACAATGTCCACACGGCCAAACTTTGAACGTGCCAGTTCCAAAGCATTTTTCACATCTGCCTCACAGGTCACCTGAGTTAAAAAAAAAGTAAAGTCAAAGAAGATACATGAAACCCCAATATTCATTCAAGCCTTACCCCAATGGCCCTCAGATTCCCTTTTCATTCACTGCATTAGAGCAGGGGACCCAACCACCGGGCCACGGCCCAATCCTGAACTGGGCTGCCGAAAAATGAACGCGGTGCGTCGAATTTGACGCCGGTGCACCCAATGTGGACGCCGACCCATGGAAAAAAATTGCCTCTTTTTTGGTCCCCGGCCCAAAAAAGGTTGGGGACCCCTGCATTAGAGCAATAAGGCAGGGAAGTCCCAGCCTATCAAAAATATTACTAGGACAACCATATGCAATTTACCTCAATGTAGCTGCGGTAACTTAGCAATATTATTATTATTATTATAAGCCTATGGTTAAAACCCCTATTTGTGAAAATGCACTCATATAAAGAATTACTTTACAATATGTTGCCAAGAAATGTGCACTAATCTGCATGGTACTGATCTGTGCATACTTGTGTTGGACGGATAGGCAGAATAATAACTGACTGTGTCAATGGGAGGGACATGCTTTATTCTACCATTAGCAGAGCCCCTCGTCTATAACTCTAGCTTCCCTGGTACCTACATCAGTGGGAGAAAAAGCACACTTGTCACCCAAGGACTCGGCCACAGTCTTCCCTTCCGATTTGGGCAAATCCAAGATGACAGCACTTGCTCCTTGACGCACAAACCGTTCTACAGTAGCACGGCCGAGGCCTGAGGCTCCTCCAGTAATGATGCCAACCAAACCCTGAAGAATAAATAAGAATAGTTTAAAATAATATAATAAGCAAAATGCACCATGGAAAACACATAGCTGGATAATATAAAAGGTTTCTGCCTAGGGAACATTTGTGGAAAGATGGCCACACAACTGTGACTTCTGTAGACAGACACTGCCTCTTTATGTCTCATTTTAGAACAGAACGATATTGCAATAGATGCAAAACCGCAGATAGCATGTTATTTTACCCACAATGCCCCATTATTCCAGCAACAGTTTGCATGCAAGTAGCAAACACAGCAGAGTATGTTGCATTCTCACAAAATAAGTCCCTCGTCTCCTACCCGTTCCTCCCTACCATGTAGGAAAATAATTTATTATATAAATATAGGACAGCTGTCACCTTTCCCCTATCTCTCGCTCACCTTCAGGTTCCTCACATGCGCCATGTCTCCTTCAGACCAGTGACAGGACGGCCAGCCAATCAAATCGCCAATTAGGGCAAAGCATTCCCTCCACAGTAACCAATCGACATAAAGCAAGCTGTAAGCCTCTCAGCAAATCATATGCGCGAACTGAAAATCCCATTGTCCAATGACAGAGCCGCATTGAGAAAAAAGACGCGTGTGCTCCCCTGAGAGCGCCTCTGATTGGGCAAAGCCAACGGGGGCGCGCTGGTCTTCCTCTCTCCAGGGTCCTGAACTCCGCCAGATCAGCTTGGATTTGCAGAATGTGTTGGTTGGTGTCTTATAGGAAAAGGGAGAGAAGGATTTTTATTTCCCCCTCTTCCCAGACGTGGGCTCTGGAGGGTTGGCAGCACAAGGGGGCACTCTTGTTCCCTAATCATACTAACATATATATATATATATATATATATATATATATATATATATATACCAGTTAAAGTCGTGTCTGATCTCACTAGGCCTGGACTGAGTTTTAAAATAGGCCCTGGAATATCAATTACAAGTCACAGAGGCCCAAACAGCCACCCTACAGAGGTGCAAAAACTGCTAAAGGGTTTTCTTGTGAATATATGCTACACAACCAGGTTTGCATCTGATTGCTCATTGTGACAAATAAGTGTTTGCCTCAGTCAACTTTTTTCTCAGCATTTCCTGTGCAGGGCTTCCTTCTTGTCAGCTTCACTCCCAGCACTTCCTGTGCAGGCCTTCCTTCCTGTCAGCTTCTCTCCCATCACTTCCGGTGCATGCCTTCCTTCCTGTCAGCTTCTCTCCCAGCACTTCCTGTGCATGCCTTCCTTCCTGTTTGCTGACAGCTGACTCCTCCCCCTTCTTGTACAGAGGACAGAGAAGTATATATACCTCCCCCCCCCCCCACACACACACACATATATATATATATATATATATATATATATATATATATATATATATATATATATATAGCATTTATTAATAGGCAGCCAATATCCAGGGGAACAATAATAGGTGGATACTGTTGGTGGACTCTGAGAGGTACATGTATTTAACAGTTCATCTTATTGAGGGTTTTAGGATGGGAAGCAGATGATACCATCCTTTTAAAAGGGAGATTTATTTATGACTTAGGGGCAGATTCACTAAGGGTCGAATTTCGAAGTTAAAAATACTTCGAAATTCGACCCTCGAATTGAAATCCTTCGACTTCGAATATCGAAGTCGAAGGATTTAGCGCTAAACGTTCGTTCGATCGATCGAAGGATTTTTCGTTCGATCGAACGATTAAATCCTTCGAATCGAACGATTCGAAGGATTTTAATCCAACGATCGAAGGAAAATCCTTCGATCAAAAAAAGGTTAGCAAACCTATGGGGACCTTCCCCATAGGCTAACATTGACTTCGGTAGGTTTTATCTGCCGAAGTAGGGGGTCGAAGTTTTTTTTAAAGGGAAAGTACTTCGACTATCGAATGGTCGAATAGTCGAACGATTTTTCGTTCGAAACGTTCGAATCGAAGTCGAAGGTCGTAGTCGAAGGTCGAAGTAGCCCATTCGATGGTCGAAGTACCCAAAAAATACTTCGAAATTCGAAGTATTTTTCATTCGAATCCTTCACTCGAGCTTAGTGAATCGGCCCCTTAGACTATGGCTGTTAAACTAGAGCATAATGTCACCACCTTTGATTTGTGTTATGTTACAGAGGTTGAAACTGTATCCAGGGCCAGACTGGATCGATTGACACCAGGAAAAACTCAGTGGGCCCTGACCCTCATGAACTCAGTTGACCCAGACCCGCTCCTGTTACCTGCCCAGTTAATATTCTGGCACTGACCTCTTGTCCATCGTGGGGGGGACGTCTGAGGTAGCAGCCCCAGTGGGCCCCAGGCCAGATGCTGATGGTATCTCTCCCCTTTAAAACTATGCACTGGACAGAAGTTAAGGAAAATTACTTACGTTGTGCCTACTGTCAAACTATGAGATGCCAATGAAACATATATGGCCCTAAAATTGTTTAGCCCTCAGCAACCCCAAAATCTCCAGTCCCAAGACTTCTGCTTAAGATGTCTCCCAGCTTGTGCCTGCTATGATGCAAATGGTGGTTCTGAATTCCCAGGTGAGTGGTAAATGCTGCTTTCTCATTGGATGAAATCACTTACCAAATCTGATGTAAACTGTGTGCCTTTTTATGACAAATTCCATGTATATGATTTTTTTTTTATTATTTGTTGTTTTTATTTTCTTTTTTAAAGTCTCCACATTAACTCTCCTAAATCTCATTTGTATTGCAAGCACCTCAGAGATTGGCATGCCACAAGGGAGCCATTTACAGGGTAAGGATGTCCATGTATTGCTTATTTTAATCTCTACACTCCCAATGACTGCTAAGTAGTCTAACTTAATTATAACATGTTTATCTTCCATATAAATGTAATAAAATAGACATATAACAGGGTTTAGCCTAGTGTGTGCCTTAAGCATAAATATTCCTATTATAGTGAGAAGTGCCATTTTATTTCTCTATAGAGATCAATTTAACAGCACCAAAAGTACAGGACCTGTTATCCAGAATGCTTGCGACCTGGGGTAAATATTAAATAAACCCAATACACTGGTTTTGCTACCAAAAGGGATTAATTATTTCCTGTTCACTTCACTCATGGCAGTGGGTCACTTGTATGTATCCCTGCCCTGCAGGATTGGACAGATACTAATTAGCATAGCAATTAAAAACACCTCCTCCCCCGCAACGTGATGACGTCATACGCATTGGACATTTGATCTCCGCAACAGTGTAGCGCTCCTGTTGTAATCTGTGTCCATCCTGACTGTAGCAATTACATGGTGCTTTCCTGGTAAGCAATTTTGTTGCACAAGGAACCATTCTTTTTAGCCTGCACTATATTGAAGTTCTATACTTTTCACAGCATCTGTGTCAAGAATGCATATCTCTTGCTTCTGGAAATATGAATATCAATTGGAAGAATTTATGAATAAGATGTCGCAATCTGTATCCCAATCTATTGAAGTAGCTTTATCTAGGCCCTACAAATAAGCTACTAAAAAAAAAATAGAATTCAAGAGGAAGTTGGTTCTTCATCGGATGAGTCTGATTTAGATCACATTGTACAAATTTCAGAAGGAGAAATGGATTCTGAAGAAGAAAATGAGACTTCTGATCAATCAAATTTTGATTTAGAGTTAGTTTCACCTTTAATAGAAGCTATGCTGAAGGCTTTTGAGTTGGATGATCCATAGGAGGGTCCCTCTAGGAGGGATAAATTGGCTAGTCACTCCTACAGAAAGCAACCATATTTTCCTATGCATGAGATATTCAAAGCAGAGTTGGAAAATAAATGGACTCCAGAGAAAAAGTTTTTTTTTTTCAAAGAGATTTAATAAAATGTACCCCTTTCAGGATGATGTTGTTTATAAGTGGGTTACACCTCCTAACGTTGATGCCCCCATTACAAGAATTGCTTGCAAGACTACATTACCTATAGATGATGGAGTATCTTTCCGTGACGTGATGGAGAAACGAGAAGAAAGTGCGCTAAGGAAAGCTTATCTGGTGGCTGGTGCGGCTTGCAGACCTGCCATTGCTAATATTTGCCTTGCAAAGGCTTCCAAAATTTGGTTAAAGTATATTGAGGATGCTTTATCTATAAATGTAAGCAGATCAAGGATTAAAGTTGCAATGAGTGAAATTAAACTGGCTTCAGATTTCATCATAGAAGCAGCAACTGAAAGTCTTAAGTTAGCAGCAAAATCTATGGCATTATACGTGTCAACCAGAAGAGCTCTATGGCTACGACAATGGCAGGCTGGTGCGGCTTCAAAACACAATTTATGTGCTTTACCATTTGAAGAGTTACTCTTTGGTTCCAGTTTAGAGAAAATCATCTCTAAGGTTACAGCAGGAACAAGACAAAAGAGGTAGAAGAAATCAATTTCAGAATATAAGAGCTGATAGATGTACTTACAAGGAAGCAAAATACTACAGACCAGGTAGAACCTATCCAAACTATCAATCCTGGAGCTCTGGACAATCAAATCTTTTTCGTGGCTCCAGAAGACAGTCTAAAGTTGGCAGAGGAAAGTACACATGACGCCAGATGTTTAGCCCAAGATCCTGTGGGAGGAAGACTTGGGAGATTTTGTATGGAATGGAAGAAGACTATTCAAGACAAATGGGTAATTCAAGTAATTTCGTCAGGTTACAAGCTAGAATTCAGACCAAGGCATTTGAAGACTTTATTTTTGCAATCCAAAACTCCTGTAGATCCCAGAGCAAGATTAGCTCTTTCAGAGATTTTAAAGGATCTACGAAAAAACAAGAAGTGCCAAAACATCAGAGAGGGCTAGGAGTTTATTCTCCTTTATTCCTAATAAAGAAGACAACAGGAGAATACAGGGCTATCCTGGATTTAAGAATTTTAAACAAAAGTCTACATGTAAGAAAATTCAAAATGGAAGCTTTAAGAAGCGTGCTTCAAGAGATAGATCAAAAAGATTGGCTAGTTGCCATCGACATAAAGGACGCCTATTTACATATTCCTGTGGCCAGCTCTCATCAGAAGTTCCTTCGGTTCTTGATTCTAGGGAAACCTTTTCAATATCAGGCTCTGCCGTTCGGGCTAGCTACCTCACCAAGAACATTCACAAAGGTTCTGATTACACTGATTGCAAGACTAAAAGAAAAGGGTATACAAGTCTATGCCTATTAAGACGATATCCTCATCAAGGCCAAGGATCCTCATCTATTGTTCATCAGAGAAATTATGTGCTAAAATTTCTCCAACACCATGGTTGGAAAATAATTTTCGACAAGTCTCATTTAACTCCAGTTCAGATTCTTCAGTATTTCGGAGTGATAATAGATTACACTCAGATGAAGGTTTTTCTAACAGAGAAAAGGATACAAGATATCAAAAATTCAATGCGAGTGCTCAGGAGGAAAGTATTTTGCTCTGCGAAGGAGTGCCTCAGCATAATAGGCAAAATGATTGCAGCAGCCAATGCAGTGGAGTGGGTGCATTTTCATTGTCGTCAATTACGGTGGGATTTCAGAGATCCATACAACCTCAAGCAAAATATGTTTCTGAATGCCACTGAGTCTCAGATGGTGGTGTCTGTCATCCAACCTTCCAAAGGGAAATACATTCTGTCACCTCAGTGGCAGACCCTAATTACAGATGCCAGCAATCTGGGCTAGGTGCAGTGATCAACAATCATGCAGTACAGGAGTTAAAAGGGTTGTCTGTCAATGTACATTCAGACAATACAACAGTTGTGAGTTATCTAAGAAGAAAGGGGGGTACCAGATCGGCATTTCTGATGAAGTTGACAGGGAAGATTTTTCATTGGGCAGAGAACAACCTGTGTCATTTGACTGCAATTTATATTCTAGGACAGTTGAACATCAGATCAGATTATCTCAGCAGATCCAAGATTCACCCGGGGGAGTGGTCATTGGATCCACACATATTTGCTCAGATAGAGAAAAGATGGGGTCCAGTGGAGATAGATTTGATGGCTTCCAGATACAACCAGAAGAAGCACATATATTTTTCCAGGACTTGGGATCACCAGGCAGAAGGGAGAGATGCTTTCTCAATAACCTATCTTAACTATTTCCTCCAATTCCATTAATCCCAAATACTTTGAAGAAGGTGAGACATGACCGGTCTCGAGTTATCTTGATAGCACCATGGTGGCCCAGGAGGCCATGGTTTGCCCAACTCCAGAACATGGCAATAGATCACCCTTGGCAACTGCCATTAACCCCTCAAGTGTTATCTCAAGGTCCAATTTGTCAGCTGAATCCTCGCGCGATTGATGGCATGTCTATTGAGAGGAGGAATGTAGAAGAATCTGGATTGTCTGAAGCAGTAGTAGATATTTTACTGCAATCTAGAAAAACATCGACTTCAAGAAAATATTATAGAATTTGGAATATATACAAAGAATGGGGTAATCGAAGGGATGTTAATCCTTATGTGTATTCTGCGGTTAATGTAGAAGAATTTCTTCAAGCCGGTCTGGAAAAAGGATTGGCCACAAATACGCTGAAATCTCAAATTTCTGCGTTATCGGCTCTTTGGAATAAACCGTTGGTGACAGATCACATAATAATAAGATTCATTCACGCAGCCAACCATATAAATCCTCCAATAAAATCCAGAGTACCTCCATGGAATCTGTCTTCTGTCCTACAGGCTTTGATGGATGAACCATTGGAACCACTACAATTGGTATCTATCAAGAATTTATCAAGTAGCTTTACTAGTCACCATAACATCGGCGAGTAGAGTAAGCAAATTGCAAAGGAATGTCTGATCTTTCATCAAGACAAAGTAGTCTTGAAAACTAATGCACAATTTGTGCCCAAGGTATCCTCTTCGTTCCGTTGCAATCAAGATATTGTTCTACCAGTGTTTTACAAATATCCTTCCTTTGTCAATCTATTTTCAGAGAGTTAAAGAGTTTAGGAAATCAGAATCCTTATTCCTGATCCCAGAAGGCCCCAAAAGAGGTGCTTCTGCCTCCAAATCCACTTTGGCCAGATACATTACCTCCTGTATCAAAGAAGTTTATAAGTCTTTAAATTTGCCAGAACCAACATTGGTTAAAGCTCACTCTACTAGAGCAATCGCAACTTCCTGGGCGTTTCGATCTTCAGTTAGTTCAGAAGATGTAACAAAGTAAGTAAGGTTGAAAAAATCCACACGTCCAAGTTCAACCTTTTTAGGTTTTCTGCCTAACTGCTAGTTGATCCAGAGGAAGGCAAAAAACCCACCTGAAACCTCTCCAATTTGCCTCAGAGGGGGAAAAAATCCTTCTTGATTCCAAAATGGCAATCGGACTAGTCCCTGGATCAACTTGTACTATGAGCTATCTCCCATAACCCTGTATTCCCTCACTTGCTAAAAAGCAATCCAACCCCTTCTTAAAGCTATCTAATGTATCAGCCTGTACCACTGATTCAGGGAGAGAATTCCACGTCTTCACAGCTCTCACTGTAAAAAACCCCTTCAGAATATTTAGGCGGGACCTCTTTTCAGAATGGGTGACCTTGTGTCAGCTGGAAAGACCTACTGGTAAAAAAAGCATTAGAGAGATTATTATAAGATCTCCTTATATATTTATACATAGTTATCATATAACCCTTTAAGCGCCTCTTCTCCAGCGTGAACATCCCCAATTTGACCAGTCTTTCCTCATTACTAAGATTTTCCATACCTTCCATATGTGTGTCGAGCAGCTGTGTGGTCTTCAATGCACACGTTCATTAAACATTACCAGTTGGATGTAATGTCAGCTACAGAGGCTAAATTTGGTCATTCTGTATTGCAAGCTGTATCTCAATAAATGTGTTATTGCATTATTACCCTCCCTTTATTACTATGGTACATCATACAAGTGACCCACTGCCATGAGTGAAGTGAACAGGAAAAGGGTCAATTGTATTACTTACCGTAATTTTCTTTTCCTGGAACAAACTCATGGCAGTGGGTCACTATCCCGCCCTTTGTTAATTTTGGGAAACCCTAGAACTGAGGGTGATGGGGGGAGGAGGTGCTTTTAATTGCTATGCTAATTAGTATCTGTCCAATCCTGCGGGAGCAGGGATACATACAAGTGACCCACTGCCATGAGTTTGTTCCAGGAAAAGAAAATTACGGTAAGTAATAAAATTTACCCTTATCTTAGTTTGGATCAAGTATAAGGAACTGTTTTATTATTACAGAGAAAAGGTAAATCATTTGGATAAAATGGAGTCTATGGGAGACGGCCTTTTCCATAATTTCGGAGCTTTCTGGATACCAGGTTTCCAGATAACTAATCCTATACCTGTAGTAATAAATAAATAAAACAATGCTTTGTTATTTCCGTCACTGGGAAGAAACCATTGCTCAGTATTTAAATGGAAACTTTTTGTGTTTTTGCATGTCTCTAGAGCTCACCCAGCTCCACCATTTAGAGACATTCACTTCATGCAACCACAGATCCACCAGAGATGGCTCCTTTGCAAAACAACTGCAGTTCCATGAGCAGCTTCTACTCTTCCACCAGCAGTGTTTGTAAGTCACATTTGCCCCCATCTCACTTCCTTTTCCAGTAATACGCTTACTTCTATATACCGCAAACGGCAGTTCTGCACTTGTTGCACCCAGTAAGTGAATGCTGGGAGCTGTAGTACAACAAGTGGGAGATCTCTTCAAGACAGGGTACTTCATTTATTGAAAATATATTTCACAAAATTGCAATTAAAGGGAAAACATCACAAAGTGTTACTGTTAATAAAAATTCACTAGGCTGTTGTTATGTTGTGCAGAAATCTTTAGATGATGGTGCTATGAGAGATTCTGTGCATAGGCTCTTATTTAACAAAGACAAACTACTAATGAGAATTTGGGCAGATAAATAACTGCTTTTGTTAAGCTGAGTATGAAAGCAAGGTCACTTCAGTGTTCCTTGGAAAAACAATGCACACATAGGCCCTGTATTTTCTCTCTTCCATAGACAAAGGTACTGTATTTAGAAACAATTTGCAAAAAGATATTTATAATTTTAAAGGGATACTGTCATGGGAAAACATTTTCAAAATGCATCAGTTAATAGTGCTGCTCCAGTAGAATTCTGCACTGAAATCCTTTTCTCAAAAGTTGGAGTGATATCACCCATCAGCCTAACAACAGAATAATGGGAAGGTAACCAGATAACAGCTCCCTAGCACAAGATAACAGCTGCCTGGTAGATCTAAGAACAGCACAGCAAAAATCCAGGTCCCACTGCAACAAATTCAGTTACATTAAGTAGGAGAAAAAACAGCCTGCCGGAAAGCAGTTCCATCCTAAAGTGCTGGCTCTTTCTGAAAGCACATGACCAGGCAAAATGACCTGAGATGACTGCCTACACACCAATATTATAAATGAACCATAAAAATCGTGACAGAATCCCCTCTAAGTTTAGCATAAACGAGCAGCGGTCACAATATTGGCCATGCATGGCCATCTTTAGGCAGAACTGAACACTAGCACAGAATTACTCCATTTATGACCATTTTGTTGGATAACCTGGAACTTGGAGACATTGTTCTCTTTTGCCTGTATAGGGGGTGCAGCACTTAAGTGGGTCTTGGCTAAATGGTAGGGATTTACCAAATCCTCCTTTTTCTGGTTGGCCACCCACCCTATAATATTGTTTATAATAAAGTAAAATAAGCCTGAATTATAAATGGTAAATATTTCCCCTTTTTAGTGTTGACTTATGTTACTTAATAACCACCCATACACGTCTGTTCCAGTCTGTCTTTATTTCCAATCAGCAATACAACACGCAACTTCAGCGTCACAAACACAATACATAGCACGAGGGGTGTACCAGGCATGGGAGCAATAGGCGCAGAGATAATGGGCAAGAGAAGCTGGCTTCAATGGCATTTAGGGAAATTCGGTACCTAGCAGTGCAGGGAGAAGGAGACACCCTCTTGATATTTCTCATTAGTAAGGTTCTCCAACAGGAAAGCTAATGAGTTTTTAATACATCCCTCCCCCAAAAAAAGTCCTGACCTAGAACAACATAAATTTAGTTTGCAGAAAGGGAGGTTACAAATTATTGTGCAGTGCAGACATTATTGGTCACTAAAGGAAATACAGAACTAACAAGGGAAAGCTGAAGATCTATGCTCAGTGGGACCTGATAACCCCTAAAATCCTTTACCTGCCAGACACACTGATCATCCATTTAACCGATTAATCACATTACAATACTGCATTCACTAATGTGGGGGAAGGAGTTGACCAAGCTAATGCTCTGCAGCATCCTCTCTGGCAGGGAAGAGGGGTAAAATGACAATGCTCTGTAGGGATCCCGGGAGGAAAAAGGGGGTTACACAGCGAAAATAGCAATGCTCTGCGGGTCTGACAATGAAGGAAATACACAGCAATGCTCTGCAGGAAGACAGTCTCTGGTAGATGAGATGGGATTTTCCTGTGTTTTGGTACAGATATGTATCATTAAATATATATATTATATTATATATTATATAAACATCACGGACACAACATTCTCCCATGGATATTCACTCGGGCAGCCGGGCTGCAGCACTGCACGTCAGAAAGTTACACCCTGTTCCAGGATCTCACGGATCGGCAGTGACGATGTCTGCAGGAAACACAATGGGAAAAAGTAAGCAAGCAAGTCAAGAATTACCGTAATTAGAGAATTAAAGAGGCAGAGGAATGGAGGAATACTAAGGGCAATGGCACATGGGCAAATTTGAGGTATTTTGATTATTTTGGATGAAATGACAATAAACTCACTCTTGACAAGTGATAGTAGTGAATCATCCATTCACCTTTACATCAATCACCTTCCCACACATAATCAGACCCATGTGTCCATGCTTTTTAGTTCAGCGGGAGTATCCCATACCCCTAACCCCCAGTCCAGTTCCATGATACCCCCCTTCACGCACTTCCCTTACCCAGTTCATGAGGATACTTACCAGCTCACATTTGATTTGAGAAAGAGGTAGGGGCCCCTTGTTGGCTGTACCCCTGCTGATTGTAGTCTGCCTGTTGGCCATAATAATCTGGCTGGTAGCCACCTTGTTGTCCGTAGGAGTCTTGCTGTGTGTATCCCTGGCCTCCTTGGCTGTAGGCGTCAGGGGCTGGCTGTTTCTCTTGTGCTGGAGGGGGGGGCTTCATGAAGGGAGCTGTCCATCCTGTTTCTTTGAAGACAAACCACAAGTTTCCAAGCCAAAGGATGCAGTTCAAAAATCCAAAGGCCTAAGAAAATGGAAAAGAATGAAGATAGTTTTTGCCTTATCACCAACAAAGGCCCAGTTTGGCTGGCATTGACATTAGTGCTTGACCATCTGTGTAGATATGATAAGGGGACAATATGGACGGACCTTGCTATCAGTGTGGTCTAAAGGAGAACACCTAACAACTCTACATCCATCCTTTTGACGTTTGATAACAGTGTACTATTGGCAAGCATCAATCTGATGACTGATATAGTGTTAGTAGTGTTAGTAGGGGGTGAGTAAATTGTGGCTCACTAGCGGTGCAAAAGAATCCACTTTAGGGGACGTTTACATCCCCTTATTATTATAATAATAAAGCAGAAATGCAGACCTGTTTATGTTGAACAAAGGCTTATGTTACCCCTTTAAAGGAATTGTTCACATTTGAGTTAACCTTTAGTATGATGTAGAGAGTAATATTCTGAGACAGTTTGCAATTGGTTTTCATTTTTTGTTATTTGTGGGTTTTGAGTTATTTAGCTTTTTATTCGGCAGCTTTCCAGTTTGCAATTTCAGCAATCTGGTTGCTAGGGCTTAAATTACCCTAGCAACCATGCATTGATTTGAATAAGAAACTGGAATATGAATAGAAGAGGCCTGAATAGAATGATTATAAATAGGAAGCAATAACAATAAATGTGTAGCCTTTAGATGAGATCAGTGAACCCCATTTGAAAATAATTTAAAAATTATAAAAAAAATAAACAATGAAAACCAACTGAAAAGTTGCCTAGAATTGGCCATTTTGTAACATACTAAAAGCTAACTTAAAGGTGAACCACCCCTAATGTGCCATTGAGATAACTATATACAGGGTAAATCTTGTGTTATCTGGTGAGAGAGCAGAGCTGATACTCCGTGTATATCTAGAACAGGGGTTCCCAACCTTTTATACCTGTGAGCAACAAAGGATAATACGGTAATAATAAAGGATAAGATACTGGACTTCATAGCAAATCATAATACTATGAGTTTGTGCCAGCATGGTTTTATGCGTAATAGATCTTGCCAGACTAACTTAATTTCTTTTTATGAGAAGGTAAGTAGAGACCTCGATTCTGGGATGGCAGTGGATGTGATTTACTTAGACTTTGCTAAAGTGTTTGATACAGTGCCACACAAAAGGTTACTGGTTAAATTAAGGAATGTTGGCCTGGAACATAGTATTTGTACCTGGATAGAGAACTGGCTAAAAGATAGACTACAAAGAGTGGTGGTAAATGGAACATTTTCTAATTGGACCAGTGTTGTTAGTGGAGTACCGCAGGGCTCTGTACTAGGTCCCTTGCTTTTTAGCTTGTTTATTAATGACCTGGAGGTGGGCATTGAAAGTACTGTTTCTATTTTTGCAGATGATACTAAATTGTGCAGAACTATAGGTTCCATGCAGGATGCTGCCACTTTGCAGAGTGATTTGTCTAAATTGGAAAACTGGGCAGCAAACTAGAAAATGAGGTTCAATGTTGATAAATGCAAGGTTATGCACTTTGGCAAAAATAATATAAATGCAAGTTATACACTAAATGGCAGTGTGTTGGGAGTTTCCTTAAATGAGAAGGATCTAGGGGTCTTTGTAGATAACACGTTGTCTAATTCTGGGCAGTGTCATTCTGTGGCTACTAAAGCAAATAAAGTTCTGTCTTGCATAAAAAAGGGCATTAACTCAAGAGATGAAAACATAATTATGCCTCTTTATAGGTCCCTGGTAAGGCCTCATCTGGAGTATGCAGTGCAGTTTTGGACTCCAGTCCTTAAGAGGGATATAAATGAACTGGAGAGAATGCAGAGACGTGCAACTAAATTGGTTAGAGGGATGGAAGACTTAAATTATGTGGGTAGACTGTCAAGGTTGGGGATGTTTTCTCTGGAAACAAGGCGCTTGCGAGGGGACATAATTACACTTTACAAGTACATTAGAGGACATTATAGACAAATAGCAGGGGACCTTTTTACCCATAAAGTGGATCACCGTACCAGAGGCCACCTCTTTAGACTAGAAGAAAAGAACTTTCATTTGAAGCAACGTAGGGGGTTCTTCATAGTCAGGACAGTGAGGTTATGGAATGCACTGCCGGGTGATGTTGTGATGGCTGATTCAGTTAATGCCTTTAAGAATGGCTTGGATGATTTTTTGGACAGACATAATATCAAAGGCTATTGTGATACTAAGCTCTATAGTTAGTATAGGTATGGGTATATAGAATTTAATTAAAAGTAGGGAGGAGTATGTGTATGGATGCTGGGTTTTCATTTGGAGGGGTTGAACTTGATGGACTTTGTCTTTTTTCAACCCATTTTAACTATGTAACTATGTAACTATGTAACATTCAAATGTAAAATGAGTTGCGGAGCAACACAAGCATGAAAAATGTTCCTGGGGTAGCCAAATAAGGGCTGTGATTAGCTCTTGGTAGCCACTATGTGGACTGGAATTCTACAAGAGGCTGTTTGGCAAGAGGCTCTGTTGTGGATTGTATGCAACCAAAACTTGCCTCCAAGCCAGTAATTAAAAAAATAAGCACCTGCTTCGAGAGCATTGGGAGCAGCATAAAAGGAGCTGATGAGCAAAATGTTGCTCATGAGCCACTAGTTGGAGACTAGTAATCTAAAATATCTGCAATAAAGTAAACAAAATAAGCCACATGAGTTCCCAAACCACTGGATCCCCCTACACAATCATCAATAATATAAACTAGTTATCCCTTTATGCACCATAGTCCTTTTCATCTCCACACCCACAAGTTGTAATATGCTCAGCTGACCACAGGAGGGCAGATTCCTTGCATCAACAGTGATGTGTAGACTACACGACTGAGCATTGAGTACCATGGATACTCACCACAGAGGTATTAAGCCCAGACATAACAGGATCTCTCAGTTCGGAACACGTCATATCATATTCTGACTTCCGGCATTCTGGGATCTGAGTCTCAATCACCAGCTCTGGGTCAGTTGCCAGCTTTATATCAGACAATCCTTTAGCCCAAGCACTTGAACTGACCAGCCAAATGAAAGTAAAAATGGCTGTTGCTATGCAGTCCTGAAATATAAGCAAATAGTCTGAATGGATACTGGGATTATAGACTATGGAAAATCAGGACCTGTTGAGTATGAGCTTGCAAGACTAGGTGAGAAATGACCACACAAATGGGTATGGGATACAATTATCATAAGCTTAAGGGAGTCAAAAAGTGTAAAACTTCCGAGTATAAAGAAAAACAAAATGTCTTCTGCCTACTAACCTAAACTCAGCAAGGCTGTACACAAATACTTACGATCATTGGTCCTTTGTTGTTCTCACGGTATTTGTTCTGCATGAAGATGTAAACGACCATGGCCGCCAGTGAGTATAAAAAGGCAAATACAGCAATTGTGACAAAGAACTCTGCGGAGGAAGAGTAATCTCCAACTAAAAAGACCTTTCTAGTAGCACCACGGCATGTAGGGGCATCAAAATATTCCTGGTGCAGCCTGTAGGACAGAAAGGGGAGATCAGTAAAATAGAAGAATTAGGTCTTTGAATGTATGACATGTCATGTCAAGAGTAATCAGGGACTGCAGCTTTCTGAATGAGCTTGAAATCCATTGACAGGCCAGAGCTTCACAAAGGTCAAAAGCCAACCACCCACTTAGCACTCACCTAAAAGGATATTCAAAGTCCACTTTAATGTTGGGCTTGCTCTCATTTTTGTTCTTACAGTCAATGCTGAGACTGAACTGTCCAGAGTAACCTCCACATGTTGCAAAGGCAAAGATAGAGAAGAGCTGTAAAAGAGAGAGACGGGGCATCCAGAAAAAGCCAGGGTGGCCCCCAAGAAAGTGCATGGGAGAAATAAGGCAAATAAGAGAGATTTGATTTTTGCAGGAAGAGAGCAGGATCTGTAGAGAGATGGGTATATATATAGAGAGAGAGAGAGAGAGAGAGAGAGAAATAGGCCAAACCAGAGGGAAAGGGGTAGAGAGATAACAAGTAAGGGCAGGAGGGCAAAAGAAAAATCAGAGAGAAGAGGATGTGAACCAACAAGACAGTGAGTGAAAGGCCAAGAAATCTAGAAAATGACACAAACAGATCTAGTAATGCACTTCTAATAAAGGTATCCAGAGATGATTGAGGTTGTGATTAAAGCGATCTTAGATGAAGCAGCGCAGTGTGCATCTAGAAAATACACTGCAACAGGAAAATAGAGGCTCCTGGAAAGATATACAGTAGAAGGAAGGGGGTGATCCAGATTATCAAGGAATTTGGGAATTATGAAAAATAGGAGACCTTAGAGAAATCTAAGAATTCAAGGTGTTATATTTATTTTACATATATTGGGCATTTAACACCATCTCTTCAACAGGGGAACTACCGCAAAAATGAAAATTTTATTTTAGCTTCAGCATACTGAAATAAGAAACTTTATAACTACAGTCAATTAAATATTCTGCATCGTTTCTGAAATAATCAAGTTTATGTTCACTATCCCTCTCATCTGTTTCTCTTCATTCTGTTTTCATGCAGCAGTTGGGTATGAGATATTAATTCACAGTTAGATCCAATATATCTTATAGGGGGCTACTTTTGCTCTAGAAGACTTGATGTCTCTCTACTGAGAAATGATCTCTGTCTATCTATATAATCAGTTTACTTGCCGTCTAGTTATCTGTCCAGAAATCAGTTTTCTAGAGCCAGTCATTCTTCTATGTTTAACATATCTATACTTATCTATGTGTCTAATTATCTAATTTATCTTATGATCTTTATATCTTCTTTGTATGTTCTATGTATCTGTGTATCCATCTATATCTATACAATAATAATTGACTATAACCAGCTTATTATGCAGCTTATTAAAGCAATCTTTATATCCACTAGTCCATCTATTTATAAATTCACTTTCCATCTATTTCTCTACCAGGCATTCAGGCTACTTCCCTCTGTTTGTCCAGAGAATACAATAAAGAAGTATATGAACATAGGTAACTATTTGCCATTGCATTATTATGTCACATGGAAAATGAATTGATCAAATGAGTAAGTGGCCAATTGAGGTACTGCAGGAACAGTATTCTTAGGGATCCTAGCCTTAAACAGTTGTAGTTGGGCTTCCAGTATCTGCAACAACACTTCTTATTTTCCTAGAAAACCTTCCTGAAAACAATGTAACCATAGAACCAAAGCAGTATTCTGGATGTTCAAGTTCCCCCTTTGATTTGTGGCAACACATCCACTGCATAACAGTTATGTGATTCTAGGTCTGTCTCACCTAAACAGATATTGCTTTCAGTAGCAAACGCATTTACATATATTGTTAAAAGAAATGTAAACCTTCAGAGAAATAAATGCGGAATTGCTCAAAGCACATTTGCATTTAACATACAGTTAAATGTAGTAGTGTAAAAGGGTATCAGTATATGGCTAAAACAATAAATATGAAAAAACACTGCCATCTACTGGCAATTTTGGCAGACGCAGTCATCAGAAATTGACGTCATAGGTTGACAGCTAAGCAGAGCAACATCACAAGACTTCATTATCTGTCAACTGTGGCCAGCCAGCTGAAATGAACAGCAGGTGGTGCTCTTGTATCAAATTTGTTATGTTAGCAGAGGAAAAATAAAGATTGAAAACTAGAAAAAAAAAAAAAGAATTAGCATTGCTAATTATTTGATTTTAGGGTTTACATTTACATTAAATGATTCATTTTTGTTGGAAGAAAACTGTTTTCCCCCAACTCTTTGTGTAGCATTCCCCTAGAAAACACAGAGAAATTAGTGTCTAATTTTGCTGTTGTGATCAGGGCCGGGGGGAGGTCAGCGGGCAGATCCCAAGGAGAGGGTCTGGGCCCACTGGGTTTTTTTTACGATGGCCGGCTGGCCCAGTCGGACCCTGCCATTTTATGGGGTGGGAAAATGTTTACCAGTTAATTATATTTTAATAGGTTTAAATTAGGGATGCACAGAAGCCAGGATTCCGTTCGGGATTTGGCCAGGATTCTGCCTTTTTTAGCAGGATACGGCCGAATCCTTCTGCCCGGCTGAACTGAATCCAAATCCTAATTTGCATATGCAAATTAGGGTGGGGAGGGAAATCGCATGACTTTTTGTCACAAAACAAGGAAGTAAAAATGTTTTCCCCTTCCCACCGCTAATTTGCATATGCAAATTAGGATCCGGTTAGGTTTTCGGCCAAATCTTTCACGAAAGGATTCAGGGGTTCGGCCGAATCCAAAATAGTGGATTCGGCGCATCCCTAGTTTAAATGATCTTTTTGTGCACCTGGCAGTGATGATGATATCACATCCATGTTTTTATTATGTGGCCCTCCTCTTCCTCTTAAACTTGAGCAGAGCATATACTGACAGGTACCAGGAGGGTGCATCTATATATCACAGGCACAACGGTGACACTGGGATACAGTGAGTTAAATTATTTCAAGTAAAGTGGCTGTAGCTTTCCCCTTACTCCTGCTAATAATTGCCTATAAGCGTGCCACTGGGATGGACAGTACCCTGCTGTGCAGCCTCATTCTGAGCTTTCATGAGCACATGGGGGTAGGTGGAAAGCACTGCCCTCCCTCTGTGAGTTTACAGCAAGCAGACTGGGGTGGGCTTATCCTGGTGTTAATCCATAGCGGGATTGTGACCTTGTCAATCTCCACAGAGACTGACAGGTATTTTTAGAGATTCAGCATTGCCACAAAGTAAAGAGGATTACTGTGCAACTATGAGTGTGACAGAATACACAAATCATGATAGCAGCAATGAAACACATGGATGGACGGTAGAGAGAGGGTTCGATAAAGAGACAGAGATAGACAGATGGTAAAATAGATAGATAGACAGACAGACAGACAGATATTAAATGGGATATAGATAATAATGGAGATATAATAATGGGAGAGAGATGAAAATGGATTATAGATAAAAAAAAAAACAGGCAGACAAACAGAAGGATAGATATGGAATGTGTGATAGATAGAGAGATGATAGATAGATAGATAGATAGATAGATAGATAGATAGATAGATAGATAGATAGATAGATAGATAGATAGATATTAAATGGGATATATATTGATAATAAATGGGAGAGAGATGAAAATGGGTTAAAGATAAACAAACAGGCAGGCAGACAAACAGAAGGATAGATATGAAATGTGTGATAGACAGATAGGTAGATCATAGATAGATAGATAGATAGATAGATAGATAGATAGATAGATAGATAGATAGATAGATTAAATTGGTGCTAGACAGAATGATTGATAGGTAGATAATAATGGGTAAGAGATGAAAATGGGTTACAGGTAACAAACAGGTAGGCAGACAAACAGAAGGATATATATGAAATGAGGGATAGATATCATGGATAGATAGATAGATAGATAGATAGATAGATAGATAGATAGATACTGTAGATAGATAGATGATAGATAGATAGATAGATAGATAGATAGATAGATAGATAGATAGATAGATAGATATTAAATGGATGATAGATAGATAGAACATGGAAGGTAGATAATACATGGGTGAGAGATTAAAATGGGTCATAGACAAACAGGCAGGAATACAGACAGACAGAAGGGTAGAAATGAAACAGGTGATAGATAGATAGACAGACAGACAGACAGATAGACACAATACTCTGCCCACACTCCCAGTGCCCCTGTGCAATATAAAACCTGTAGTAAAACCTGTAGTAGATTGTACTGATTGTACTACACAAAGCCCAGGAAGCACGCAAGCCCAAGTCACATTAGGTCAAGTGTGCATATCCAGGTCATTTTGTAATGCACGGTAAAGTAGATTGTGTAAGGGGAGAGAGGAAATGACAGGAGAAATGATAATGGGAATGCAGAGAAATGCTGTGAGTACTACCATGAATGTGGATATAGTGGTTTACAGTAACAAAAGGGGTGGAAAGTAAAAACAGGAGGATTTGGTGAGGAGAGAAAGAGAGACAGATTGTGGGGGGGGGGGGGTTAAGAGTAGGTATGACTCACCCATTCCAGAACTTTTATAAATCCCAGGGGCTCCTTTATAACTCTAAACTGACCCCCTGCCACCAGCTGTAGGAGATACAGAGTAATAGTCAATGATGGGAATGGAGTGGAGATTGGTCCCCCCACATGTAGATGAACTGACCCACTTCTATTCCAAGAACATTATCACTACCAATAACAATAGTATGGTTTATTTGTATAGCTCCATTCCATTATATACTGTAGCTTCTCATTATTCCCATCTGCTCCTAAGCACCTTAAATCTAGGAGACTATTTTGCCAGCGCTGAATTAGGCCTCCGATGTATCCAGGCATAAGAAACTACAGCTCACCGAGTTCCAGGAATGCTGGTACAACAACAGCTAGTGACATCACGAAGCACCATTTATAAGTATAGAATTTACATGATATTCATGGCTCACTTATCTTGAACATTTATTACTTAATTTATTGTGGGTAGCACCTGGGTCATTTATCGCTTTTTGGAGTGCAGAAAAAACACAAGGATTATATATATATATATATATATATATATATATATATATATATATATATATATATATATATATATATATATATATTATTAGCCCCTTTCTGTATATATATGTAAACATCCTGTAAATTATATCCTTATAAATGGTGCTTAGTGATGTCATTATTTAAACTCCGTGTTTAGTGATCTTGTGTATTATGATAAATAATGTACACCCTGTTGTAAATTATAAGGCTATTAGAAGTCACCTTGGAGTCAGGCCTTTGTCCTCGTGCTTTTATTTGGTCATGCAACTCCTAGTAGTTTAATAGTATACCTATATAGCCTCTCACAACAGGGTGTACATTATTCACTATATGACTTCCTCTCTGCCTAAACATATACTGGTGTTGTTTCCTATGCTGCTATCCATGGTTCTGAAATCCATCTCGGCTCTAACAGTGCAACACGTCTACAGCAGGGATGGATGGATGGATGTGACCCCCAAACAATTGTTTATGGCCACCTTAGCTCCACTGACCTCTTTGAAAGACACCGTGATTTTGTTCTAATCTGGCCCCCAAATGTAGTGCAGTGAATGAATAACTGCCCGGTAACAGTTGGACAGCATTGTTCAGCAGGATTAACAAACCATATCAGAAATATATCTATCTATCTATCTATCTATATACACATATATATATATATATATATATATATATATATATATATATATATATATATATATATATAGAATTGCTGCAGCAAAATACTCATGCCTCCAACAACAGCAGCCCTCCCCCCATGTACAGCCATGACAAACAAGCATATCGGTACTATACGTTGAATACATTGCACAGCAGGTTACACAGTGATATCACAACAGCTACTGGAACATAAGAACATTTACAACACACACAACCCATCTATAGCAGATGTATAATTTCAAAATAGATGTAATATAGAGAAACAATGCAGCCTCTGCCTGGGGTCACTTAAATCCAGGCTTTAAATTCTCTATATGTATATTCTCTAAATATATTTACAAATATATATACAATATTCCTTAATATTGAGCAAATTATATTATTTATGCATTTCTCTATGTATAAAAAAACAGCCATAGCATAAATATATATATATATATATTTATCCTTTCTGCCCTCTCTCTCCTTCACCTCCCTCCTCTCATCACAGCCCTCCCCCCTCCTCCATGAGATTTTTCTCCTCTCCCTGTACCCTCCCAATCCTCCATCTGTTCTTTATTCCCATCACCTTTCAATCGCATCTTCCTCACTCTGTGCTCCTAGGGTGCTCTCCTGCTCTACCCCAACCTATATCTCACCCCCATTTTCTCCCAAGTAGCCCCTTTTCCCCCACCTGGTTGACCACTTCCATGACTGCAGGATGCTGGTGAATAGCGGCAGAGCAGAGGGAGTAGTGCGCTTTATCTGCAGCAGCCTGGAAGAGGTGGTAAAATGTGGGGGATGGAGAGGAGAGTGTCTAGAACAGCTGGTAGAAGATAACCAATGGGAGATGGGAGACAGAGGATGCTCCTCTTCACCTACGTGAGTGATGACGTGAACATTCTCCATCTTCAATGAGGGCAGTCATGCCATAAATAGGGCTGGGAAGAGCCAGATCATTCACAAGGGGGCCTAGGGTCTGCCTGGTGCTAGGGGCCCAGAACCTGGCAATTGCCTAGTGAGTAATCCTTGTGAGTAATCTGGCCTGTCTCATAGTCGGCAGCTATACTGTGCTGTGTGGATTACATGATCAGCTTTTTGTTACTGCTGCTTATGTTATCAGTATTTTGGAGCACAAAAAGAAAATATCTTTGAGGGCACAACGCTTGATCAGTCATGCTGAAGGAGCTGTTTGGCCAGGTTTTTCTCATTTCCTTCATGCAGACAAAAAGCATTACAGGGGAAGGTAACTGAACAAGTGCTGGAGCCTACTGTAAGGCATATTGAGGTTTGTAGTCCAAGGAGTGAAATAAAGATCATTACTGTATCAAAGGGAAATATTTTCTACTTTTAACAGGACTCATTTGACCTTTCTTTTATTCTCTAGGAATATAGGCGGCACTTGTTGTTCTGCACAGCCGTATTTAATTGCATATACGATGAGGGCAGTACTGCCGCACTGTCCTTTGCTCTGGAAAAATAGAGCATATGTACAAGTATCACTCACAGGGGCAGATTTATCAAAACTTCTAAATTCGACCATAGAATAGGTGTAGTACGATAGTCAAAGTCGAAGGTTTTTTTCCGCTAAATTAAAATCCTTCGAATCGTTCGATTCGTACGATTTTACAAAAAAAACATAGACTTCTCAAAACTTAGCCAATGGCTTGTACAGGTTATAGGAGGTTCCCCCATAGGCTAAACAACAATTTGGCAGGTTTAAGGTGGCGAAGTGTAGAAGTCGAAGTTTTATAAAGAGACAGTCCTTAGATTTTCGAATGGTTTAATTTGTGAAGTATTTTCAATTCAAATCTAATTTTGGCCTATTCGATGGTCGAAGTACCCAAAAATTACTTCGAAATTCGAAGTTTTTGAATTCGAAAATTCACTTCGACCCTTAGTAAATGGGCCCCTTATTGTTATGAAAATGTATGCGTTCTATGCATGTCAATATTTAAGCTCAGGTTGGACCAGGCTTCCAAAAACATAAGAGCTTTCACTTACCAGACGCAGTGTGCAAAGTACAATTTTCCAAAGAAATTTGTCATATGTTTCCCAGTATTCCAGCATAATTGTGGCCTGCACACGACCCTTCAGAATGAATGCAAATCAGTGGCAAATTGTGGCTAAGATTAGCACTGCGTTAAAAGATCTTTAGCATGTGAATCTTTTGTACCTTAATACTGTACCTCTGGGACAGAGGCAAACCTATATAGAGATATCGTTATACATGGCAGTGATGCGCCTCACACCCAACCCAATCTGCCAAGCCATCATTATTTATATAGCTGACCCACTGACATTCTGATGTTCCGCCTCTAACCAGTTAAAGATGTGCTTTGCCAGCCCAAAGCAAATATAAAGATTAATTCTGCATTCCAAAGTTCAGAATTCATTTTTATCTTTTTCTAGTGCATTATAACAGCACTCCAGTGTTCACCCAGTCCATGCTAAACTTATATATACAAGTAATCAGTGTGTTCTAGATGAACTGCTTCTCCCCCTAGTGATACTAACGAGTTACATAGAATATATGCTATATACAAACTCAAACAATACAATGTGTCATTTACCAGGTTAGCGCTCCTTTACTTCAAACATTTATAATAAAGGTAATTTCCCAGGTTTATTTAAATATTCACAAGCTATTTTCAGGTAAACAGTTAACAGTGCTAATCAGACATTGCTATGAAATCCACTATACAAGCTGATTATGGGACAGCATTTTTCAGGAAAGGAAAAAAAAACTGTTTCACAATCCCAGCTTTTACAATGTGGATTTCCTGCTATAGAACTTAGTGGCATAAAACACTTTTTATTCAGTATCTACATAGCTTCACTTACTCCAAGTTTCCATTCTAAATTCTTTCCTTTGCAGTTTAAAACTAAGAACCCCCACCACCACCACATCTAACCTTCCAGCGGGACTTGGGCAGAGCAAACTTTATTATAATACTTTATTATAAATGTGTTGTGTTCTGATATAAAGTAGTGCTAACCTGGTAAATGGCATAGCACTTACTATCCCTCGGTAATTTATATTGTCTTGTGGGCCCAGTAATTCATATTGTCTTGACCTGCAGGTATACGCATGGTTGCTAGGGTCCAAGTTAGCCTAACAACCAGGAAGTGGTTTGGATTAGAAGAGTCAGGAGACTGGAAGATGAAGCAGAGAGGGCCTCAATAGAAAGGTAACTATCAATAAAATTGTATTGTCACAGAGCAAAACCCAAATTTAAAAGTTAGAAAGAGACAAATCATTTTAAAAAACTATAAAAAAAAGACCAAATCATTTAAAAAAAAAAGACCAATTGAAAAGCTACAAAGAATAGGACATTATATAATGTGCTAAAAGTTAAGGTAGAGGTCCCACGAGGTTTATTCTCCTACTGGCTCAGGAGGTCCAGCTTCTGTCACTGTTGACCTGTGGAAGGGATGTTCCCCAGTAGGACCAGTTGCCCTAAATAGGGTGGGGCGGGTGTTGGTATTTAAGAGGTTGCAGTTGTCAGGTTCAATGGGGACCAGCGCCGACTGTTTTTACTGGTGCCTTGACAGGCCAGTCTGACTCAATGCCCCCACTTCTACTTATTCCACTTACAGCAACTGCAGAGTGTGCCCCACTGGGCAGCTCTCACCCACTGTACTATATTCACTAAACCCTCACTGATAAAGGAGAAAGAGGCAGCAGCATTCAATGCCTCCCTTAGGCCAAGCTAATCTCTCTGAAAGCTCACACCCCAGGCCTACAACTCGTTTGCTCAAATTACTTCGCTTTCACCCGACATGCATTACTGCCAGATGTGACTTGGGTGGGAATCAACCCCTGGCCCCACCTTTGTTTGTGTTTGAATTGAAGTGTGGGATTTGTTAGCACACAAAAGATTGTTTTTAGTGATGGGGAGGCCCAGTCTGGAGGGAGATCGTCATCAAAATATATCCCTATGGTCACCAAGTGACATATAGGGATACATGTCACTGAATTTTAAATTTTAAAAGGAGAATGAACCCTCTCTGGTGCGTGTTTAACTGACACCCCCACCACAACAGAGGCCCTTTGGAACCTCACCAACTCCATTGGTGCCTTCCCTCAAAAATCCATTGTACCAGCTAGGTGACTGCAGAATACAACAGCTGGGTTGATGGCCATTAGCTGGTAATGGGGACATTTGGGTGCAGGCACCCAGGCAACTGTAGGCAGGAGGCCTGAACAAAAGATGGATGCCTGTGATGTTTACAGTGGGTCATCATAAACATAGCAACATATTCTACTACAATAGATAATACTATCTGAACCATCCATTGTTTATGCAACCAAATTTTGGTTTGCAAAGCTGATTCCAAGGCATCATTTGGGTCCCCTAAGAAGGTCACATCTTAGATAACTAATAGCTGTGTCATGATTTAAAACCAGTGAGACCTTCCCCCACTCCAAGCTCGTTCAAAAATACTCTTGGCTCTGTCTTCCTCCTCCTCTGTAGAGGTCATTACACTTCCCCTTTGACAAAATCAGCTGGAATCGGAAATCTAAAACCCTTACTGGGAGCAGAGAAAAAGCATCGCTTAAGATAATACCAGGGAAAGAAATCCTGGCATAACAAACATTTGGCTCAATGTGTAACTTTCTGACCGAGCAAGATTAGATAAATAGTAGACTGCCACTGTGTTTAATACATAGATATTATGATTCAATGTTATCTAAATTCTGATCATGAGGCATACTCAATGCTAACTAGTGTTTGGCACCCAATACAATACTGCTGGTACCCTGTCTGAACACCTCTACTTGTTTGTTCACACCCTTCTTTACTTGCTAGACTACTACCCCAGCTTCTTGGTTTATGCACCAATCCCTGCTGCTTGGGCTGCATGGCTATTGCTCATGCCCCACTAGTCTCTGCTTGCTTGATCCCAATTCAACTGTGGCCCCCCAGTTGCAACAAAGAAACATGCTTCTTCTGCCTACCGCTAGTTCCAGCCTTGGATATTCCTGAGTTATATTAAAAAGTTATAAGAAAAAAATCAAAACATGGTTTGGTGCAATACCTGCAGTAATAGGAGATGGAACGGTGTTTGTTCTGCATTTGCCAGTGGAAGGGATATTTCCTGTATTTAGGAAACCAATATTTCCTATACAAATATTAGGTTTCAAAATCCATTGTGAAATATACTTTACTACATGGCAATAGTGTCCAACCTAAAGGTTTATTGGGGGTAGCTGGAAGTTATATTCAATAGCAGGGGATTTGCTCCATCTGGGATTGCTTTTAAAATCAAGCCATTCATTTTTGCAGAGGGCTATCCCTTCTGAGTCATCATTCTATCAGTAAGATATTTGCAGGTTCTTACAGGCATGGACCCAAAAAATCCATCTTGTAAAATCGTCTATTGCAGTACAGTGAAGTCCAAGGGGTAGGAAATCTTAGTTATATTGTTTATTTGGTCACTTTAAGTCAGGGGTGCCCAAAAGCTAGATCTTTAGCTGATGATTAGTAGATCTCAAGATACTGTCAACAAACAGCTTGTCTAAATCACCCTTCTGTTTCATGCTTTTAATTCAGTTAATTATTACATTAAGGTTGCATAACAAATGTATGTTTAAATATAACAATATACATTTTCTCATAAATAAATATATAAGTAATGTTTTCTGTGGAACAGAATGCTAACAGTGCTTTTGTGGATGTAGATCATAATGGGACAGCATCACTAAAAGTAGAATCAATGGCACTCCTGCTTTAAGTTATATTGGCCAATGTGTGACAACATCATGTTGACCTATGATTGAAAGGGTTTCTGGAATGCACAAATGGTCTCAGAATGAGATGACTATTTTGAAACATTTAGGGAACATATGGTAATCTATGGATCACTCCCAAGGGCCATAGATGAGATTGATCTCAATATAAGGTGATCAACGCAAGCATTCATTGACACATGAGGCATATTGGATTCTTGAAACAATTCTGGAAACAACTGACCCTAAACCGTTATTGGGAATTGAATTATTTCATTAATGAAGTGGCTTGCTATGTCACCAGTAGCCATGGGCATGGGGAAATAACACTGTCTTGTTTACATGAATGAGGTGGTATTACCTATGTCTGCTGTGGTATTACCTATGCTGCTGTTCATGGAAATGAAACAGTTTTTTGGGTACCATTGCCGTTTAGGATATGTAATTTAAGAATTCTGGCAAGGGAATCAGGGATGTTTAGGGTGATTTTCAGCAGACTGCCATACACCAATTACTGGCCAGGACTGAGACTAAAAAATAGGTTTTGCCATTTTCAGTACACAGAGGATGGCATACAAATCACTTCGGATTTCTGAAGTTGCCCAAAGTTGCCTCACAAGGAATGTTTATTGGTTGCCCAAGTTGCCCAAAGTTGCCTCACAAGGAATGTTTATTGGTTCTCAGTATTACATAGTTTCCTATATGTCCAGCTTGAAAGTTGATTATCAGTTTATTGTCCTTTCTATTCTCGGAAGCAGGACTAACACAGCAGTGATTTGTTGTTTCAGTTTCCTTGTTAGGAACCAATGAGAAACATAACCAACCTGACCATTTCCTGCTCTATAACTCCTCTTTGCTTTCCTCTTTGATTTGTACTCTTCCCCTGGGTATGTAAAGATAAATGGCACACGTGGTCTGTACAGAGAATAACAGCATTTTACTCTCCTGTTAAATTCCTGCATGTGACGTTTGCTCTTGCTATGGTTACCGATCCTTGTAAAAGTACTGTTCTCACAGTCTGGTCACAGGTACCACATTTTTCAGTGTTTCTTCATTGCTGATACATTCTCACCCCCCTCTATGTATGTTATCCCTGCCAAATGCCTAGCCCTGGACACCCTTTCTAACCAAGGGCTCAATTTTGAATTTAGATATGAACAGGGGTGATCATTTGGGAGTGAGCATTTGGTTGGCCATATACTGAACTGGAAATCATTTGGGGGACAAAACATCCCTAATCCCCCTCTGTGCGATTACTGTAAAGCTGTATGTTACTGGCAGGGTGTAAAAGGGGCAGAAGACGCTGCTTCCCATAAGAGGCCCAGATGAGTAATGGGCTCACAGGGGCTTCTCATTACCAGCCGTGCTCTGATCAATGCCCCTGCACCCACAACGCAAGGCACCCTGATTCTAGGCATGTAACTATTGTTCTGATTTGTGCTACTTGTCTTTCTTCTCAGGCCCTCCCATACCCATCATCCATTGTAATGCTGAAGCCACTAGGATGAGTGATGAGTGGAACAGTTGGCAAATGGCAGTTGGAAAAATGGCAGTTGACATCTACAGCTAAAGAGCAGCAGAGGAAATGGTCTAACACTTCAAAAGCATCAACAAGTAAACAAGAAATACCAAACACACTATATACTATAACTACAAGTCAGCCATAGGGGATGCTGGGAATTGTAGTTCAGGCACAGCTAGATAAGCACAGGTTTAGAGTCCGTGGGACAGCAAATATACTTTTTCTGTTGCCCTTTTGTTCTGCAGATCTGCACACTTGCCACCTACATTATTTGTAGTGCATTGCAACATATTTGCAGTTTTGGACTGCTAATAATAAGAGGGAAGGGGTTACTATTAACCAGAACCCACAGATTGCTAGTTGGGGCCTGGGGGTTACTATTTGGACAGCTTATGGCCAAGGACAGTTGGAATGCCAATCTTTAGGTTTTGGCAAAAGGCAGAAGTGCTGCTGTAAGATGCCATAGATAGGCACTATTTAGTGGACTGTTTGGAGGCTTTTTTGGCCTCTGTGTACTTGGAATACCAGGGCATATTTTAACTCTCAGTCCAAACCTGCTAACCCCCCTCCCTTCACAGTATGATCAGTTTAGTAGTGCTGATGCTTTACGGCAGCCACTGGGCTTGAACATAGGGACAGTTTTAGTAGAAAGGGGAACCCAGACAACCTTCTTGCTTTTGAATAAAGTTCTTATGCTGCTGCCGCTTAATCGGCCTATTGACTAAATGATCAGATATTCCTAAACTGGGTGGTATGTAGATTAATAAGGATCCCCCAAACAGGATCTCCATCAGTAACCATTTTGGCTCCATGTTAATAAGCTAGAATGGCTGCTCCCCATTATAAGCCCATTATAAGCTTGTCAACTGAGCGGTAGATCCTGGCAACAAGAAGAATTGGGCCCTTGAACATTTGAGTCTCTGGGGGCTCCTCAATGGTGTATCTCCTGTATCCTGATGAGCAGGGGTCCTTAAGCAGACGGAACCTAACTCCATAGGGTAATGACACAGGGGTAGATATTTTTTAGACGTATAATACATTTATAGTTAGTGGAATGAGGGCTCCTTTTCTAAGGGGGCTGGGCAGGTACAAATTGCCATGCTGTATTCCCACAATGTGCCTTGCCTTCCATTGTACCACCTAGCACGGTCAAGAGGATCTCAGGTATGCATACCTCGCAATGGTCCTGGTTTTCTGCTGCATAATCCTGCATTGTTGGCCTGAAAACTAATGGAGTTTGGTCAGGTTGTGGGGGTGTCTGGGCATAACTGGACGTGATTTGTCCTTTAGTTGATAGTCCTTTAGTTGATTCAATATTGAGAGGTAGCAGTATGAAGTGGAAAGTGTGTGTGACAGTTTATTGTGTGCTGGCATGTGCAACTTGAACCTGCTTTATAAAAGGGTGGTTGTCATGCATGCCCCCTAAATTGCATAAGAAATGTCCGTCCGCAGGCATATCTGAACCCCTTTTTCAAGCATAGCTAAATTGCCTTATTGATGAATCAGTAGATTGATTAAAGCCATTGGATTCCAGAGGGAGGGATCAGATCCAAGCCTGGCTCACAAAGAATGATACATTTTATTTATGGAATTTAAGTGTACCTTTGGAAAACACTGGCACATCATTTATTTTTCCATTACTGCTTTATTCTGCCATTTGTGGAGAAATTATAAAACAGTGTAAGGATGATATCACTGCAAATACATGAAAAAAAAACAGACGTAATTTAAAAACCTAGTTGTATATGGGGAACTGTGTATGGAACATGCATGGCTTGCAGCATGTATTCTGTAGCCTGGTTTCTATGAAGGTTTTATACTTACAACTTTTTGATACCGATGATTTCAATGGGCTTTTTGTCGCCCACATTGGTATAAACACAGCCTTCTATAAACAGGTCTTTTACATATGAGCAAAGGGAGACTTGACATTATATATGGTACAGTTTTTTAAAGATGCAATTAGTTTTATGATAATGTTTTTGCATAATTTCATATATATTTAAATGATCATGGTTATTTAATAGTTCAACAAATTAAACTTCTCATTTTAATGAGAAACACCTTAAACCCATGGTGCAAGAGCTTAATATCTAAATGCTCTGACAAGCATTTTTTTGAAAGGTTCTTGAAATGGCAGGTTCTGGTGTCTCTTATTCATGTAAAAGGAAGCTGCAGGAGGTGGGTTGTTTTAGAGTCCTGAATTGAGTCAGGTGCACACAGATTATGCATGACGTAAGCTCCCCCCTCCTGTCCCCTAACTTCACATGAACCCTTTTTGACTCTTCATGTGTCATGAACTGACAGTAGATATGTGCCTTCTTATGAAACAATATGCTCAGTTTGTTTCCTTCCATTGCAGGACAGGGTAGCACCATTTGTGCTGGGGGCCAAAGGATTGTGTTAAACTGGCAGTTGGAGTGCTGAAATAAAGATTGAGGAACTGGGGACTCCTCCGGTGGCCTAATATCAGAGCGGTTAGTAGCTTTCCTTGGTTCCTGCCTCTGATTTGTTCCTAATATGCTGAATATTGGCCCTTTCTGTTTTTACAGTACTGTAATGACCAGATAAAAGTTGTAGATAATACATAGTGTAATTGTGGAAGCTGCCCTCCTGTGGTTATTTAAGTGTATTATGTAACCTAAAAGTGACCCTATATTTGTATTTGATCAGGATATGTAGAATATAATATGTATCCATTATATGGAGAGCTGTATGACATCCAGTTCTTAGTGCTGCCTGTGAGACCCTGTTATTGATCATCTTAGAGTCCGATCTCCAGCTGATGTTTACTCCCATCAACTGGCAGGTGGTGCTGTAGTCCAACAACTCCTGGAGACTGCATGTTGAACACCTCTGATAGATTTTTATATAAATGATGCCCAGCATCAGACTGGGCCAGCTGGACACTAGGAATGCCCCAAGTTACATGGTGCGGCTTGGAGGAATGTGTGTGAACAGTATAGGTAAATGTTGGGAAGGGGGGTACAGTGCACAGGTACATGTTGGGGAGAGGGGTGTGGCTGGGAGATTCTTGACTCCGGGGCCTCCATGGCTGGGGTGGTGGGTCTCAAGGTGACCCCCTAGTCTGACACTGGTGATGCCATTTTGCCTTATTATACTTACTGTCCCACTGTTCTATTATCTTGCCTTATTATGTACATTTCACAACCTCTTTCCCTGACACCATTTTGCCTTACTGTACACACTGTTACAGGCTCATCAGCTGCTACAACTTTGCCTTACTCTATACACACAATTTACAGGTACGGCCCTTTATTTGCGACACCATCTTGGATTACTATACACACTTACAGTTGCATCCCATTCCCAGATAATTTTGTTGTCCACCTTTGTCCAGACAAAGTTGGTAGCATACAGGTCCCTTCTGAGAGCCAGACCCTCTGACATCTGGCTGATAGTCAGCCACATAGCTACTTGAGCCATTTAGTTTGTATATTCAGTTTCTTTTCTATGTTCTTAATATGCAGCATGTTGCTGAGGGTTTATAGATGCTGCCATACTGCTTTCTTGTGCTGAGGAATTACAGTATTTAGGCCAAATGTAAGTGGTGCATTGGCTCTGCTGCTCCCAGCCTGCATATTTTTTTTCAGGCTGAGAGAAGCTGATCCACTCCATGCATCATTTCCATTTATTTGAACTGCTTCCAATTTCGTGCAGTCACACGCAAAAGACTGGTGTCTGAAAATATTTGCTTTCATGTATTTGGGGCAACCTCTTCTCCACTGCATATCACTGCACGCAAGCAGATCTTATTCAAGTCAATTGAGATGGTGCACAGAGCAGATCTGCTTTTCTCAACCTGTGAAAACTGACTGCAGCAGAGCCAACTCTCCATCTGCCCTTGGCCTTAGATGTGTTTTCCCACCAGCGATTCACACTACTACTAGGAAACTAGGGACATGTGCATTTGCCCTAATTGGTGTGGAAATTGGTTTCCCTGCTCCCTGTACTAAGTGTGGGCAGTGCTGAGCATGGTTGAAGTAGTGGGAAGGTAAATGAGGTTCTGGCTTCTTGTACTGAATTGAACCCTGGCCCCCAGGAACAACTGGGGTATTAGGATGGAGCCTTTCCTCCCAAATAATATCACTTATTGTTATATATATAGTATAGGGTGACACTTCCTTTAATTTACACACTGTATTTAAAGGAGAATTAAGCTCATCAAAGAATGATGCTACAAACGCAAATGTGTTGGTTTTCTGTACCAGTCCAATTGCCCTAGCACCTTTTAGTACTAAAGATCTGTGTCTCCCAAATAACTATTTTGTAGCCATACAAAATAGATAACACCTCTAGGTGTACTGTGACATTAGGCCCAGACTGGCAGTCTGTGGCTGGGGCTGCTGTACAGGAAATGGCACACCAGGAGATTAAAAGCCAGCGATAAATCTCTACTTTTGCAGGTGACTAATCTCCTGTAAAACTTTCCCACCAGCAGTATCGCTGGTGGTAAAACCGATGTGTTGCTTCAGTCTTCCAAAATGACTTGAAGTTTCCTCTTAAGGCAACTTCAACCGATTTTGGGTTTTACCACTAGTGATTCACATTATTGCCGGTGGGATTATTATTCGCCCGCAGAAGCAGAGATTTATCGCTGCCAACCATCTGGTATGCCGTTGCCCTAAAATGCCATAGATTGTCTCTATGTATTGTATATTTTACATCCAAGTCCAGACCTGTTAGTTCTCTTTTCATTTCCACATAAAGACAGTATTTAATTAGGCCACTAGAGCTGTGCCTGTTTCGAAACATGCTGTACCTAGTGCATGACTACACAGGTTTCAGCTTAGCACCGTATACTCTACTCTTTATGGGCAACACCCCCTATTCAAGCAAGTTGGTAACCCTACCCACTCTAGTGGGTGTGTAGTTGAGCCTGAAGGGAGTGTCTAGTTCCTTTCTCCAGGTGGGTTGTGTCCTCTCTCTGGGGAGGCTCTGTTCCATTGGGTGGAGGTGGAGTTTGGTTTCAGGTGAACGGAACTGAGGACAAGAAGAGACATAAGGGAGAGAGCGGGCGGCATCCCCTGTCAGGATGTTCCGTAATTCCAGGAGGAGAAGATCTCAGGTGAGTGGCAGGACAGATTCTACCGGTATCTAAGTGGCATCTAAACCACTATCATTTCTTTCCACTTGGCTTTGACCCTCTCACAGGATAAAACATGCAGGAAGGGTGTCTCTACCAGCCTCTGTCTCTTTTAAGTAAGTGCAATGATTAATCATTTGTAGTAGAAGTAGATACATTTGTGGTTCTTACAGCAAAACAGGTTAAAGGGGGCACCTTTCATGGCTGACTGAAACGAAATACATTGCAGGATTACTACACATTTTTTGGACAACATGCATTTTAGCAGCATGTATATATAGACACACATTGGTGCCCCAGGCAGTCATGCGCGGGAATGTTTGAACCACACAAGACATGGCCTTGTTGATAGTGGATTGTTAATTATTAGCTAACTGTTTGTATTCTTTCTTTCAATGTGTTAAGGCTAATAAGGCCAGATGGGGCCAAAATCAGCCTGCTCAAATCCATAACCTTATTTCAGTCCCCATCCGCTAGCAGACTCCTCATCTGTGTTTGAGTCCAGAAGTTTGTGTCAGCTTTGGTGCAAACACACTTGGCAGTGGAATAATAGTCTCTGGGAAGGAAGTGTGGCTGTGGGATAGCAGGTATAGTAGGGAGAGATGGTGGGATAATAATCTCTGGGAAGGGATTGTAGCTGTGGCATAGCAGGTATAGTAGGGAGAGATGGTGCCTATAGTAGCAGTGGAATAATTGTCTCTGGGAAGGGTCTGTGGCTGTGGGATAGCAGGTGTAGTAGGGAGAGATGGTGCCTATAGTAGCAGTGAAATAATAGTCTCTGGGAAGGAAGTGTGACTGTGGGATAGCAGGTATAGTAGGGAGAGATAGTGCCCATAGTAGCAGTGGGACAATAGTCTCTGGGAAGGGATTGTAGCTGTGGGATAGCAGGTATGGTAGGGAGAGATGGTGCCTATATTAGCAGTGGGGATAATAGTCTCTGGGAATGAACTGTGACTGTGGGATAGCAGGTATAGTAGGGAGAGATGGTGTCTATAGTAGCAGTGGGATAATAGTCTGGGAAGGGAGAGTGGCTGTGGGATAGCAATTATAGTAGGGAGAGATAGTGTCTATTGTAACAGTGGATAATACATACCTCCCAACATTTTGGAAGTAAAAAGAGGGACAAAAAATTATTTCCCGCATGTAGTGCAGCAATTTTTTTGACCACACCCCTTTCTGTGGCCACACCCCCTAATTACCATGTTTGTTTTACAAAATTTGGCAGGTTATGAAAGTTTGAAAATATTTCTCCTTATCTAAACTGTGTTTTTGTGTCTCAAAATGTTACAAAGTATCTTATTTGCACCTGTTACCTGTTCTGGGCTCTCTGCTAAAAGCCAATTAAGTGAGAAACTTTGTTTCTTTTTCTGGCTGTTCAGTGCAGAGAAAAGAGGGACTTTCCAGTACAAATGAGGGACTGCGGGTTGAGCTGTCAAAAGAGGGACTGTCCCTCCGAAAAAGGGAGAGTTGGGAGGTATGGATAATAGTCTCTGGGAAGGGAGTGTGAATGTGGGATGGCAGGTATAGTAGGGAGAGGTGGTGCCTATAGTACCACAGGCTGACCAGATATTTGTTCATTATGCCATAGGTGGCAGTTTCCTGATTGGCAGGCAGCAGTGGCAGGTAACTGCTGAAACTATTTGGCACCGGTTGCTATAGAGCAGTCAGTCAAACACAGGAAGTGCAAGAAGTTCACAGGAAGCTATTGCTCAGATTAACACCGGGGGCTTTTCCTGTAGCAGTGACAGTACACATGTCCTGGATTCTGACTTCCTTTATGCATTATGCTGGGGATCTACATTTTTTTGTTTATTATTAGGCTGGGTGTGGTTCCCCTTTGTGTGACTGTGCAGAAGGAAAAGTTCCTTCCAAGAAAACCTCTTCTTCAGTATTGGCTACTATAGAGTGGGATGCTGGGAGTTGTAGTCCACAATACATGCTATCAGGTGTTACATTCCTGTGTCAGCGTACGGTTGTCTCGCTTCAAAGACACTCTGCATGTTCTCACATTACAGTTTATGGCTCCTCAATGAGTTTCTCCCTTTTCCCTCTGGGCTCGAATTCCCAGCCGGGCTTTGTATTGTGCAGCCTGTGATCCATATTGACCTTTAGCACTTGTGCCCTTCATTGTATGTCACTAAACAAGTCCCTTCTTTCCTGAAATTCCTGCCTCTCCTTAGCCTCCAGGGCTTTTATTTTCTGCACGGGGCTAAGGTCCCACCTTCTTCAGGGAGCCTATGATCTGACACCTCCTGACATCATTCAGAACAAAGGCCCATTCATTGCACAGCGAGGAACTGCACTATCATAAATACATTCTACTCTCTTTCTTATCCATTTATTTTGCATTTGCCATCACTTCTGGCACTGCTTTTAGCTAAATAGATCTGATTGTAAGCTCCATTTAGTGTCGAACTGGGGGTGTCAAGAGACCATTGGGCTGCAACTGGGGCAAGCTCCAGTAATTTGCCATGGGGAACAGGGTTTTTCATTGTCCTGCCAGCCCAGTCTGACCCTGGCTCTATTGAGTAGGTTCATCTTTACCTCCTGTATCAATCAGTATATTTCAGCACTGTGGTATATATTATGAAGCACAGATAAATTATGTGACATACTATTTTTTTTTCTTTTATAGGGTTCAGAGGTCAACCTGACAGGTCAAGGTCAACCATGCCATTCCTGTGGAGAGCGCTGCCCTGGGTTCCTTGCACACAAATGGAGGTAAGGTCACACATACACAGTGATCTTACACTTGTTCTGCCTGTCTTCCCCTGAAGCCCCTGCACATAAACCATGATACAATGGTCTCAGCCATGGCAGATAAAGAGCACTATGGACCCTGGACCTTTGGTGGGTTTGGAACCCTAGTGCCATGCCCTGACTGATGTTTTACCCTGGCACACCCTGGCATTCAAGTACAGTAAGGCCCAAATTGCTGAATTATGAGATACTACAGTACCCCTCTGTCATTTGTAAGAATAACCCCAAACCCAGTCCAGGCCTGCCAAGTTATACTATGCTGGCCCTAGAGGCACAGTCCATATAAGCCACTTGCTTGGTCACTTGTGTCATATGACAAATTCGTTTTTCTTGATATAAATATATATATAAATATAATATAAATGTAGGAAAGAAGAGACAAATGGAAATCCGAAGGCTCCAAAGCTGCAGTAAGTTAGTTGTCTCAACTTTTTGTTGATATCTAGCAATGCTAATTTTGGGGAGATTTTGATGCTAATTTGAAATATTTTTTGTAACTAGAGTTAACTTTTGTCATATTCAAAACCCTGATATCTACAACTTTTACTCCACATACATGATATTTTAGAACAGTGCTATAGATAATGGAAGATTATGGAATTAACTATCATACCAGTGGTGACCAGGGCTGATTTATTAACATAAATCCATAACAACCCAAAACAACCACACCGATCTTTGCTTTTACATTTCTGATTGGTTGCTACTAGATCATTTAGCACCCAATGTGAGTGTCTGAAAAGAGTGAGGGATTGAGTTGCATGCTGCTGACTGGCTAATTTGCCAGGTTTACTATATGGATAAGAAAGAATAGTCCTGGAATAACTGAATAAGACAAGTCAGTAGTGAGCTGTAGATCTGTCTGTCAGGGAGCCGGGAGCCCCCTCTGGGGAGTAGTCCGGATCTAGGAGGAAGCCCCTCAGGAGGGATCAGGATCGTGGTATCCAGGGATAAAGCAGAAAGGGTAATCGGGATCAGGCTACAGGTCACAAGGCAGGCAGTATATAAATAAAGTCCAAAGTCTAGGCAGGGGGTCAATAGCAGGCAGAGTATCAGCGAAGTCCAGGTCCAGGCAAAGGGTCACAACCAGGAATCAGGCAGATATAAGTAGGGAAAACAGCAAGGGAACCCAGGAAACTCTCAGGGAACAGAATCCTATTTTCGGGCGCCATCTTGGCGTCTCAGGCGTCCTTTTATGTTTGAATTTGGCGCCCTTGCGTCAGCGTCAGCGCACCTGCGACCGTCGCGCCGCGCTGACGTCACGGCGCCGGCGTCGGAACCCACGTGGGTTGACTGGGCGCCGCCATCTTGAATTCTTCGCCGCCGGGAGCGGACGCGACTCCTCGCGCTCCCGGCGGTCTTGACAGTACCCCCCCCCTCACGGGGGGCCTCAGGACCACCGGGACTTGGTTTCTGGGGAAACTTGGAGTGGAAATCTCTTACCAAACGAGGAGCATGCACATCACGATGTCCCTCCCAAGAGCATTCTTCGGGGCCAAAGCCCTTCCAATGGATGAGGTACTGAAGGGACCCTCTGGAGATTCTGGAATCAAGGATTCTCTCCACCTCGAATTCTTGTTGACCCTCCACAGAGACAGCAGGAGGAGGAGATTGGACACCAGAGAAACGGTTGGAGACGGTGGGCTTCACCAGGGAGACGTGGAACACGTTGGGGATTCTCATCTCTGGTGGGAGTTGAAGTCTGATGGCTACGGGGTTAATTATCTCTAAGATGGGGAACGGACCCAGGAACTTCGGACCCAACTTGGGAGATGGCACTTTCAAGCGAATATTCCTGGAAGAGAGCCAGACATTATCACCCACCTTGTAGGGAGGAGAGGGCCTTCTACGGCGATCCGCGAAAGTCTTGTGGACTAGAGCACACTTCTCCAGATTAGACTTGGTTGCAGCCCAAATAGCAAGCATATGGGCTGTCAGATCATCTGCAGCCGGGACGTCCGACAACACGAAGTCCTGAGGAAAGGCTTGAGGGTGCTGTCCATACACCACCATAAATGGAGACCTTCCTGTGGAGGAATGACATGCATTATTATGAGCAAACTCTGCCCACGGGAGGAGGTCAGACCAATCGTCCTGGCAAAGAGACACGTGGTTCCTCAGGAACTGTTCTAAGGCTTGGTTCACACGTTCAGCTGCCCCATTCGTCTGCGGGTGGTAGGCAGATGAAAATTTAAGTGTTATTCCTAAATCTTTACATAGAGAACGCCAGAACTTGGCGGTAAACTGGGTGCCTCTGTCGGAGACGATCTCCACCGGGAAACCATGCAGGCGGAAGATGTACTTAATAAAGAGTTGGGATAATTCCACCGCAGAGGGTAACTTCTTCAAAGGGATGAAATGGGCCATTTTGCTGAAGCGGTCAATGACAACCCAGATCACAGTATTCCCACCGGAGGGAGGAAGTTCGACAATAAAGTCCATAGAGAGGTGCGTCCACGGACGAGAAGGAACCGGCAAAGGCTGTAACAACCCGCTGGGGCGGGAATGGCTAGGCTTAGAAGTGGCACAGACATTACAAGCAGCCACAAAGTCCTTTACATCCTTGCGGATATCAGGCCACCAGACTAGGCGCCTCAAGAGTTCAAGGGTCTTGGCCGGACCAGGATGTCCAGCTTGTCTGGAGCAGTGGGTTTGTTGCAGGATGGCCAGGCGAAGTTCTGGAGGGACGAAGGCCATGCCAATCGGAGTATCTTGAGGAGCCGAGGACTGCCCAGCCAGAATCTGGTCGGCAAATTGGGGATACAAAGAGGCAATGATCTTGACTGGTGGAATGATTGGCTCCTGCCTCTCAGGGTCACGATCCACCGGAGTGAAGCTACGAGACAAGGCATCGGCTTTCAGATTCTTGGAACCTGGGCGATAAGTCAAAACAAAGTTAAAACGGGAAAAGAAAAGGGCCCACCTGGCTTGTCTGGGATTTAGCCTCTTGAGGGACTGTATAAACTCCAGATTCTTGTGATCAGTGAAAATCTGGACAGGAATTTCAGAGCCCTCCAGGAGGTGACGCCATTCTTCAAGGGCAAGCTTGACTGCTAAGAGTTCTCGATTTCCGATATCATAGTTCTGCTCTGCGGATGAGAACTTCTTGGAGAAAAACGCACAGGGGTGCAATTTTCCATCAGTGGAGTGTCTCTGAGACAGGATAGCTCCGGCTCCGACTTCAGAAGCATCGACTTCGATGCAGAAGGGTAGTGCAGGATTGGGATGTCGGAGAACAGGAGCGGACGTGAAGGCCTCTTTCAAGGACTGAAAGGCTTCTATGGTGGATTGAGGCCACAGGCTGGGTTTACCCCCTTTCCGGATGAGGGCCAGGATAGGTGAAATGCGGGAAGAGAACCCCCGGATGAACTGTCGATAATAATTAGCAAATCCGATGAACCTCTGGATTGCCTTGGTACTCAGTGGGAGAGGCCACTCCTGGATGGCCGACACCTTCACGGGGTCCATCTCAAATCCCTCTGGAGAGATAATGTATCCTAGGAAGGGGATCTTGGATACCTCGAAGACACACTTCTCCAACTTGGCGAAGAGAGAGTTCTTCCTCAGACGAGAGAGTACCTCCTTCACCTGGGAGCGATGACTTTCAAGGTCCTTGGAAAAGATCAGGATGTCGTCCAAGTATACGACTACGAACCTTCCTAGGAGATCTCGGAACACATCATTAACAAACTCCTGGAAGACGGCAGGGGCATTGCATAGGCCGAAGGGCATAACGAGATATTCATAGTGCCCATCCCGAGTGTTGAATGCCGTCTTCCATTCGTCACCCTCCCGGATGCGAATGAGGTTGTAGGCCCCCCGGAGATCCAACTTGGAGAAAATCTTTGCCCCTTTCAGCTGGTCAAAGAGCTCGGCAATCAGGGGCAGGGGGTACCTGTTCTTCACGGTGATCTTATTCAGACCCCGATAGTCTATACAAGGCCGAAGGCCTCCGTCCTTCTTCTCCACAAAGAAGAACCCAGCCCCTGCAGGAGAGGTAGAAGGGCGGATAAACCCCCGCTGGAGATTTTCTTGGATGTACTCCTTCATAGCGGTAGTCTCTGCAGGAGAGAGAGGGTAGGTGCGCCCTCTGGGGGGCATAGCTCCTGGCAGGAGTTCAACCGGACAATCGTAGGAGCGATGTGGGGGAAGGAACTCTGCCGACTTTTTACAAAACACATCGGAAAATCCCTTGTAAGGGGAGGGCAAAGTCTTTAATTCCGCAGAGGAGACATTCACCTTCTCGAGGGGTTTTGACGGAAGGCAATGTTGCAGGCAAAATAAACTCCAACGAGAGATCTGCCCAGTGGACCAGTCTATGGTGGGGTTATGCAGACGTAACCACGGAAGACCCAATATTACTGGAGTAGAAGGACAGGGGATGATGAAGAATGAAAGTTTTTCTTGATGCAGCGCCCCAACTTGTACAGATAGTTCCGCCGTGAACTTTGTGACGAATTCAAACTCCAGGGGTTTGTCATCTATGGCGGTAATTCGCAGGGGTGAAGATAATGGAAGCAGGGGAATCTTCATGCGTTCGGCAAAAAAGGCATCCATGAAATTGCCATCCGCTCCGGAGTCGAGGAAGGCCCTTTCGAAGATAGACTTACTTGCCAGGTGAATCTGCAAAGGAAGAAGAAGTCTGTGTGAACTTTCTTGATACTTCTCCAGAGGACCTTGAGTGATGCCCCCTACATGAGAAACCTGAGACATACCTCGGGGTACAAAACTCTTGGCTTTGGCAGGACAGGCGTTGGCAAAATGGGAATGCCCACCACAGTATAAACAGAGACCTGCCATACGTCTTCGGAGTCTTTCCTGCTCGGAGAGGCGAGTCTTTCCTACTTGCATTCGGTTCCTCCAAGGGGGACGTCGACACATGAGTCACAGGAACAGCGGGTGTTTGCAGAATCGGCCTTTGAAAGCGAGGGGCCAACAAGGGAGAAAATCGTCTGCTGCGCTCTCTCTCCACCTGGTGCTCTCTGAGACGAGTGTCCACTTTAATGGATAGAGCGATCAGCCCTTCCAGGGTGTCAGGAGTCTCTCTGGAGACGAGATCATCTTTGATGCGGATGGATAGGCCTTGGTAGTATACAGCCTTGTAAGCGTCATCACACCAGGAAGTCTCCGCCATCAGTGTTCGGAAGTCTATAGCATAGTCATTGACACTGCGGCTTCCCTGCCGGAGCTGCAAGAGACGGGCAGGGGCGTTCGTAACCCGACCTGGAGCATCAAAGATTAAACGAAAAGCTTGGAGAAAGTCTTTAACATCAAAAGTCAGCGGGGAATTCTTCTCCCAAAGAGACGTTGCCCACTCCAGTGGCTTGCCTTCCAATCGAGACATCACATACCCCACCTTGGAACGCTCACTTGGAAACTGTGTGGGCTGGAACTCAAATTGAATTTGGCATTGCGTGGCAAACCCCCTGCAGGCTTGTGGGTCCCCACTGAAGCGAGGGGGAGGTGGAATGCGAGGCTCACCTGTCGGGTAGCTTGCGTTCGTAGGGGCTGCCGCCATGGGGGGATCTCCAGTAGGTGGAGCAGTGGAAGGCTCAGAAGGCACTTGAGCTAGCAGGACATCGAGTGCTTGCCCAATGCGAACCTGCTGGTTTTCGTAGTCCTCCATGCGGGATGCCAGTCCGCGGAGCGCTCGTCCGACATGAGGTGTGGCTTCCTCAGAAGGATCCATGGCCCGAAAATAATGTCAGGGAGCCGGGAGCCCCCTCTGGGGAGTAGTCCGGATCTAGGAGGAAGCCCCTCAGGAGGGATCAGGATCGTGGTATCCAGGGATAAAGCAGAAAGGGTAATCGGGATCAGGCTACAGGTCACAAGGCAGGCAGAATATAATCAAAGTCCAAAGTCTAGGCAGGGGGTCAATAGCAGGCAGAGTATCAGCGAAGTCCAGGTCCAGGCAAAGGGTCACAACAAGGAATCAGGCAGATATAAGTAGGGAAAACAGCAAGGGAACCCAGGAAACTCTCAGGGAACAGAATCCTATTTTCGGGCGCCATCTTGGCGTCTCAGGCGTCCTTTTATGTTTGAATTTGGCGCCCTTGCGTCAGCGCGCCTGCGACCGTCGCGCCGCGCTGACGTCACGGCGCCGGCGTCGGAACCCACGTGGGTTGACTGGGCGCCGCCATCTTGAATTCTTCGCCGCCGGGAGCGGACGCGACTCCTCGCGCTCCCGGCGGTCTTGACACTGTCATTTCAGGGCCCCCCTACCCCAGTCTCCAGCTCCCCTAATGTTAGACAGGACAGCACAACCCCTTTGCGTGCAAGGCTAGCTTCCAATCGGTGGGGAGGGGGAGCTCGCTGTGGAGCAGACGCACAGTTCTACAGTAGTGTGTCCTGCTTGTTGGGGCCCACTGGGTTTTTCCCAGTGTCATACCAGCCCAGTCCAACACTGATCCACTCTTAAGCTATTAGCTGTAGGTAATGCTGCATATTATATTATAAGTATTATATTGACCTTTGATGGGAATAAGGAAGGTCCAATCAGAATATCTTTGGCTGGGGCTTATTTTGGTCTGGAGCCACTGGGTGAGCCTCTGGTAAGCAGCAAGTATTCAAGTTGTTCACATACATTGGCACTATCTCCAAGGACTTTTGTAGTGTTCTCCCAATCCAACGTACAGGTGGGCTTTTTTTCAGCTCTCCTATTCATATTTGTTTAATGAGTGACAAATCTGACCATATCCCAAATACTCAAGGATTTTGTTCCTCTATCAGTTATCTGTCAGCCCACCCATCAGACTTGGACCAATATCTTGCACATTGCGCATGCACCAGAGGAACCCCTGAAAGTAACGTAGTGTGGGTGGGAGGGCACAAGCCATAGTAGCAGTTTCAGTGACACAAAAATCACTAGAAAAGGCATTGGACACTTACATAATTTAAAATGAAAACAATTAAAGTCTCCCCTTGCATAAATCAATTTTTGTTAATCCAATTGCTGCTGCTAACACTAAAACACAAATTTGTCAATTTGGCGGTTTTCTCTAGTTCACTTTTATCGTATTCAAAACCCTGATATCTACAACTTTTACTCCACATACATGATATTTTAGAACAGTGCTATAAATAATGGAAGATTATGGAATGGAAGATTATTTTTTACTTTTTGATCTATGAACTTTTGACAACCTCCTCCTTACTTTCCAAGATTAACTATCATACCAGTGGTGACCAGGACTGATTTATTAACATAAGTCCATAACAACCCAAAACAACCACACCGATCTTTGCTTTCACATTTCTGATTGGTTGCTACTAGGTCATTTAGCACCCAATGTGAGTATCTGACAGTGGGCCTGGGAGTATTTTATTCAATTCAAGTGAAGGGAGCTGGTCCCTACTGAGAGTAATCACATTTATATTCAGCTGCAAGGGTAAAATTCTGTTGGTGCTTGTTTTGCAGGAAGATCTGCCAACATTGCCAGTGTCCATGGGAGGAACATGGCCATACGGCATCCAATCAGGATTTGGAACGTTCCTTATGTCGCCTGGTGTCAGGTTCTCAGAGGGACTCTTTGTGTGACAGCAGTTCTGACAGCTCCGTAGAAAAATACGCATGGGTCCCCTCTGGACTGAACCCTGTGCAGGTATAACCATCTGTGTCCTCATGCTGAGGCTCACTCAACATGGGTTGACAAAGTTCTGATGACTCTAAAATGTTTCTTTCCATTGATTTTCATCACTTGCCCTATTCTTTTCTCTTATGGAGGGGCTGGACTTCTTTTTGAAGTCTTGTGATAGTTTCCTATTGTCTTAGATTCCTATTGTAAATTTATGTTGGCATGCAGTTATTTTAATGGTGTTAATTTTGTCTTCTGCTACTTTATGTTGACTTATGGAGGGTATGGTGTTGGTCACCTTCCTGCAAATTTACATTGGCTCACTAGTGGTACGTTTGGTTCCATGATAAATGTTCTCTGTAACTTTCTGTTAATTTGTGTTAATGGTGGCCAGGGGCGTTTCTGCCATGAGGCAAGATGAGCACATTGCATTAGGTGGCAGCTTCCCAGAAGTTACCATGGGTGGCAAAAGAGACAAATTTCCGGTTTTCTAGCGCAAAGAGCACAATTTCGCTCTTTGCACTAGTGATGCCCCCCAGACCCCCTTAGCCGATCATAAGGTAAGTGCGCAATTAAGGGGGGGCACTTCGAACAGCCTAAAACGTGCCTGATGGTGGCTTCCATATTTCTGCAGGTTCACCACTTCTTCAAGTGTTTCCCAGAGAAGAAGATCCCCTACATCAACAGTCCTGGAGAGAAGTATAGGTTGAAGCAACTTCTCCATCAGCTGCCCCCACATGATAGCGAAGTAAGTGGTTTGGAGAAAGGACATTCTAAATTCTTTTTGATTCGGGCTTGTCCCATCGATGCTAAAGCCTGTAGCATTTCTGCATGTCAAGTCAAGACTGTCTGATTATTTCTTCCTCCATTAGTTATAGTTCTATTTTTAATTGCTCACTAGTTCTCTTTCTGTATGATTACATTTCTTTTTAGCCATTACTTTCCCTATCTCATTCATCTATACTACTTTGCTATGTGCATGGTTCTGTGGCAGACGTGCTGCTGCTGTTTGTTCTGTGCCAGGCCCAGTACTGCTGTTAGTTGTAAGCCGGTCCTGTCCCAGGCCCGGTACTGCTGCTCTTTGCAGGGGGAGGAAGAGGAAGAGCTGCTGCTACTCTTCAGTCAAAAACGAAGACTTGAGAACCTGGGTCGTGGGTGTGTGCGGCCGATCTCCGGAACCATGAGTGGTACAGTTTGTCAGCAGGTGAGACAACCCAGACACATCTGTCTATAGAAATAACATTATTTTTTGGAGTTTAGTCAATTTAGAGAGATGTATATGTGTATATATTACACTGTTTACTGTGTTCATGGTAAGAAGACAAGAGATGGTGTAGGTGGTGGGTCCTCATAGGCCCCGCCAACCCAGAACTGCTGCCTTCCTCCCTCCCTCCCTCCCTGAAGGCCAGGGTCTGTGGTCCCCCAAGCCCCTACTGTGGGCACCTTTGTTGGGCGAGATCTGCTGCTGGGTGAGAGAGAGTTGGTACAAGTTGGAGCACTCGGACGGTTCACGTCGGGGGTGCCCTTAAGGTCACGGCCCACGACACGCAATCTAAAACTGGTAGGTGCAGTAATAGGGATGTATATGATGGGATCTGTGGATTCATGTCCACGTTCATTGTAACATGGTTTGAAAAGACCTCTTGGCAATCAAGTTCAACCTTTTATGTCTAAATGATACCTGCCTAACTGTAAGTTGATTCAGGGGAAGGTAAAAAGCTCCACATGAAAATTTCTTCCTGGCACCAAGATGGCGATTAGACCAGCCCCTGGATCAACTTTGTACTAAGAGCTAATTTCACTAACCCTGTATTTCTCATGCAAAAAAAAAACAACATCCAACCGCTTCTTGAAGTAATATGCTTTATCTGCCAGAACAACTGATTCAGGGAGAGAATCCCAACTCTAATAAACCATTTTTCCACTTTAAGACGGATCTTCCTTTCTTCTAATCTCAGTGGATCCCTTGTGTGTGCTGGAAGAATCTGCTGGTAAAGCAGCAGACCGTTTATTGTATATATTTATATAAATTTATCATATCTCCCCTTAAGCGCCTCTTCTCTAGTGTATATATAACCCCATCTTTTTTTTATCATAACTGTGACTTTTCATACCTTTTTCCAGCTTAGTTGCCTTACTTTGGACTCTCTCCAGTTCAGTAATAAACTGTTTGAGCACTGTTAACAAAAAACTGAATAGCCATACCAGTGCTTTATAAAAGGAAAGAATATAAGTTGCTTTAGAAAGGCCTTATAACTGGAATTTCTAACTAGAAAGCCACACATCTCCCGGTCTAGCACATATTTCCCAGGATTCTCTTTTAGCCAGAAGGATTCTACGAATGGGGTTAAGCACAGTTACTGGTGAGGTACTGAAAGGATTGATGACAATGAGTGTAGGCTGAGATGTTTTACCTTGGGCAATGAGCTTGCTGTAATAGTAGCCAGCTACACTCACTCCTACCAGCAGTTCTATATGTTGAAATCGTCTGCTGTTGAGATAGAAAGGTGGTTTGGCAGCAACATCCACACAGATCATCACCCAGACAAAGATAATATTTTACTCATCACTATATGATAGAACCATAGTGGAAGATCAGCCTTTTAGGAGCTATCGGTTTACTTTAGACTTCCCATAGGCCCCCATAATTGGTTGGATGCTGTGTGCACGAATGCAATGTAATCTTGCCTAAATCAGGTCTTCCCAAGCTAAGGAGTAGTTTAACATGGGTCACACTGGACTCACTAGCCCAGATGGGCCCTTGCTAATTGGTAGAGGAAGGGAAGGGGTTTGTGCAACTACACCTCTTTACTGCTGTGTAGAAATAAAACTATAGGACATCGGAGACAATCCACAGGGTTATACTCAAAGATGAATTAAGTATTGTTGTAGATGATGTCAGATACAGTCATAGGTAGTACAAGGTTCTGTAACACCACTGTGGTCCCTGAGGTGGCAGCCCCTGCGGGCCCCAGACCTCTCAATCCTATGTTGATAGTCTGGATCCCTCTTCAGTACTGTGGTCCCTCCACTTTAGGCTTCTTTTTCATGACTATCTTATACTCCTAGAACATATTATTGCAAAAGCTAGTCCTGTAACTGGCTTTACCTCATTCAGGGGGACCCTGTTCCTAAACTTTCACTAGAAGGTTGTCCCTCTAGGGTGGAACTCTTTACTGGGCCTTCTGGATAATGGATCCCATACCTGCCAATATAGCAGGAACAAATGAAAATGCCAGGAATAGACAAAAAGACAACATAGCCTGGGTATGAAATACGTTTATTTAGGCAATCAACTCTCTATCTATTAGGGATGCACCGAATCTAGAATTCGGTTCGGGATTCGGCATTTTTCGGTCTACCACCATAGGCCATTGACTCATCTTTTGTCTGGTTCTGCAGTGTGGGCATCAAATAAACGTGGGTGAAGTGGCAGTGTTTGCGTCCCGGGCAGGGCTGGGCTTCTGCTGGCACCCGCAGTGCTTCACCTGTGCCCAATGCTTGGAGCTTCTATGTGACCTCATCTACTTCTACCAAGATGGCAAAGTGTATTGTGGGCGCCACCATGCTGAGCTTAAGCGACCCAGATGCTTGGCATGTGATGAGGTGAGTCTTATCACAGATGCTTATCGTCCCCATATACCTGATTTTATTTGTAGTTTTACATTTAATATAAATGGGGCATTCTGTGCAGGGGTCCCCTCCCCCCATTAAGATGTATGGGTGATTATATATTGCATACACAGAGCATCCTTCTCGGAATGTCAGCATTAATGCATGGGAGATGCCATATCTCATCAACTTCACCCTAACAGCAACATATCTACATCCTCTTGTAAAAAGACCAAGAATATATGGCTAAGTAGATCTGTAATGTTATATCTTATTCCTAGGTGATATTTTCTTTGGAATGCACTCAGGCAGAGGGTTTCCACTGGCATACAAGACATTTCTGCTGCTTTGAGTGTGAGTGCCCGCTTGGAGGACAACGTTATATAATGAAGGACCAACGCCCATTCTGCTGTTCTTGCTACGAGAGACTCTATGCCCAGTACTGTGACAGCTGTGGGGAATGCATTGGTAAGTTTGGGGTACTGGTTACTTGTACATCATAAAGGAAGCTATAAGGTTTTTTAAACTTCCGATATATGTAAAGATCTGCACATTTGGTGAGGCCGCCTAACAAACGGATCTTTTACAGTTAGGCCCATTTTGAGGCCTGATAAAGCTATTTAGATAATTTGGCTCTTGGGCCATCTATTGGATTATAATTGCTGCTTGGCAGGCATTTGGGACAAGGGCTGCATGAATGCACAGATATACTCCTTGAGCCGACTGCAAAATCAAATCTACCTGATTGATATTTATTGGGCAGGCCCGATGGCTGTCTTTGCATTTGGCTCTGTAGGCTCTTTGTGTACTTGAAATGCAAGGGCGTATTTTGAATCTCAGTTCAGACATGAATGTAGTTCATAGACAGTTGATAGACAGAGGGAAACATTTAACTATGGAATATTAGGGATGCACTGAATCCAGGATTCAGCTTTTTTCAGCAGGATTCGGCCAAATCCTTCTACCCGGCCGAACCGAATCCGAATCCTAATTTGCATATTCAAATTAGGGTTGGGGAGGGAAATTGCGTGACTTTTTGTCAGAAAACAAGGAAGTAAAAAATGTTTTCCCCTTCCCGCCCCTAATTTGCATGTGCAAATTAGGGTTCGGATTCGGTATTCGTCCGAATCTTTCACGAAGGATTCTGGGGTTCGGCCGAATCCAAAAAAGTGGATTTGGTGCATACCTATGGCTGAAACACTTGAATATCCCTTGAAATGTTCTAGTGCTATCTGGGTGAAACACCTTTCCATTATTCAGATGGCCTCTATCTTTCAGGTATAGATGAAGGACAACTGACCTATGGAGGACAACACTGGCATGCTTCTGAGAGTTGCTTCTGCTGCGGTAGGTGTGGAGAATGCCTGCTGGGTAGACCTTTCCTACCTCGCCATGGACAAATTTACTGCTCCCGGAGCTGCAGCATGTTGCACACCAAGTCTGAACGTCCATTCAGCCCCTCACAGATGGACTTATCCTTCCAGAAAGAGACCAAAGATGTGGGAACTTCCACTAACCATGAACTAGAAGGTGATAGTATTACCAACTGCACGTTAGCCGGCAGCAGAACATCTTTGTCTGTAATCGACCAGACACCGACTCAAGCAGCCCCAGCACGCTCTCTGCACTCCAGCTTAAGGGGTGCACCCAAAGGATTTTCCCGGGAATGTCCAAACAGACGATCGCTACCTGACCTAAGCAGTCACACGAGGACACCTACCAGAGTCACCTTTCAGCTTCCAAGTCATTCAGAGATCAAGGAGTCCATATCCTTCTCTCGTCCATCTTTTACTTCTTCATCATCTTCTGATGAAGAGGAAGGTTATTTTTTAGGTGAACCTATCCCTTTGCCACCTTTCCTTAGATCCCCCGGATACACTGCACCCCCTACTCATGTTCCCACCTCCACTCGAAAGCAAAAGAAGAAGAAAGACAAAAGTTGCTTTCTTTCATAAACCAAATCCTGGAGTGGATAAAAAGTGACCATATGGATCCTGATGCAAATGAGAAATTGAAACAAGAACGTCAAGACTAAAATTTGCATCGCAGTTCAGGCAAACCCTTCTACAGAATAAAGGTGCTACAATTAATAAATGGAAGTCAAAGCTAAAATATATGTGTGAATGTTAACATATAATTCCTGGGTCAACTATCTTGTATCTATCTACTGGTAAGTACAAACTCCGGTCATTTATTTTCTCTTATAGAGACACCAAGATCTGTTTGCTAGGGCACCATTACTAAAGCCAAAACAAGCTAATATTTCCTCGATATGCCCACCAAAAGGCAGGTATGATAATCAGTTTTTTAGCCCTACAGTGAAATGATGGGATTACAATGATGAGAAAATCAAACCTGTCTGATCAAGATCTTGTCAATTTTTGGCCAAATATCGGTTGGGGAGGCCTGCTGTAGGGTCCCATACACTGGCAGATAAGCTGCTAAATTGATCTAAAGGACCAGAATCGACAGCTTAAATCTGCCTGCGTGTGGCCACCTTAAATCAAGAGGATTTCTGGCCAGTCAGTGCTGGTCAGTTCAACAGTAATACAGTTTGTGTGATTAACCATGTATCTGGGAACCACTCACACACATGGCAATAATCAGTTTGGTCATGTCAACAACCCCGTTTTGTAGCTGGTTTTATACAGATTCAGGCAGGGTTGTAAAAGCACACCTATAACAAAACAAGTATATATTATATTATATATATTATATATATTAGTAAGAATGGATAGTCTTTGCAGAGCAACAGCTGTAAGCAGAGAGTGCCAAGAATCTTAAGTGTATCGAAAACAGGCTACTATATGGTAGTAATGGATTGTTATATTGCAAAATACATAACAGTGACACTTTGGGGGTTATTTATTAAAGTCTGCATGTCAAAAAATCGAAACATTTGAGGTTTTTTTACTATACAATCCGAATTTCTAGTGGAGATTTTTCGAGATTTGTTATACAGCGAGGATAGAAAAAGTCCAAATCCAAAAATCCGGCATCTCAGACCGGGCAATGTTGTATATTAGTGAATGGGAGAGGTCCCTACCCTATTTCAAAGTTTATGTGGTCTGCGCTGGAATTAGCCTGAAAATCTGACTATTTCGGACTTTTTGGGCAAAAATCCTAAAAATTAAGGCTTTTTGGGAAAAAGTCAGAAAAAATTGTACAATTTGGATTTTTGCTTGATTTTATCTTGATTGTTCCCAATCCGAAAAAAAAACCTGTTTTTTAAATAATAAGGAGACATCATGGATTCTAGTTTGGTTGGACTTTTTTAGTTAAAAAAAAATCCGATAAATTTGGATTTTGATAAATAACACCCTTTATGTCATGGCTTCCTCAACATCAGCTATTGCTGACAAATAAATCTCCCAAACTGCAAACAGCAGGAGAAGGATTCTGGAAACTGTAGTTTAATAACTGGGGAGCCTTAGGTTGTGTTAAATATAATGGGCTCCTGTCACCACTGGGGGCACCAGTGCAAACCATGATAATATTATGGGGCATAGTTAAGCTGCACTACATTATGGATTGGTGTGCATGCTATTCTAGAGTGATTTGCTGCATGGTGTTAATCATACTTTCAGAATGCAAAAAACCCCAAAAAACTTAATGTTCGTGCTAATTGATTTCCTCCGGCCCCACAGGTCTGTACTCAGGAGAGTAGACACCTGCTGAATGCTCCACCTTGGGGGCAAATTCACTAAAGGGTGAATTTCGCCAGTGAACGCTCCACCACACTTCGCCATGCGTAAATTACGCTAATTCACTAAAATGCAAAGTTGGGCTTCAGCAGCCGAACGCTGGCGAACTTTCACTAGTGTTAATTTGTCATTGCGACCATTTCTTAGCGATCTTTCACTAGCATACATTTCTGCCTAGCGAAACTTCGTTAGTACTCACAATTAGAATTGTCAATTTGAATTGGGCCGGTACATATAGGTCATACTGTATAAACGTCTTTATTAGAGATGTTGATGCAAATGCTTTAAGTGACTACTTATTATAACAAATGTCCAAGGAAGCAAAATAAAGACAAAACAGATCCTCTATTATCCTAGACATGAGTCCACCCTAAAACAAAAGTGGCATGCCCCTCGAGTGATTGGGAAAAAAGGCAATCCCGCTTTAAAATATGAAAAAAAATGTATACAACTTTTATGACTTTCTGGCATACAGGATATGATGTCACTGACATTGAGTAGGATGTAGCTTCATCTTATCAGTTCGCCAGGTCTACGGTGGAGTAGGAAACTCTGGCAAAAGAGGTAACGTTCTGTAAAATTCGCACTGAATTTGTGGAGTAAAGATTGTTTGCCGGAGTCGATGCCTGTAAATTGGTGATGTCCCTGTGGATGATATTTCTGGCAAATTTTCGCTAGCGATGAACACTTCACCCTTTAGTAAATCTGCCCCCATGGTCTCTGCTACCTGGGTCACAGGGCAAAATAAAATCAATTTATCTCACCAAACCTCAATAGCACTGTGGGTATGTACTCTAAGGGGCAAAATCACTAAGCGCCGAAGCGCCTAACGCTAGCGTCAATTCGCTAGCTTTGGTCATTTTCCTTACTTCGCAAATTCACTAACGAACGCTGGCGTAAATTCGCTAGTGTTACTTCGCACCCTTACGCCTGGCGAATTTTCGCAACGGACGTAACTACGCAAATTCACTAATGCGCGCATTGTACTCAACGCTACCTTTTACGCTAGACTTCCTTCGCCACCTCAGACCAGGCAAAGCGCAATAGAGTAGATAGATTCAATTGCTTCAAAAAAAGTTCAAATTTTTTCTAAGTCCCAAAAAACGCTGTCGTTTTTTCTATATTATGGGTGATAGGCTGAAAAAGATCGAAAAAACTTTTGGGGCTCCCCTCCTTCCCCCCTAAATTTCCTAACTTATGGCAACTTAACTATACAGTGGGCACATGTGTAGACCAAACATTTTTTATTATTTGATGTTTTGAAGGTTTCCCAGGCATTTGTAGTGATTGTACGTATTCCTCCATTGAAATTTGAATTTGGCGCCGTATGCAAATTAACCATCGCTAGCGTAACTTCGCTTCGCTTAGCGAATCAACGCTAGCGCAACTTCGCAATCTTACGCTACCCCTGAGCGCAACTTCGGATTTTAGTGAATTGCGGAGCGCTGGCGAAACTACGCCTGGTGAAGTGTGCCGAAGTGCGGTGAAGTTACGCCTGGCGCAACTACGAATCTTAGTGAATTTGCCCCTTTAGGTAGATTACCAAATCAGGTTGAACAGCAGTGCTAACAGTGTGAAAGAAGCCAATTTTCATTGGAGTAAAGGAATTTTTATGTGTGACTGTTACCAAGCAGAGACGGACACAGTGTATTTATTCTAGCTGAGGCTTCTGTTTAAACAGCTGGAGTGCAGTGTAGGCAGAATCCTATGCCAGCTCCTGTTAAGGGCATTGTGTTGTCGGTGGCTGTGTTTGCCTGTGTCTTGGCTTTCCCCACACTGAAAACACAGTCAGTTATTCACACGTTTTATTGTTTGTGATACATGTAATATAAAATATAAAAGCTCAAGTAAATGTCTAGCTAACGGTGACAAAGTAGTTTAGTGATATTTTATTAAGCCGCAAAACCTTTCATTGACGCTCCCTCCCGGTTACCTCTTGCACCCTGTCATATATATACATGCTCCCTTCTGCTTTAACACCCAAACACGTACAATAGGAAATTCCTGCCTGTGTGGAACTGCAACTCCTAGTTATGGGATTCTGGGAGTTGTAGTGTGTCAACAGCTTGCAGGCTGGTCGACACACGTGTGCTGTAACAATCTCTGCAGAAAGGCACTGCTGTTTCATCACCGGCGGCTGCGTGGGAGGGCTAAGGCATAATTATGTGAGTGGCAAGGGGAAGTCTTCTGCCTGTAGCACCGGGGGTTAAACACCTTCCTGGTTTTCTGAAAACAAAAGAAATATGAGTATGAATGAATGGTATGAATACAGCATGGTCTAGAGCAGGGCTGTCCAACTGGCGCCCCCCCCCCCCTTATGTGGCCCTCCACAACAAAGTCTGCCTGCTGTGTCTGTTTACCATTTGTAAGATTTAAAAGGTATCACTACAAAGATTAACTGGCCCCTGCATTGTTTTAAACCTCAAATTCAGACTGTTATCCCCTGTGTTGTTCACACTTGTGACACTTCTATTGTTTATATCCTAAAGGCCTGTACTGGGAGCAGGGTGCAACACAAGGGAGGGATTCTAGCACCAAAGGGGTTGACTTCTCCTTTAATTTTTTTCACATATGAGTGGCATCCCTGCCAGGCCAAGGTAGTTTGGCAACCTAGGCAAGAGCTTTAATCAGCGCCCCCCTATCCTGCATTACCATTTCCCTCCTTACCATGATGGTTTTTAAATAAAGAAAGCAAGAAAATGTACAACACTTTTTCATTACTGCCCCCTGTACCAGCAAGCCCAGCAGTCATCCATAATACTGCCCCCCATACCTGTGCCAGTAGCCATCCATTATACTGCCCCCCATACCTATACCAGCAAGCTCAGCAGCCATCCATCATACAGCCCTCCAGCAGCCATCATATTGCCCCAATATTTACCTGTGCCAGCAGCAGCCAAAAATAAATCTGATCACATCATATCACCCACAAGTATTTATGTGCCTGTGCCATTGCCCAGCCCAGCAGCAACAGCAAACATATGGCCCCCAAATCTGTACCTGACTGTGCCAGCAGGAAGCTTCACACTTTCACAGTAATAGAAAGAATGTCTTCAGTTCAGTGCAACTGTGCAAGGCTGAGAGCAGCAAGTGCGAGTCACACTAAGCAGACCCCATTAAAAGTGCGCCCCTCAATGATGGCGTCCTAGACAGCCGCCTACTCTGCCTACCCCTAGTTCCGGCCCTGATCCCTGCAATGAGCACCAACCATCTGGTTTTTGGTGTGCTATTAATGTGGACATGGTCTTGCGGTAACATGGGTGTGGTTTAAAGTGGGTGTGGTCTAGAAACAGGGAGTGGCTAACACTGGCTTCCATTATCGGCCCTCCACCATGTAGATTAGCCAAATTCCATCCCTCTGTACCATATAAGTTTGACAGCACTGGTCTAGAGCAGTGTTCCCCAACCAGTCGATCACTAGCAAGCGGTTTCTCACTAACCAATTGGATGTTGCGCCCAGTGGCCTCAAATCAGGTGCTTAGTTTTGAATTCCAGGCAAATTTTGGTTGCTTAAACAAATCCGAAACAGAGCCTCCTGTAGGCTGCCAGTCCATATAGGGGCTACCAAATAGCCAATCACAGCCCTGATTTGGTACCTCCAAGAACATTTCTCAAGGTTGTGGACCCCCTGTTTAGAGCTTCTACCCACCCTAGACAGTGAAAGTTAAATTACAGAATGTGATGTGGCAGATCACTCACACCCACTGAATATTCCGATAGTGTTTCTGATTGCAATGCCAAAGGGGCTGCCATATACAGCCAATATACAGGTATAGTACCTATTATCCAGAATGCTTGGGACCTGAAGCTTTCGAGATAAGGGTTTTTTCGGAAATTTGGGTGACTATATATATTATAAGTAATTTGAACATTAGTTAAACCCAATTTTTGCCTCCAATAAGGATTAATTATATCTTCATTGGGATCAAGTGCAAGCTACTGTTTTATTATTTCAGAGAAAAAAAATAATTTTATAATACAGGTATGGGATCTGTTATCCAGAATGATCAGGACCTGGGGGTTTTCCCAGATAATGGATCTTACAGTAATTTGGATCTTCATACCTTAAAGGGGTTGTTCACCTTCCAAACACTTTTTTCAGTTCAATTGTTTTCAGACTGTACACCAGAAATAAAGACGTTTTTCAATCACCTTCCATTTTTTATCGTTTTTTCAAAATATAAGTTTAAAGTTTAATGTTCGTGTCGCTGGTGTTTGAGTCTGGCAGCTCAGTAATTCAGGTGAAAATTCACCTGAATTTATCAAATAAATGTTTCAATTTAGAACAGTTTACAGGGCCCGCATCACAGAATTCTGAGCTTTTGTATACTGTTTCTGGGTATATTTTTAATTCATATATTAAGAGCTTACAATCCTAGAAGCAATTTGCATGAGCAATAAAACAGCATCTCTAGCTACTACAAATAGATAGAGTTCTGGCAATATGTTTGGGTCCTTACCCTGGCCAATAAAAAGGAGAATTCATTAATTTGGTACCCAATGTGTATGGGCATCTCAAATCTCTCTCCCTTCTACCCATGTCCCTTCTAGACTTATAGTGGTACTTGACAGAAGTTCAATCACTGATTAACATGAATTACTATAAGACAAGTACTAATCCACTTGTGCATCAGTGCTGATCCCGATGTTTCCATAACTGTTATGAGAGTCTCTATCACTTGTGGGTGTCAGGTAAGGAGCCCTCTTAGCTAATAACAAAGATACAGATAAATGAAAACATTGCTGTATCTGCCATTCAGCCACAGGTCCAGCAGAGCAGCAAATACCCCAAGTCCCACTCTGTTTAATCATTTTCATTCCAAGTCTTCCAGGAAGGTGAGCCCAGTGACTTTAAGCCTCACATTCTTGGTGCTTATGTTTTCTTTGATTCGGCCAAGTCCTGTTGCTACACAGCATTGCCAGAATACAGCCCTATCTTCCAGCCAAGCGTTCACTGCCTGTTCTTATCACTTCTCCAGCACTGTTTGGCCTTCCACTCCCCATATCCCTTTCAGCTTGTTACTAATATCACTGCCAAGGTGAGTCACCCCACCGTCTGCTGCCAGCGACCCCTCCACTTCACTCACATTTCTGTTCTGAATCAAAAACATTACTCCTCATCTTTAAAGCCTTTCCCAGCATGGCTCTTCCAATCCCAAAATAATTGCCTTCTTTCCAATTATAATATTCACTCCTCCCTCATTAACATCTTTATCACCCACAAACCTTCACAGGAACCACACCCAAACCCAACAACTCTTTTCTTGGCTATATATGCCTTGCCCACCCACTGCCTGCTTTCTAGTACTGCCCATGTAATAAAAGTGTATTCCTAATCTCCCTTTGATAACACTCCTTATCTCACCTAACATTCCAGCTACTCCACCCACTTCTCAATCACTCTTTATATACTGTATGTGGCACACTTACTTCTGGAATCGATATCCGCATCTAAATTCTCTTTTTAATAAAACTGCACATTTTTGAAGTACAAATCCAAACACGATTTTTTGATGAGTAGAATTAATCAGATCTCTAAACAAGGCAATTTTTTACCTGTTGGAACTGATGTGTGGGCTTTTCTCAGGAGCGGTATAGTGGTGTATCCATCGTAACCAAATAGGATTCCAGCTAAAAGTCCGAAAACCTGCCAAGAACAAGATCAGTCCCAATGAATGATGAGGGATTTGTGAATAAAAACCTCCCTGGGCTGAATACAACATGCAACATAGAATATTGCTACTTCCTTCATGCTTGACTTTGATTGGTTGCTTGAAAAGACTGTACTGACCAATTAGTGATTTTAAAAAAAAACATACAATCTGTGTGGTTTCCTTTCTGATCAAAGCAATGCCACTCTAATCTTCCGCTGACCATACAGGCCGAAATCTCTTGGCAAGGTTGCCAATAAGTGAATATTTGCTTGGTTATAGTCACCCGAATGGTGTCCCAAACTGGGCCTACAGGCTAACAGTTGGATTACATAGGGACTGTGAAGACAGAAGTTAAAATCACAGGCATTAAATGGGTTGTTCACCTTGGAGTTAACTTTTAGTATGATGTAGAGAGTGATATTCTGAGATAATTTACAGTTGGTTTTCATTTTTTATTATTTGTGTTTTTTGAGTTATTTGTAGGTTATGTAGGTTACAGGTAGGTTATGCATTCTGAATAACAGGTCCCATACCGGTAGCAGCTGGTTCATTTTTGCTGCCCTAAGGCTATAGCCAGACGGGGCCAAAATCAACCTTCTGAAATTCATAAGGCTGATTTCATTGCCTGACCGCTAGTAGTGTCCTCTTGTTTCGTGTCCCTTGTGTTGGCTCGGTGTGAACTTACTCAACAGATTTCGGAGCAAAATGTGTTTCTTGTCCGATATTCGCTGAGTGTGTACCTGAGGGGCACCCAGAGCCGACAAGGCTTCCAGATGAGAAACAAAAAGAGGCCACTGCTAGTGGTCGGGGGCTGAAATCGGCCTGCAGATTTCAGAAGGCTGATTTAGCAATAGCCTAAGTCTCTCCACCACCACTATTTTTGGAATTATGCATTGACCCTTGCTGCCAATTCAACTGCACGATTGCTAGTCTTGTAAACAAGATAACATAGTTATCACATAATAAAGTTTGTGCTGAAATACATTTATCGCATTTTAGCCCCAGACAATGTGTTTTGTGGCTATTAGTTAAAGTGCAGCAATGCTGCACATGGGAGGGACTGTGAATATTATATCCTGAAAACCAGTAACAGTGCAGTTGGCTCACTGCTGCTCACTCACCTACAGGCTTAATTTGCTGCAATTCAAAAAAAAAAGACCCAGGCCTAGGGCGGCAGTATTTTAGGGATGGCATTCTGCCCAGCTGCATTGCAAGGGGTTCGAAAGCACTGGGAACATGTGTGATATTTGGCAGCTCTTTAAATCTCCTGCACCCCTATCACTGTGCTCTGGACCCTATTGCACTATACTGCTGGTTTGTCTGGGTCATGTATAAAGGCATAAAACGCATGCATCCTTTTGTACTGTATATTTGCCTCTGTGCTGATTCCCAGCCTCTGCACGAGTGGCCTCAAAATCAACTGGGGTATTATTAATACTAATAATATTAATGGTTTAGCCAGTACTAAAAATGTATGAAGCCCATCTCTTCCAATGCATCACTGCCATGAAGCAAGATGGGAATCTTGTCTCAGACGGCAGCACCTTGCGGGTTACCAGAGGCAGCAAAAAGCTGTTCCTGGTCAATTTAAGAGCCGAAATTCTGATTTTGAAATTGGAATTTCAGCTCCTCTAGTGCAGAGATGGCCACTGTGCACTCTGTACTTAGTAATGCGACCTGGAAAATCTGCTTCAGGGCAGCCAGGGTGCAGAATAGTTACTTACCGCTCCTGCTATGCCAGCTCCATCGCTACGACTGAGCAACGTGATAAGGGACGTGATGAGGAAGAGTAGACATGCAACGGCACAACGCAGGAAATCCTGAACACAGGCACAGAGAGAAGAGTTACAGTCATATTTGTGCTAAATATCAAGCACACAATAATTTGCAACGCAGTTGCAGTTTGCCGCACAAATAAAAGCAGTTGTTGACTGAACTGACGATAATGATGCTTGTGTCCAAAGTTGCTACTTCTGTAAAGTTGCATTGGATGGTGATTGCACTTAATTGTATGGATGCAGTAGAACCCTGAAATTACCTTCCCCCTCAAGCTGGCAGTAGCTCCAGAGTTCCAAGGATCAGGTGAACACACCATTAGATGCCAAGCACCAAAAATTACGGGATTCCAACCACTGCATCCAATTTACCACTCCCCCTTGTGGCTGCAATTACTCTAGAATTTTTTGGTGAAATGATGCCTTCTGGTTACCCTTCCTTATTCTTTCTGCCCTAGAGATACGACCTCTCCCACCCAGATAATGGTATAAGCAGTACTCACACTCCATCCCCAGTGAATGAAGGTCAGCTGTTTATCATATTTGCCTGCAAAGACAACAAAATATATGATGCAGAATATGAGTTCAATGACAGCAACTGCGAGGTACCCGGCAACATTAGAGGCTCCATAACACACCACGATAACAAAGCACAGCACCTGAAATCAGAAGAACACTCAGTCAGGCAATTGGGATAAAGATATTTTAGACAATGCCCTGCACAATTGGCTCTCAAGCACAAGTAAGTCTGCTCTTGGCCTGATTTGGCCACCCAGGTGATGGAATAAGTCAGGCTGATCCAATCCAGTCAAACATCACATTTGGATTAGACCAGTTTGTTTGTTGGCCACCTACATTTGGTGGTAGGGTTCATGCATGAAGGGGATACTCTTATTGTAGGGCTATGGCAGTAAAGAGTTACCCGGTGATTGGCTGTAGGTTAGAGGCATGACATCATTAAATATGAGTACAGAATTCAAGCAGGAAGGGGTTACATAGTGATTGGCTGTAGGGTTTAGAGAGGACAGTTACATACAGAGTTCAAGGAGGAAGGGGTTAAATAGTGATTGGCTGTAGGATTTAGAGAGGACAGAGTTACATAAAGAGTTCAAGCAGGAAGGGGTTACATCGTGACTGGCTGTGTGGTTTAGAGAGGACAGAGTTACATACAGTGTATAAAGTTTAAAGGGGAACTAAAGTCTAAAATAGAATAAGGCTAGAAATGCTGTATTTTGTATACTAAACATAAACTTGAAAGTATGATTGTTTCCCTGCAGAGAAGCTAGGGACCGTTTCCTATCTGCAGAAGTCAGAGCAAGTAAAACAAAGTGGGAATTTCACTGCGTACAGTCAGGTTTATTATATAAACGGTACACATTTTAATTAAAGTATATTAGAGATAGGTTTCTTTTTCATTAACGAAAGTAAAAAGGGGATTTTATTTTTTTGACTTTACATCCTCTTTAAGAAAAGGGATTACACAGTATATGACCGTGGGGCTCAGGCAGGAAGGGGTTAGCTGCTGTACTGATGTGAGTGACAGGTAAGGTACGAGAGGGGAAGGAAAAGTGAGAGCTGTGTGTTGTGCCACTGTGACAGTCTGATTAAACATACAGACCAGATGTGCCCATAAATGTGCAGCACGGAGGTGCTCAGGCTAAAATGTACAGAACCCATGTGTCCAGGGTGTGTCAGGAAGGGACTGAGAGCTGCTGCTGGATTACTCATTCCTTCCTGCAGCTCTGTATATATATGCGTGTGTATATATGTGTGTATATATATGTGTGTGTATATGTGTGTGTGTATATGTGTGTGTATATGTGTGTGTGTATATGTGTGTGTGTATATATGTGTGTGTATATGTGTGTGTATATATGTGTGTGTGTATATGTGTGTGTATGTGTGTGTGTATGTGTGTGTGTATGTGTGTGTGTATATGTGTGTGTATATGTGTGTGTATATGTGTGTGTATATGTGTGTGTATATATGTGTGTGTATATGTGTGTGTATATGTGTGTGTATATGTGTGTATATGTGTGTGTATATGTGTGTATATGTGTGTGTATATATGTGTGTGTATATGTGTGTATATATGTGTGTGTATATATGTGTGTGTGTGTGAGTGTACAGGGGTACAGTAAGGTCACTGTGTGTGGGGGGGGGCTGCAGGAATTCGGTTAGGCCTCAAGTTTGACTACATAAAAATAATGATCAGTAACATTTACTCTTGCTTCTGATGACATTGAGAGAACCCTAAAATTACTGGCACAGCAGCTGTTAAGACAATCACAACTCCCAGCAGGCTGCCATGGATACTGAAAGCTCAGTAACAACTGGAAACTCACTGGTTGGCGGGGGCTGCAGATCTGCAGCCTAAATTATAGTAATTGGGGTCCTGAAAGTTAATTTATTCATCACCCTGTCACCACTAAGACAAGCCTGTTTCCGACAGCTGCAGGGTTGCCGGGAGTTCTGTTTAAGGGCTGATTTTACAGCACAACTATAGATAATGAGAATAACAGTATCATAAATGTTGCTGCACCTTCTCTTGATCTAATTCCACAACCATTTTACAAAGGTCTGGCATTTTCTGCCTGCAGACCTCCAGCTGTAGCTGAACTACAACTCACCGCTACACAGGAAATCACTGCTGCTTACATTGGGGATCAGATAGGATCTGTGCAGCCACTGGGACAGAATGCTCTGTTATACAGATAGCCAGAATCTCAGCTGCCATAAAGCAGGACAGGACTGCTGCTGACAATGGGGATCTGTTCAGCCACTGGGACAGAATGTTCTCTCTGTTATACAGATATAGCTAGAATCTCAGCCATAAAGCAGGGCAGGACTGCTGCTGACAATTGGGATCTGTGCAGCCACTAGGAAGGAATGCTCTGTTATATAGATAGCTAGAATCTCAGCTGCCATAAAGCAGGGCAGAACTGCTGCTGACAATGGGGATCAGATAGAAACTGGCTGAAATCAAAAAACCCATGTGCCCAGCAACAGAGCAACTTTCGGTATCCCCCTTGTCAAAAGAACCCATTGATAAAGTTTACCAAGTAGAGTTCTACTCTGTAGCCCCTTCAGCTACTGCAGAACCTCTTGCAAAGAGCAGCCACTATTCTGACAGTTGTGCGTTGCCAAAGCAACACGTTCACTCGCCCAAGAGGTTCTGCAGCAGCTGCGACTCAGGCTCCACCAGCTGTCCTTGCTTAGGTATTCTTCGTTGCTTTGTTTCAAATTTCACTGTGGGAAAGCGGGGAGCAGCGACAAGCAAGGGCCACACAGGGAAGCAAAAAGCGCCAGTAGCGGTTACAGGTGAGGGGAGTAGTGGGTGCAGGGGGGGCGCTGCCCGGCCGGCTCTTACCGTCTCCGCGGCGAGGATGATCCCTTTCCTGGTGCGCAGGTAGGAGCGGAACAGGCTCATGCAGCTCTCGCCGCCCTGGGGTCCGGGGTCGGACATGCTGGCACCCTGTATGGAGAGCGATGCGAGTCAGTGTGGGGAGCGGCTGCAACGAGCTGTTGTGGGCTGGATACAGGGTGTGTCTGCTTCCCTCCAGCTGCCATTCCGTGTATGGAGAAGGGGGTTGGGGCATGAGTGCCACGGCTGCTGTGCCAGCCCCTTTATAGAAAGAGAGAGAGAGGCACAGGCTCTGGGCACTTTCCTACAAAAGTTTCTTAGTGGAGACAGGGAGGGAGTCACTGTAGAGGAAGGAGAGACCCTGCCATTGCTGGGGGGCTGGGCAGAAGATATAATGGGCCAAGGGGGCCCATTATATCTTCTGTTACCTTTCAGAATCAAATTAATGACACTGACTTTCAAAGCACTTCACAACTCTGCTCCACCCTACATCTCTGAACTCATCTCTATATACTCACCCACTCGCTTACTACGCTCCTCTACTGACCTGCTACTCAACTCTTCTCTCATTACCTCCTCACATGCTCGCATTCAAGACTTTGGAAGGGCTGCACCCCTCCTCTGGAACGCTCTCCCACGATCTGTCCGACTTTCTCCCAACCTTTCTGCTTTCAAAAAATCTCTGAAAACGCACTTCTTTCGAGAAGCCTACCCTCACTCTGCTTAACTACCAAACGCAACACCACATACAACACCACATTTCTCACCCACTTACTTCGATCTTGCCCACTCCCACACCTTGTGTATTACTCCCTTCCCTTTAGACTATATGCCTATGCATAGGGCCTTCCTCACCTCTTTGTACCTGTATTGATTGTGATGTTTGTTACTCCATATATTCTATGTATGTAATTCATGTGATGTAGTTGTATAATCACAGTTACTTTACAGTGCTACGCAATATGTTGGTGCTATATAAATACATGTTAATAAAAATAATAATAAAAAGGGGGCACTGACATATAAGCAGCTCAATTATTCTAACTTATTGCCAAAGGGGGCCCTAACATGATTTTGCTCGGAGGCCCCTGTGATGGGGGGTTTGGGTAACAGTAGAGGAAGAAGCCCCTGTACTGCTGGCATTGGGTAGGACTTATGGGGGACACTGAGGCATTAACTAATAAACATTCCAATTCTTATAATTGCCTTACTTTCAAAATATAGAGGGGCATAAAATGATTTTGATTTGGGTCAGGCCTGATCATTCTGATTGATAAACAGTTGAATTACAATTGTTTTATTCCCAACATTTAGTAGTGTGGGGGGGGGGGGGGCTCTTGTGATTATACATCCCTCACATCCAGACTTCTAAACAGCAGCTGCCATGGTTCTCCTGCACGTGTCTGACCACCATGGGGGGGGGACAGTTGTTGTGGGCCCTGTGGATTTTTGTGGCTTAGGTGGGCCATGCCGCACTTACTTGTTCAGCCAGGCCCCCCTGTTTTCAGAGAGCTGCAGACTTCGGAAGGGAGGGTGGGAGCTTACATGCCGGCATAATTTTGAGCTAGCAACTTTTCTTTACTGCAATTGGTCACTGAAGTCTAAGTCTAAGAAAGCTGCACTGGGATTGGATAGGCTAGAGGGTAGTTTAAACTTGACCCATCTATTCCCTGTGCAGCTGTACCGGGACGTAAGGTGGTCATAACCACTCCGCTTGTTTGGCGATGTCACCAAACAAGCAGATCTCTCCCCGATATGTCCACATTGAAGTGGGCGATATCGGGCTGATCCGATCGTTGGGCCTTAGAGCCCAACAATCGGATCAGAACGGAGGCCAAACAAGTGGTCGGATCACGGGACCACATCAACGAAAAGATGCGGCCGCGATCCGGGGGGATTTTTTACTTTTGCCCAGATATTGATAGAGAAAGCACGTCGGGGGGCTCTATACACGGGCCGACTTCTTCTGTCGGCAACTTTTATCGGCCCGTGTATGTGGGCCTTTAGACTTCAATGACCAATCAGCAGTACAGAAAGAGTCACCTAAACTCTCACCTTCCCTTCTGAAGTCTGATGGCAATCACATATAAAATGCAAATGTACATAGAATTAGAGGTGATTTGGGGCTGAAATTTGCTAATCCATGTAAGATGTGGGTCAGACTGGGCTGGGTTCCTGTGCTCAATAATACCCTCCCTGGTGAACTTGCAGCATCCCTCCACCCATTCTGGCATTATCAGAGACGGGCACTGGTCATCACAGTTCCCTTCTCAGCCTCTCAACACACTAGTCATTTTAAAGCTTACACACCACAACCCTTTTTCCAACGAAAGCATGTGTGGCCAGGTAAGAGTTAAACAGCAAACAAGAGAGGAGGGTTGCTCCCAAGATATGGGTCTCCCCAGTGCCCCCACCCTTTGCTGAGTTTGGATGCCAGAGGTAGCAGCTTATTGTGGAAAGGTCGGATGTCACTTCCCACTTGGCCCAGGAATGTGCTGTCTCCCTACAGCAGTAGTAGGATAAAATACACTGCGCTCCTTTCTGCTGTACAAATATTCAGCCTCCCTCACCATAAGTGAATAAAGCAATGTCACTCTTAGGGTGGTGGCACACAGGGAGATTAAGTCGTCTGCAATAAATCTGCGCTTCTGTGGGAGACATATCTCCCTGACATGCCTTCCCACTTGCAAGAATGTGAATGGCCAACGGAATGGCATATGTATTGCTTTGGTTTTCCAAAGTTTTCTAGTGAGTAGCGATGAGTGAAATTTTTCACTGCAAAAACAGACTCCAATTGGTGAAAATAAGTCACGAGACATAAAAAAAAATTGACGTGCCATATCGCATGACAAAAAACATTTTCCGCCCATACACTGGAAAGGCATTTCAGGGAGATTAGTAGCAAAGATTTATCGCAGGCAACTAAATCTCCCTGTGTGCCTCTGTGGACCTGAAATGCCAGGACCTATTTTAATTCTCAGTCCGGACCTGACTGCTTTCTATGGAACATTCCTGGCATGGTCAATTTTCATGCAGTTCCAAAAGAGAGCAGACACAGACTAATGGGCAGGGGGGTGGGTTGGTGCTCTGTTTTAGGCCTGCTATAGGGTTACAGTACATGAGACTGACCCTGCTGCAACTGCTGGGGGGGTCACATTTACGTCAACTTTTAGTATGTTATAGAATGACTAATTTGAAGTAACTTTAAATTTTTTAATTATTTGCCTTATTCAACTGACTCTTTCCAGCATTCAAATGGGGGTCATCTATGTAAAACACGTGCTCTGTAAGGCTACAATTTTTATTGTTATAGCTGCTTTAACAACAATTTATATCCAGATCCTCTCCTTTTCATATTCCAGTCTCTTATTTAAATCAATGCATTGTTGCTAAGGTAATTTAGACCCTAGCATAGCTGAAACTGCAAACCAGAGAGCTACTGAATAAAAAGCTAAATATCTCAAAAATCTGAAATGATAAAAAATGAAAACCAATTGCAAATTGTCTCAGAATTTCACTCTCTAAAAGTTTATTTACAGGTGAACAACTCCTTTAAGTAGCCACGTAGGATTTGGATTTATAATATGTCCAACGTGGCTAAAAAAGCCCAAAATTGCTCCATGTGCCATAGGCATACAGGGATATGCTTCAGTAGTATCCCAATGCTACACAATACTAATGTGTAAGCACAAAGGAGGGCAAATGCATGAAATACAATTGCACAAGAACACTGGCAGCACAGATGCTTGTTGGCTGATTATTTATGGGCAACATCCTGCCTTTATTTGTATGGTGCTGCTGTTTCACAATGTTTACTTCTCCTTGCTTGGGAAACTCCACATATAGTAGAAAGGTGCACATTTATTTAGGGGGGAGGGATATGTAATTACATTTTGTCCACTGACCCACACAATGGTGATCTCTGTGTATGCAGCTCCCAAGTTATACAGGTATGGGATCAGTGGCAGAACTAGTGGGGGTGTGGGGGCCCTCGGGGCCCACCAGCCGCTTGTGCAGACATGAATCCAGCATAGAAATTGTGCCCAAAGGAAGGGAGAGAGGCCCAGCTAAATATCCTGCACCCTGGCCCCAGGATGACATTACTGTATGGGATCCATTATCCATATACCTGTAAACCAGAAAGCCCTGAATTACGGAAATTAAGCCTTCCATAGACTCCATATTAATAAAAAAAATTCAGATGTTTAAAATGAATTTCCTTTTTCTCCATAACAATAAAACAGTAGCTTGTACGTAATTCCAACTAAGATATAATTAATCCTTATTAGAGGCAAAACAATCCTATTGGGTTTATTTAATGTTTAAAATAATTTTGATTAGACAATGTATGGAAATCCTTATTACGGAAAGATTCTTTATCCAGAAAACCCCAGGTCCCGAGCATTCCATACATGTAGTCACTTTTGTGCGTGCTTTGGGAAGCAGTGATTCTGTCCTGCTTCATGGCTGAAGATTCTCAAGGGATTTCAATTCTACTTTCCCATTTAAAAGCCATTTCTTTTTCTTATTTTTACATTACTAATTTAGCAGTAGCTGTCTAACAAGAGTATATCAGAACTGGCTACTATTGATGTTGGTGTTTGGCCAAGACCCTTTCTGCAGAGCAGACCCTGTATTTCAGTGACGTCACAATCGCTATATATTGTTTTCATGGGTTCAATTCCACTAACCCTGTGTCACAAATAATATAATGAGCCACGTGGCATTTCACCGGTGCTTAATTAAACAACAGGACAGGCTGTACATCCATGATGGATGCAGAATGACAAAAAATCCAAAATCTCTTCTCAAACATGCAAACCTGTTGCCAGTGACATCAACTATTGACTACAGACCAACCCCTAAGGGTGAAGTTTTCTCTGGACATGAGCATCATCTCACTACCACCCGTCACATATTTGATTAACCTAGGGGCATAACTACAGAGGAAGCAGACCCTGCAGCTGCAGGGGGACCCAAGTCATATAGGGGCCGCATAAGGCCCAAATATTGAGCAATTTCAATATGTTTTAGTTAAATAGGACAACATCTGGATATGTTGGGGGCCATAAAATGAATTTGCTGTTAGACCCAGTAATGCCACTGGATTAACCCTTCATTTTTTATGGAGCAGGGATGCAGAACTGTGCCAAACCTGAGTCCCTCCCTGTTTTTAAGCTATGCCTTTGTATATCCCTGGAGACGTATGTAATTACAATTAAGCCATACATAATAACTATAAAAAAAACAGTCGCAGAGTTTGTTACCAAGGGAATTAATTTAAACACCAATCACCATCTCGAACCAGAGTCTGACAAGAAACAGCTTGTGCTGAAACATCATGGGAAATTATTAGCAAGCGTCTGCCTTTCCCTCCCACCTACTGTGCCTTCAGGCAAGCACTTCTCCTTCACAGATGCAAATTCACATCTATGTATTTATAGGTACACACAGGGGATTCAGGGGCATGCAGCAGCAGACCGGTAGCAAGTCGAGAGTGTCACTGTGCCTACTCTCTTTGCTTCTAATTACAAGGAAGGAACATCCCCCAAGTTAGGTGTCTAAAGGGGGCAAAAACAAACTGCACCAGCTGAACATTCCATAGTGAGAGCAAACTGCTCCCTCCATTCAAAACACAGGCAGGAACAAAACATAACAAGGAGAGCTCTATCAAGGGTGCAACAAGATATTGCTGGGCCCTGCAGAAAATGTATTATATGGCCCCCAAAGTAGTGATGTGTGGGCCAACCTGAGTCGGGCAGGTTCGGGTCAAGCTTGCTGTTTTTTATGCGGGTGGGTTGAGCTCAAATTGGTTGTTAGATAGGCCCCCACTGGGCCCTCTACATACATGGGCCCCCCTGCGGGTCTGCTTTTTACTATAGTTGTGTCCAATCCAATCATTCCAGTCACTGGAATTCAAATAAATATTGTTTTTTTCATTTCTACTCTCCTTAAGTTTTAGGGGGTTATTTATCAAAGTATTTATCTCAATATCTCAATATTTTCTGCTACAAACTCCGATCAAATCTGCTCTGGTTTTTTATGCTTATTTATTATTACATTTTCCTGAAAATTTGCTTTGGAGGAAAAAAATCAGGTTTTCACTATTTTTTTTTTGTTTTTTTCATCAGATTTTCATGAATTTCATGATTTTTTCTTAATTTTCACTTGAAAACTCTCGGGAAAAATTTCGGGGTATTGCACGAAACCCAGCGCACATCAAAAAATCATTGGGATTTCTCCCATTGACTTATATTCTATCTCAACAGGTCTGAGATGCGGATTTTCAGATTCAGACTTTTCCATCCTCAGAGTTTAATAAATCCCAAAACATTTGTGATTTTTTTAAAGTCTGATTTCATTACAAAAAATTGGGAATTTTTCGTGATTTTTGCATTCAGAGTTTAGTAAATAAGCCCCCTTAATGTTTTATTATTGGGGAGTCTTTGATGATCCATGGATTGACTTGAAGAATATTTCTCTAACTAAAAAAAAAAAAAAAGAAACAAGCAAACAAGTATTACCACAATCTTGTGTTATGAAACTTATGTAAACATACCCTGTTTACAATTATGAGAGAGTAATGCCCTTTTATTTTACCATAAACAAACAGTACAGTATGAGGGTATAGCTTATTGTATGCCCAGAGCATTCCTTCTCTGTGTATTTGTATTTATACATATGGACTTGAGCTACCATGTTGCTATCCATAGACAGGTAAGGTATAGTTTACTATGTGCTCCATTCCTCCCCTATATACTGTAATTGTATTTATACATATGGATTTGATCTGCCATGTTGTTTCTGTTTGACAGTACAGTATGTGAGTATGTGGGTATAGCTTGTTGTGTGCCCAGAGCATTCCTTCTCTGTATATTTGTATTTTTACATATGGGAGGAGGTGCCATATTGTTTCTCTTAGACAGTACAGTATGAGGATATACTGTGTGCCCAGAACATTCCTTCTCTGTTTATTTGTATTTATACATAATTTGGCTAGCAGAAACATGCCCAATACCGCCACCCCCGTCCAACCCATGCCGTCTGTCATTGACATGAATGGAATTGTTCCTGACATGCTGTTTCCATTCATGTTAATGACAGGAGTGTTGCATTTTTTTTAAAGAATCATAAAAATTTTCATAACAGAGCCACTTTTCATAACAGGAGTGAAGGAATTTCAAAGATGTTTACGTTGCCCCCCCCCCTTCCCGGATCTGAAGCCTATGATAGCATACTCAGGAAAAATAACTACTGTCCCTGGAGAAAATAATGTGTACATTCTAGAGAATTTACTAAATAATTGTGAAGATTTTGTGACTGTTTGCACCCAAATTAGTGTACTTTTCACCCCATCTTTGAATGGAAAAGGTAGTTTAGGAATGACTCAATTTTCCATTACAGAACAGAGGATTTTTTGTATTATTTTGGGACATGACACTCAGCCAAAAACACTGGAATGATGACTTAAAGGAAGGGACACGCACACATAAGACAAAAACTTCACTCACTGACACAGGAACACATAGAAATGTCACTTTATGACAGAATCACACATGGACCCACACATACACTCTAACATAGGCACACGTGGACCCACACATACACTCTAACATAGGCACACATGGACCCACACATACACTCTAACATAGGCACACGTGGACCCACACATACACTCTAACATAGGCACACATGGACCCACACATACACTCTAACATAGGCACACGTGGTCCCACACATACACTCTAACATAGGCACACGTGGACCCACACATATATGCTGACACATGCACATATAAATGCACACATTATAACACAGGCAGACATGGACACACATATACACTCTGACGCAGGCACACATAGATACATACATTATAACACAGGCACACATGGGCACACACACATATACTCTGATACAGGCACACATAGGGGCAAATTCACTTAGTTCCTTAAGTTGCGCTAGCGTTGTCTTCGCCGCACTTCGCCAGGCATAGGTTCGCCAGGGCTGTGCAAATTCACGAAGATCCAAAGTTGCACACAAGTTACTGATTGTTTGTGAAGATGCGCTAGCGATGTTACGATCAGCGATTCGAAGTTTCACTAGCAAAGGCTAATTTGCATACTACGCAAAATAGAAGTTTGAATGGACGTGTATGCTGCAGCAAATAAATAACACTACACAAGCCCAGGGAAACTTAATAAAATTATATAGAGGTGTTCTAATGCCCTACACATGTGCCCACAGTATAGTTTAAGTGCTATATGTTAACAAAAGTAGAAGGGGAAGGAGGGTACCCTAAAAAAAAATTCGATCTTTTTCAGCTTATCACCCTATAAAATGTAAAAGACTCCACCAGCATTTTTTGGGACTTAGAAAAATGTTCAACTTTTTTTTTTTACAAACTCCTATCTACTCTATTGCACTCTGGCGAAAGAGGTAATGTTCATAAAAAAAAAAACATAGTCAATTTGCGGAGTTTCGCCGCTTTGCCAGAGTGCAACTTCGCCTGGCATTAGGCTGCGAAGTTGCGCTAGTCTATCTACTTCGCTAGCAAATTTTCGCCAGGGACACTTTTAGTAAATTGGAGAAGTGGCAAAATGACGTAACACTGGCGAATTTTCGATAGCGTTAGTCACTTCGCCCTTTAGTAAATTTGTCCCATGGGCTCTGACACATATGGACACACACACAGGCACCCACACATACACTCTAACAGTAGGCCAAGTGGTAACCTGAGGAGGCCAGTGACGCCAGCTCACTTCGTGTTTCCTGAAAAGGCAAGAGTAGAGTTAACCACAGAAAATCCCCATTTTGATAGATCTGCCCATAAGTAGGGATGTCGCGGACTGTTCGCCCGCGAACTAATTCGCGCGAACATCGACCGTTCGCGTCCGCCGAATGTTCGCGAACGTCGCGCGACGTTCGCCAATTTGGGTTCGCCTTAGCTGGCGCTTATTTTTGCCCTCTCACCCCAGAGCAGCAGATACATGGCAGCCAATCAGGAAGCTCTCCCTCCTGGACCACCCCCACACCCCCTGGACCACTCCCCTTCCATATATAAACTGAAGCCCTGCAGCGTTTTTTCATTCTGCCTGTGTGTGCTTGGAAGAGCTAGTGTAGGGAGAGAGCTGTTTAGTGATTTGAGGGACAGTTGATAGTAACTTTGCTGGCTAGTAATCTACTTGATACTGCTCTGTATTGTAGGGACAGAACTCTGCAGGGATTTGAGGGACAGTGAGTTTAGGTTAGTTAGCTTTGCTGACTAGTAATCTACCTTCTACTGCAGTGCTCTGTATGTAGCTGCTGTGGGCACTGCTTCTGATCTCATCTGCTGACTGCTGTAATAACCCAATAGTCCTTGTAAGGACTGCTTTTATTTTCTTTTTTCTTTTTTACTTTGCTACTATAAGAGCCCAGTGCTATTAGTCTAGCTGTGTTGGGGAGTGGGACTGGTGTGCTGCTCCTAGTAGTTCAGCACCAACCAGAGTAATTTTTTTTTTTTAATATACATATATATATTTTTTTTTATTTTACTTATCTTACTGTTCTTTAACGTGTCCAGTGCTGTTTGCTGTTCTTCATAGTAGTGCACCAATAGTAGTGCACTTGCAGGCATTGTTTGCCCAGTGTGTTCTTCAAACAACTGCCACCTAGCTGTGTGAGCTTGTTCACATTCTGTCTAAATATCAATAATAATACCGTCTCCAGAAACACCACCTGAGTGACGTTTTCCAAGCAGCAATAATATATTCCGTATCCACTGCTGTAGTGTATATGTTGACCTTGCAGGCATTGTTTGCCCAGTGTGTTCTTCAAACAACTGCCACCTAGCTGTGTGAGCTTTTTCACATTCTGTCTAAATATCAATAATAATACCGTCTCCAGAAACACCACCTGAGTGACGTTTTCCAAGCAGCAATAATCTATTCCGTATCCACTGCTGTAGTGTATACGTTGACCTTGCAGGCATTGTTTGCCCAGTGTGTTCTTCAAACAACTGCCACCTAGCTGTGTGAGCTTTTTCACATTCTGTCTAAATATCAATAATAATACCGTCTCCAGAAACACCACCTGAGTGACGTTTTCCAAGCAGCAATAATATATTCCGTATCCACTGCTGTAGTGTATACGTTGACCTTGCAGGCATTGTTTGCCCAGTGTGTTCTTCAAACAACTGCCACCTAGCTGTGTGAGCTTGTTCACATTCTGTCTAAATATCAATAATAATACCGTCTCCAGAAACACCACCTGAGTGACGTTTTCCAGGCAGCAATAATATATTCCGTATCCACTGCTGTAGTGTATACGTTGACCTTGCAGGCATTGTTTGCCCAGTGTGTTCTTCAAACAACTGCCACCTAGCTGTGTGAGCTTTTTCACATTCTGTCTAAATATCAATAATAATACCGTCTCCAGAAACACCACCTGAGTGACGTTTTCCAAGCAGCAATAATATATTCCGTATCCACTGCTGTAGTGTATACGTTGACCTTGCAGGCATTGTTTGCCCAGTGTGTTCTTCAAACAACTGCCACCTAGCTGTGTGAGCTTTTTCACATTCTGTCTAAATATCAATAATAATACCGTCTCCAGAAACACCACCTGAGTGACGTTTTCCAAGCAGCAATAATATATTCCGTATCCACTGCTGTAGTGTATACGTTGACCTTGCAGGCATTGTTTGCCCAGTGTGTTCTTCAAACAACTGCCACCTAGCTGTGTGAGCTTTTTCACATTCTGTCTAAATATCAATAATAATACCGTCTCCAGAAACACCACCTGAGTGACGTTTTCCAAGCAGCAATAATATATTCCGTATCCACTGCTGTAGTGTATACGTTGACCTTGCAGGCATTGTTTGCCCAGTGTGTTCTTCAAACAACTGCCACCTAGCTGTGTGAGCTTTTTCACATTCTGTCTAAATATCAATAATAATACCGTCTCCAGAAACACCACCTGAGTTGTTGTTGTTGTTTTAAAAAAAATGCCAGGCAAAGGCAGGCCGCCACGCAGAGGCACTAGGGGCCGTGCTGCTATGCTATCCTGTGGCCCTAGGAAATTGCCCAGTTTTACAAAGGCAATTACCCTGAACTCCCAAAATGCTGAAGAGGTAGTTGACTGGCTTACACAGCACACCCCATCCTCTACCGTTTCTAACTTTTCCACAACATCCTCATCCTCCTCTGCTATGGGCACCCCACGTAACACTTCCTCCACCACCGGCGCCCCTTCTTCACTGTGGTCAGAGGAGTTATTTACACATGAGTTTCTTGAACTGAGTGATGCGCAACCATTATTGGCAGAAGAAGATGAAGGAGATGAGGACGTTACACCAGATATAATTCTGGCAGACAACACAACAGAGATGGACATAATGAGTGATGAGGAGGTCCCCGCTGCTGCTTCCTTCTGTGAGCTGTTAGAAGAAATTGATGCATCTGAGGAGAATGATGATGAGGAGATTGATGTTTTGTGGGTGCCCAGTAGAAGAGAGCAAGAGGAGGATAGTTCAGATGGAGAGACGGAGAGTCAGAGAGGCAGGAGGAGAATAAGACTTAGAAGAAGCAGGGAGGACAGCTCGCAGGGAACAGTAGGGCAACAACATGTATCGGCACCTGTGGTCAGCCGGCCAACGCACCCGCCATTGCCGCCAACTTCTACTGTTACCGCCAGATTGCCAGCTTCAAAAAGCTCAGCAGTGTGGGATTTTTTTAATGTGTGTGCCTCTGACAAAAGCGTTGTAATTTGCAATGAGTGCAGTCAGAAACTGAGTCTTGGGAAGCCCAATACCCACATAGGTACAACTTCTATGCGAAGGCACATGAACGGCAAGCACAAAGCACTATGGGAGCAACACCTCAAAGGCAGCAGACAAACTAAAAGCCACCCTCCTTCTGGTCCAGCATCTTACTGCTCTACCTCTGCTGTCCTTGACCCGTCTGAACCACCCTCCACTCCGCCTTCCACCTTGACCACCAGTTCCCAGTCATCTGCCCCCAGCCAAATTTCTGTGAGGGCCATGTTTGAGCGTAAGAAGCTAATGTCTGCGAGTCACCCCCTTGCCCGGCGTCTGACAGCTGGCTTGTCTGCACTCTTAGCCCGCCAGCTTTTACCATACCAGCTGGTGGACTCTGAGGCCTTTCCGCAAATTTGTAGCAATTGGGACACCGCAGTGGAAGGTACCCAATTGCTACAAATTTGCGGAATACCACACCTGTACCACCATGTGCAGAGCCAAGTCACCGCATCTCTGTCACTTAGTGTTGGGGCAAAGGTCCATATGACTACTGACGCATGGTCCTCCAAGCATGGTCAGGGCAGGTATGTCACCTACACTGCCCACTGGGTGAACTTGCTTATGGCTGGGAAGCAGGGAATGCGTGGCTCAACAACAACAGTGGAGTTGGTGTCACCGCCACGGATTGCACGCGGTTCTGCCACCACCTCTACTCCTCCTTCGCTCTCTACCTCGTCTTCTTCCTCTGCTTCCTCCTCCTCTGCTGCTGGGTCCTCCTCCTCCACACCTGTGCACCCCCAGCTCCCCCTAGGCTATTCGACGTGCCAGGTACGCCGTTGTCATGCTGTCTTGGGGATGACGTGCCTGGAAAGCAGAAACCATACCGGATCTGTACTCCTGTCATCTCTGCAGTCACAGGCCGATCGGTGGCTGACCCCACACCAACTGAAGATCGGAAAAGTGGTGTGTGACAACGGAAGCAATCTGTTGGCAGCACTGAGACTGGGCAATTTAACACATGTGCCCTGCATGGCACATGTTCTGAATTTAATAGTCCAACGTTTTGTCTCGAAGTACCCAGGATTCCAGGACATTCTCAGGCAGTCCAGGAAGGTGTCGGCCCATTTCAGACGTTCCTACACAGCCATGGCACGCCTTGCTGACATTCAGCAGCGGTACAACATGCCAGTCAGGCGTTTAATTTGCGACAGCCAGACTCGCTGGAATTCAACGCTCCTCATGTTTGAACGTCTGCTGCAACAACAAAGAGCCGTCAATGAATACCTGTTTGAACTGGGTGGTAGGACTGGATCTGCAGAGCTGGGGATTTTTTCCCCCCGTTACTGGGTGCTTATGCGCGATGCCTGCAGGCTCATGCGCCCTTTTGAAGAGGTTACAAACATGGTCAGTCGCACCGAAGGCACCATCAGCGACCTAATACCCTTTGCTTTCTTCCTGGAGCGTGCCGTGCGACGAGTGACAGATGAGGCTGTAGACCAGCGTGACGAGGAGCAGGAAGCGCACGATTTCTGGTCGGAATCACCAGAACGAGCCCAGGCACCTGCTGCAACGCAGGGAGAGGTGTCAGAAGTGGAGTCAGAGGAGGAAGGTGGCTTTGTGGAGGAGGAGGACCAACAGGAGCAGGCTTCCCAGGGGGCTTGTGGTGATCTTTTGGGGACCCCTGGTCTTGTACGTGGCTTGGGGGAGGAGACCGTGGATGATATAGTCCTTGATAACGAGGAAGCGGAGATGGATACCTCTGCATCCAACCTTGTGAGAATGGGGTCTTTCATGCTGTCATGCCTGTTGAAGGACCCCCGTATCAAGAGGCTTAAGGAGAAGGACCTGTACTGGGTCGCAACGCTACTAGACCCTCGGTACAAGCATAAAGTGGCAGAAATGTTACCAACGTACCACAAGTCCGAAAGGATGCTGCATTTACAAACCAGCCTGCAAAACATGTTGTACAATGCTTTTAAGGGTGATGTCACTTCAGGAACTCATCAACATTCCAGGGGCAGAGGTGCCAGTAATCCTGCCACGAGCGCACCTGCAAGGACAATGCACTTTGGCCACTCTGTAACGTCAGACATGCAAAGGTTTTTCAGTCCAAGGCAGCGCCAGAACCCTTCTGGATCCACCCTCAAAGAACGCCTCGACCAGCAGGTAGCGGACTACCTGGCATTAACTGCAGATATCGACACTCTAAGGAGCGATGAACCCCTGGACTACTGGGTGCGCAGGCTTGATCTGTGGCCAGAGCTGTCACAATTTGCCATGAACAAAAAAAAATTAATATTTTCAGCATTTATATGGCATATTTTTTCTGGCCTCTGTGCTTCAGTGGCTGCGACAAAAAAAACATAATTTTTCAGGAAAGTACACATGCCTAATTTTTCAGGGTTCTGCAACAGTGGCAAAATCGCATCTTTTATGGTCACCGCAGGTGATCAATAAAGTAGACCAAAACTGGGCCCACACTGCAGAATCAGTGTTTTTTGGTTCACTTCACTGTACATTGAATTACCTCTGCCTGACCGTGCACGTGCGCACAAGCACGGTGACTGCTAAACACACCACTACAGAAATATTGCCACCAACAGGACGAACATCCTGGAGGTGACAAGCAACTAGTAATTAAAAACTATTATTTGCTCACTTGACGGTATCATTCATTAAAGCTCTTTGCGTTTTTTTGCGTTGCAGTAAGCGCCACGTTTTGTCTTTGCGTGTGAACAGGCTGTAACCTTTACACGACTTGATTGGCATGTAGACGCCAGACGTTTTAAAGCAGTTTATTACACAAGTTTAGAAATGTAGTGTGATTTCTGCCCTTTACAGAACTCTGCAAGGATTTGATGGACATTTTAGGTTAGGTAGCTTTGCTGGCTAGTAATCTACCTTCTACTGCAGTGCTCTGTATGTAGCTGCTGTGGGCAGCTGTCCTGCTGCTGATCTCTCATCTGCTGACTGCTGCCTGTAACTCAATAGTCCTTGTAAGGACTGCTTTTATTTTCTTTTTTGTTTTTTTTACTTTGCTACTGTAAGAGCCCAGTGCTATTAGTCTAGCTGTGTTGGGGAGTGGGACTGGTGTGCTGCTCCTCCTAGTAGTTCACCACTACAAGCACCAACCAGAGTCAAAATTGTTACAAAGTATCTTATTTGCACCTGTTAGCTGTTCTGAGCTCTCTGCCAAAAGCTAATTAAGTTAGAAACTGTTTTTTTTCTGGCTGTTCAGTTCAGAGAAAAGAGGGACTGGTGTGCTGCTCCTCCTAGTAGTTCACCACTACCAGCACCAACCAGAGTCAAAATTGTTACAAAGTATCTTATTTGCACCTGTTAGCTGTTCTGAGCTCTCTGCCAAAAGCTAATTAAGTTAGAAACTGTTTTTTTTCTGGCTGTTCAGTTCAGAGAAAAGAGGGACTGGTGTGCTGCTCCTCCTAGTAGTTCACCACTACCAGCACCAACCAGAGTCAAAATTGTTACAAAGTATCTTATTTGCACCTGTTAGCTGTTCTGAGCTCTCTGCCAAAAGCTAATTAAGTTAGAAACTGTTTTTTTTCTGGCTGTTCAGTTCAGAGAAAAGAGGGACTTTCCAGTACAAAAGAGGGACAGGGGGTTGAGTGGTCAAAAGAGGGACAGTTGGGAGGTATGCAAGTGCCACCTAGCTGTGTGAGCTTTTTCACATTCTGTCTAAATAACAATAATAATTCCGTGTCCGTAAACATCACCTGAGTGATGTTTTTACAGCAGCAATAATATATTCCGTACCCACTACTGTATACGTTGCCCTTGCAGGCATTGTTTGCCCAGTCTTTAACCAAGTGCCACCTAGCTGTGTGAGCTTTTTCACATTCCGTGTCCAGAAACATCACCTGAGTGACGTAGTGTGATTTCTGCCCTTTACAGCACAAAACGCAGCGCTGTGTCAACAATGTATTTTTCAGATACATTTTTGCCCTTGATCCCCCTCTGGCATGCCACTGTCCAGGTCGTTGCACCCTTTAAACAACTTTAAAATCATTTTTCTGGCCAGAAATGTCTTTTCTAGCTTTTAAAATTCGCCTTCCAATTGAAGTCTATGGGGTTCGCGACGTTCGCGAACCATTCGCATTTTTGACGCAAGTTCGCGAATATGTTCGCGAACATTTTTTCCGCCGTTCGCTACATCCCTACCCATAAGTACGGCCATACACTGAACAACTTGTACAGAACCAGAGCAATTGGTTGAAGACTGACTGGACAGATACATGGCCATACATATGTCCACTTATTATATTTTTCTGTTGTTCTGCTGATTCCTTTTGGCCCCATGCCCTCATAGTATGAATCTGCCAAATGTCTCAACCAAATCTGGGTCTGTATTGCCAGCATGGGGCCAGTAGCACACACACTGGGCACATTTTCTGTTGCCTCTGCAGCCTGATATTTAATTAAATGTAATCCTCCTATGACAAGCAGTGCCAGGCAAAAAAATGTCCATTTTACTAAATGACAGGCTGCATAGGCAAATTTGGGCACCCGCGTGTATTATAAAGAGCAGCACTGTCTGCATTATCAAATGCCCCTCACAAGTGTTGCAGCAGGAGAAGAGGTTAGCGCCAGTGTGTGTGTGTGTCTTGTAGCGACACGTGAACACAGGCCCGGATTTGTGGTGAGGCCACAAAGGCTTGTGCCTAGGGCAGCTAAATTTTAGGGGCGACACGCCACCCAGCCACATCCTAAGGAGCACTGGGATGATCTGGGCTTGCCCAGCAATACTTGCCTTCTGGTCTTGAGTAATGGACTCCTTAGTGATTACCCTAGTGTAAGGACTCACCCTGGTGGTCTAGTGGCTGGCGGGGACACCCACCGCGCCTCCGGCGGGGATCCCGCCTTGTGCTTCCTTTCTCCTTCAGTGCCAGTTCTCTTATGGCGCACACGACCGTGCACTTCTGGGTTTATGTGCCGGTTGATGAAATCACAGCACACTGGTGCGAAATTCAAAGTATTTAAAGGGACTTTGAATGAAATCTCATTGAGCTGGTTCCTGGCCTGTGTATTCGTAGTGAATTCTGATTATCCTGGTTTGACCATTGCTTGCCTGTTTACTGACTATTCTGAACTCTCTAATCTGACCCTTGCTCGCCTCCTGACTATTCTATGCTCACCAATCCTGAACCTGGCCTGTCTGACCATTCCTTGTACTCTGCCTGCATCAACCCGACCTGTCTGACTATTCTTGTACTCTACGTGCTGCCTGATCACGCTTGTCTGTCTGGCCTGTCTTCCATCCAGTATCCTTGGTAAAACGATTTGCTCGTCCAGAACCTTTTGCTTTGCTCCTCTCTTATTAAAACCTGACTGCATCCAATTAGCGGAGGGCTATTTTAGGCAGAAGCAAGAGCTGAGACAGGGAGCCGAGCACTGGTTCTGGATTTAGGGTGCTGAATGTGACAGTACAATGGTCCAATGTGATGGAAGAAAATGGAAGAAGCACCTGCTATTCTGCAAACCGCTGAGCTGCTTAACTCTACCCTCCTGCAGCGACTGGAGGAACAAGAGGGAAAACAGGACTACATTATCCAAGGTCTGCGTTCCCTCTCTGACAGGCTGGATGCAGTTCAGCAATCCTCTACTGCAATTTCTGAGTTGTCTCCCCATCATCTACTCTGGGTAATAGATGTTCTTCCCATGACCCCAAAATCCAATTTCCTGATTTTTTTTCAAGGTGTATGTAAGTTATACCTCAGTTTTTTCCATCACAATTTCTCTACTGGTAAAGATGAAGTAAGGTTTGTTATGACCTTACTACAAGGTGACCCACAAGTCTGGGCACTAAGATTTCCCCCCTCTGACTCGTCTTTCCATAGAAGCATTTTTTGCTACCATGGCCATGTTATACGATGACCCGGATCGTGCTAACTCGATTCTGCGATTTGTAAACTCCGTCAAAGGGAAAAGAGTAATACCTAGATTTTACACAAGTACTCTCCCCTACCGTGTGTCTCTTGGGAGTGGTGAACCACTTAGTACCCAAAGCCCATGCAAGGTTGAGCTTTTGTGCTTTAATGTTTTATTTAAAAAAATTTATAATAATGCGTTGGATGGGGGCCCACCCCTCGCCCACCCCTCCCCAACTTTATAATACCTAATATTAAACTCCAAATGAAGCTAGATATAATGCCAGCAAATGTGACAAAGTATGGAGTCCCTGGTGGGAGTCAGGTCAAGGAGTGGCCCCTAGTGACAATGATGATATTGATTGATGTGTCTTTCTTACTCCTGTATCACCTAACACACCCTGTTAAACTAGAAACTCTGCTTCTAATAGTGAAATAGATTTAAACAAAACCAGAGACAAATGTTAACTTAACCCTTTAAGTGCCACAGAACGTAGAATCTACGTTCTGTGGATCAAAGGACCAAAGTGCCACAGATCGTAGATTCTACGTTCTGCAGCACTTCCGGGTTTGCGAGCGGAGGAGCGGCTGTTAGAGCCGCTCGCTCCGCTCCTTCACGATCCCCTGCCCCTAGACAACGAGCAGAGCAGGGGATCGAGTGGCTCCTGGGGCGCGATCGCCCAGGGGCCCCAAAGCAGCAGCAGGGACGCGTTTCCTATGCGTCCTGCTGCTGCCTGCACTGCACTTCCGCCCAGCTCCGCCCCCCCATGCCTGATGACCGTTGGAGCTGGAGATCTGTTGCGTGGGGCCCTTTCTCATGGATCTGATGCATCTACCCCAGGTAAGTGTAACATTTACACACACAAAAACACACAAACACACCAACACACACTTATTACAGTAATATACACTTACATTCACACTTACACACACTCACACATAGATTTTTGGGGATTGGGGGGGTCACACACACTCACAGCACCCATGTACACTTGCACACACGCACACGCGCAAATAACCTGCAATTTACCCGTTGTGCACACGCATATGTACATATATGGCTTTGTGGCTTTTTTTTTTTTTTCTTATCGCATCGTCTCTTTTTTGGCTAAAAAAAATGTTTTATTGCCGTTCCGAATAGCGTATTCGCTAACCGTACTGTGCAATAGCTTTTGTATGTTATTTTGGTGGTTATATTGCAATTTTGAGTATTTTGGTGCATTTTTAGCCATTTTATTGAATTTTTAGCCATTTTATTGCATTTTCATTTCTGCATTTGTGTTGTTCACTTGTTTCTGTCCGTATAATCGATTTGGCCCAGCTAAAATATTCAAACGGTAATTCTGGTGGCCGATTACACTAGTGTGAAAAAAAAAGCATTGATTTTTGTGGTTTTATTAGTTTTTGGTGATTTATTTGCATTTCACACTGTTCTGTGTTATTTTGTTTTGCCTATG